>NW_026596234.1:6103636-6154286 GCF_907164565.1 Psammomys obesus | reverse complement strand
ATGAATGAATGAATGAATGAATGAATGAATGAATGAATGAATGAATGAATGAATGAATGAATGAATGAATGAATGAATGAATGAATGAATGAATGAATGAACGAACGAACTAATGGATGGATGGATGGGTGGGTGGATGGATGGATGGATGGATGGATGGATGGATGGATGAACAAATGAGAACACATTTAACTTGAGTTGCTGAACTTGGTTTAGTTGAGACAGGATCTTTTGATATAGTCCAGCATGGAACTCCAGGCTGATCTCAAACTCTCCATCTTCCTACCTCAATCACCCAACAGGCACGTACCACCATGCCCAGAGGTGTTATCACCGTTTTAATAAAAATTACCAATATAATTTTGCTAGAAGATAAATGGATGCCTTTTCTTAGTTTCATCATCAGTCTCTTCCCACACACAGCTGGAAATGATCCAGCTCCATCACAGCCAACATGCTACCCACCTTTCTACAGCAGTCTCTCCCTGGCCAGCCACTCACCAAGTAGGCTAGGCTGGCTCAACCCAGAGATCCTGCTCCTCAGTCTCCCCAGCAAGTGTACTACCCTGCCCAGCCTTGGAGAGGTTATGTGGCTGTTGTTAGTGAGTTCTAGGGATCAAACTCAGGCCCTCAGGCTTGCAAGGTAAGCCCTCTTCTAGCTGAGGCATCTCCCAGGCCCTGGACCATAAGCTGTTGATGGTTTTTCTGGCCCTGAGTAATGGACGTGGGAACTTACCCACAGAAGGTATAAAGCTGTGGTTTTTGAAGAGCGTCTGATTTGAATGTTAATACCCTCAACCCTGGTCGTCAGATACAATAATGTCTCCAGACTAAGACCACCAGAACGTGAAGCTCCTTTGTCCTCATGCTGGATCCTGCCACGGGCTCTCTCCACCTACACCCCTTCTGCAAGCTAAGCAGGGAAAGCTCAGGAAAAAGTCTGAGGAAGCCCAGAATCCCTGGCCATTGCAGTGTTTTTTACTTTCCTGTGGATTTTTATTCCCCTCTCTTTCATTTCTTGAATTCAGTTTTTTGAATGCAAAAATACCAAAGAACTTTACATAACTGTCCTGGATTGTTTTAGGAATCTCTCTCTTCTGGTACTAAAATTTCACTCTCACTTACTCGCTCTTTTATTTTGAGTATTTCCTTTTGACAAGATTACACAGTAAAATGATTTTGGTTAAACGTGTTCCAGTTAGTAAATGATAACTCTTTTTTATTTTTATTAACTACAGTTTATTCACTTTGTATTTCAGCTTTAGCCCCTATCCCATCCCCTCCCAATCCCACCCTCCCTCCCTCTTCTTCTCCTATGCCTCTCCCCCAGTCCAATGATAGGGAAGGTCCTCCTCCCCTTCCATTTGACCCTAGTCTATCATGTCTCAACAGGACTGGCTTCTTTGTCTTCCTCTGTGGCCTGGTAAGGCTGCTCCCTCTCAGGTGGAGGTGATCAAAGAGCCAGCCACTGAGTTCATGTCAGAGACAGTCCCTGTTCCTATTAATGGGGAACCCTCTTGGACACTGAGCTGCCATGGGCAGTGTGCAGGGGTTCTAAGTTATCTCCATGCATGGTCCTTGTTTGGAATATCAGTCTCAGAAAAGACCCCTCTGTCCAGATTTTTTTGGTTCTGTTGCTGTCCTTGTAGAGCTCCTGTTCCTTCCAGGTCTTTCTATCTCCCCCTTCTTTCATAAGATTCCCTGCACTCTGCCCAAAGTTTGGCTATGAATCTTAGGATATGTTTTGATACCCTTCTGGGTAGAGTCTTTCAGACTTTCCTGTTCCCTCTTTTCTCCCTCTTCTGATGTCTGTCTCATTTATCTTTCTGAGTGAGGGTTGATCATCTTACTCAGGGTCCTCCTTCTTGATTAGCTTCCTTAGGTATACAGATTTTAGTATGATTATCTTATAGTATATGTCTAATATCCACTTATAAGTGAGTATATACCATGTGTGTCTTTCTGCTTCATCAGAACAAAATAACAGACTACAGATTGGGAAAGAATCTTCACCAACCCTATATCTGACAGAGGTTTAATATCCAGAATATATAAAGAACTAAAGAAGTTAAATAGCAACAAATCAAGTAACCCAAAATGGGGTACAGAGCTAAACAGAAAATTCTCAATAGAAGAACATTGAATGGCAGAGAAACACTTAAAGAAATGCTCATCCTCATTAGTCATCAGGGAAATACAAATCAAAACAACCCTGAGATTTCACCTTACACCCATCAGAATGACTAAGATCAAAAACTCAAGTGACAACACATGCTGGAGAGGATGTGGAGAAAGGGGAACCCTCCTCCATTGCTGGTGGGAATGTAAACTTGTACAACCACTTTGGAAATCAGCCTGGCACTTTCTCAGACAATTAGGAAGAGTGCTACCTCAAGATCCAGCTATACAACTCCTAGACATATATCTAAAAGATGCTCAAGTACACAACAAGGACATTTGCTCAGCCATGTTCATAGCAGCTTTATTCATAATAGCCAGAAGCTAGAAACAACGCAGATGTCCTTCAGTTAAGGAATAGATACAGAAATTGTGGTACATTTACACAATGGAATACTACTCAGCAATTAAAAACAAAGAAATCATGAAATTTGCAGGCAAATGGGATCTAGAAAAGATCATCCTGAGCGAGGTATCCCAGAAGCAGAAAGGCACACATGGAATGATAACTCGTAAGAGCATCCATTCAAGTAGGGAAGACTGGTGAGCCTTTCTACATCTGTACAAGGGACAGGGGTGAGAGTCACTGAGAGAGTTGTTTCAAAAACATACCCCTTTGGGTTTTATCATTTTATTTATTCATCTTGCTTCTTTTTCAAGATTAAAATGTTTTTTTTAATTTTTTATTATGGTATCCAATGTACATAGTACTGTCACAAAAGGTAACCAAATTATTTATTTGCTTATTTACTTTTATTTGCCTCTTTTGTTTCCATTCTGCAGCATCTGTGTGAAAGCCATAAGACTACCTTCAAGGGGTTTTCTGGGTCTACCATGTGGGTTTTGGGGATTAAACTTAGGTAATCAGGTTTGGTGATTCCTTTACTTACTCAACCATCTCACCAACCTGACTTCTTTTCTTCTTCCTCCTCCTCCTCTTTCTTTTCCTCCTCCTTCTGCTGCTGCTGCTGCTTTTTTTGGCACTGTGAAACTCTGCAAGTACCATACCTTAATTCTCTGTAAATCAGGATATTAGAATACATTACTTACTCTTTGGTTTTTTTTTGTTGTTGTTGTTGTTAATCTATTGAGTTCAGTTAGGGTGGCTTGTGGAAATGTGGATATGGAGTATTTGCTGGTGTGTGGGCAATTCACCAGTGGCTACAACGCCGAAGAAAATGTCACCCGTCCTCCAGCAACCATTAACTGGAAAAAGCTCCTCAGGAAGAGCAGGCACCTCCTGGGCCCCTCCCTCATCCGTGAGAGAATGATGAAAGGCCCAATCTTGTGCAAGACTTATACAGGCATGCATAGTTGCTGTGTACGCATGATCGAAATGGCCACATCCTATCTGGCAGTGTTTAACAGCATACTTCCACATCCTCCAACTCTAAACGTTCTTTCTGCTCTTTCTTCTACAATAGTCTGTGGGCCTTTAACGAGGTGACAGATGGGCACTCAACAGTCACTTATTCTTGGTACATTTGCTAAATATAAGTCTCCGTATTGACCTTCACCCACTGCAAATGGAGCATGTCCTCCCAAGTTTGGGGGCAGCACTATCTATGGGTAGAGATACAAACATTTAGAAGTCTAAATGAACATTATGTAAAACAAACTGCAAAACAACAGTACTGGGTTCCCCACTGTGGCCTATGGCCTCTGAACCATATCATTTTGACTTGGTTTACAGAAACAATTGTGTATTGGGCCTCAAATCCAATCAGAAAGTAATTGTTTACACCCTAAACAATCATGCCGCCTTTGTACTAGTGGGTGTATCTTGCCACTCTGGTCAACACTGTAGCAATGAGGGTCCACAGATAAGTAAGGTTTTTCCTCCAGCAGGCTGGCTAGCCAACCAGTTACAGTCAGATTTCTCTGGGTCCAAAGCGTATGGGATCTTCATCAACAGTTTTGCCATCTAGTTCTGATGAGCAACCAAGAGCAACGGCTGTATCTTGTTTTGGAACCTCTTGGACTTCTCTGGCCCACAACTCACAAGCAGGTGTTCCACATCTGGCATGGAAATTTTTGGTAAAAAAAAAAAAAAAATCTATGACCTCTAGGAGTAACATAATCCACCCAGGTGGGTGGCACCTACACAACACCCTGAATTTTCATACAAGTGTATTGTGCATGGATCATACTCCCCCTCTAAGATCTCTGCCTTCTCACGGCTCTGTTTCTAGTTAGTGCCATTTGTTACCCTAGACAGGTTTGCTCCCCAGAAGGACACTGATTTTCTCTAAGAAGAGACTACCCACCTTCCTTTTCCAAAGACTGTGTGTCACATCTCTAGACCAGATTCTCCCAGGAGTCTGGGACTGTCATCCAGACATTAACAGTCAGAGCACGTGGGTTGTAAAAAACAAGGTGGAAGAAAACTGCAAACATGGGAACAGCATCCTGCGGCAGGTGCATAGAATAATTGAAAGATGGTCAAGACAGAGGAAAGAATGGAGTGGGAGCAGGGAAACAAGCTCCCCCCCCCAAGAGATCAGCCTAACTTCCAGGACTCATGGTGCTTTACTGCCTCCGGCCTGTGTTCTCTGGTAGAAGGCAGTCTTCAGTCATTGCACTGCATTAAATATTACCCTTTGTTTCCTGATTTTTATCAGGAAACACCATTTAATGTCTCTCTTTCATTTTTTTCTCTAAGTAGATCACAAGTCTGTTTCTCTTCCTTACAACCCACTAAAACAGGAGAGGAAAGCACCAGAGGTATATTTCTTTCTCCACACTGGCCCTTTAAGGCTCACGTAGGCCCCTCCCACATGGAAATTCCAATTATAGGGGAACAAGGTCTTTAAGGCCACATGACCATCAATATATATATAAAGGTGACAGGAGACCAACATCAGTGCCCAATTACCCAAATGTCTTGCCAGGTAGCAGTCTTTAAGCAGTCAAAGGCTCTTTAATATCTGGAGTATTGTCTGTTTCAGAAGAATTTAGTCCAGCTGTGAATGTAAATGATTCCTAACCCTCCCAGCAGCCTCTCTTGGAATAATTGGAAGTTGCTGCTTGTTCATGTCGTTGGCAGGGCATGGTTGTGCCATTCTATTTAGCAGGGGCCACTCAGCCTGCGCTCACAGTCCATGGGTTCGGGGACTCTTGAATGCACGTCTTTCCCCTCCACCAGCAGGGAGATGGACCTGAGCCATCCTGCTTCCCATTGTTACACTCACATCTACATGGGCTGTGAGTATTTAATCACCCGGCCCTGACTCCTTTCAAAGAGGTACCTGAGCGTCACCTCCAGGCCTCCACTGAGTGAAGAAACACTTGCCAGGCCTACAGAAGCTCAGGCCCTTTAAGGTACTTTGTTCTGAGAACTTCATGAATGATTTCCGGGATGTGGAGGAGGCCAGCATGGAGCTGGCAGATGACTCATTCCCCACCCCACAGATGTGAGCACAAAGCATTCTCTACCTCCTCTACACACAGTGTTCCTCTGGATGTGTCCAAGTGGACCCATTTAGCAGTGAACTAGCTCTTCGTTTAGAGAGTAGAAATTCAGACTCACTCTTGTAGCTGAAGGGCTGGAAAATTTTAGGAAGGTCTGATTTTGATGCGAATCATCATACCCTGCTGTGTGGTAGCTGGTGTTTTTCCCTAAGCCCCTATTACCAAGTGAAACTTGGTTCAGTGCAGAACCCTACCCTGCTTCCCAAATCCTGGCACTCGGATGAAACCTGGGCTTCAGAGTATGAGATTATGCTTTCATAGACAAGTTGCTCTCAGTAAAGTCAACCTCTCCCAAACTTCTGGAAACATGTAGAGATTCCTAGGGACAATGAAGCCTACTAAGGGATAGAAATATATATGAGACAGATCAAAGATGATGATTGTGATAATGGTGATGAAGAAAAAGGTAGACAGATAAAAAGATGCACAGGATAGATAGATAGATAGATAGATAGATAGATAGATAGATAGATAGATAGATAGAGATAAGATATGGGATAACCTGTAATGGGAAGATGGAGAACCAGAAGCATGACTAAGTCTAATGCTCAGTCACCAAACTCATGGAAGCAAGTACTGTAACTCTTTGTCCAAGGTGGAAAGCTAAGGACCTGGGGTTGAAGATGCTGCTGGTGCAAGCCTTAGAGTCCAAAGGCCAGAGAAATGGAGTTCTGAAGTCTACAAGCAGGAGAGTATGCCCAAACTTAAAAAGAACAGACAGAATATTCATGGTATGGTATGGTATGGTGTGGTGGGGTATGGTGTGGTATGGGGTATGGCATTGTTTCTTGGTGAGCTGCTTGGGGCCTGTCATCACTGGACAAGAAAGAGTGCATTTGTTTGTCTCTGCTCACTGACTCAGAGGCCAGTCTCTTCTGGAAGCATTCTTAGATACAATGATCTACCAGTTATCTTGATGTCCTTTAATTTGTTTTGGTTTTCAGTTCTTTGAAACATGGTCTTATGTATCCCAGGCTGGCCTCAGACTCACTACATAACTCATGTTGAGCTTGTTGGAACTACAGGTATGGCACACCTTGCCAGTTTGGAAAGACAGAAGAGGTTCTAGGACTGGACCCGGACTAGAGCACAGCATTTCTCAGTGCCAAACAGACCAGAAGGCTTGGGGCTGTAGCTCAGCGGCGGAGCATTTGCCTCACATCCATGACAAGGTAGGTTCAATGTTTAGTTCAAAATATTGACTAGATAGCCATGGGATGCTTTATACATTCATGCATGTTCAAAAACACACACATGCCACTAGTAAAGTCTGACAAATGAACACAGGAGCCAACTGAAACGTCCCTCAAAGACTGCCTCTCACCTAAACATAGTTGACTTACATCTGTAAGTTCAGTACTTGGGAGGCTGAGGCAGAAGAACCTCTGGCCAGTCTGGGCCATGGACCCATAAAATGAAATCCTGTGTCAAACAGATAAGGACTAAGCTACAAAAGTAGAAAGCAAACGCCCTCGAGTGAGACTAATCTAAGCAAAGGATTGCCTAAATAACTAAAGGAAGTGGGATAGGAAGATGGCTTCTTGGTTAGGAGCACTAGGTGCTCTTACAGAGGACATAGGTTCAGTTCCCAGACCCACTGGCTCACAACTGTTCATAACTCCAGCTCCAGGGCATCTGGGTACCCTCTTCTGGGTTCTGCTACCACCAAGAGCACACACGGTGCACACGCATTCACACACAAAACAAAGCAAAACAGAAGCACACATGTGGAATAAATCTTTAAATTTAAATGAATAAGAGATGATAGAACACATTCCAAATGTTAATGCTTGAACAGCTGAAGCTCATGCAGCATCTGTTCTTTAACTGTGCGATGCCCACAATGACTTTCCTCTAATGAGTACAGACTAAGAAGGAAAAGAGAATCCAACAGTCGGGGAAAAAAACTGACAAGCTCAACCTCAGCCAGGTGGCCAAGGTCAGCCCAACAGCCATAAATCATGCCCAGCATCAAGAGTACCACATCTGATGTCAGAGCAACACTCTGCCTCTGAGATCTCTCAAAAACTCATAACCCCAGTCCTGAGGAGACACCCTGCAGCCCGCCTGTGAGGGACATTCCCAAAATAACTGACCAGTAATTCTCAGCAATGTCAAGGTCATCAAAGGAAGGGAAAATTAGAGACACTATCCCAACCAGGAAGAGGCATGTGGCTGAATGGTCTATGGTCTAGAAACTGGGGGGAAAAAAGGACATAAGGCAAAACTGAGGACCCCTGAGTAAAGTGTGGACTGGACTTCATGATGAGGCAGTGCTGGAGGACTGCCCACAAACGATGCACTATTCTCATCTAAGATGCTGATGACACAGAAAACCAAGCCTGTCCTATGTAGGGAACTTTTGTCCCGTCTTAACAGTTTTCCCTTAAATCTAAAAGCTTCTAAAATAAAAGTTTATTTTTGTAATTTTTAGGTTCGTCTCCCCAAGTATGAGTGTTTTTCTCAAATGGAGGTCTGTGTACCACATACATGCCTGGTGCCCACAAAGGTCAGAAGAGGGCATCAGATTCCCTAAAACTGGAGTTACAGATGATGGTTGTGAGCTGCCATATGGATGCTGGGAATCAAACCGAGGTCCTCTGCAAGAACAAGTGCTCTGAACCTCCGAGCAAATCCAGGCCATTTTTTTTTGGTTGCTTTTTAAAATTTATTTTTATTTTTCAATCACACATTTATGTATATCTGTTGTATATGTGTGCGTGAGGGACGTGTCCTTGAAAGCAAAATGTCAGATTCCGTGGAGCCTTAGTTACAGGAAGTTATGAGCTGCCTGACATGGGTGCTGGGAACTGAGCTCAGATCCTCTGGAAGAACAAGCAGCAAGTGCTTTTTCGAAACTGTGTGTATAAGTATGTATATAAGTATGCATGTATGTGCGTGTATGTATACACATATATATATATATGTATGTGTACATGTGTGCATGTATGCATGTATGTGCATGTATGTGAATCAGTACATGTGTGAGTACAGGTGCTTCACAGAATCCAGAAGAGAGTGTTGGATTTCCTGGAACTACAGGGGGGAAAGGGGTGAGCAATTAAATATGGGTGCTAGGAGCCAAATCGGGGCCCTCGGCAAGAGCGGTAAGTTCTCTTAATCACTGGACCATCTCTTTGGCCCTTCAAAAACCTATTTAGACCAGATCATTCTAGCACATTACAAAGATTAAAGTGACAGACCCAAAGAGGGAAAATAGGGTGGCTCTGACTGGGTAAGCTGGATGGGGAAATGACAGTATGGCCTCCTGCAGAAAGGTGTAAAGTGAAGATAAAAGGTTGCCAGGACCAGAAGCTGGACATGGCAGCATGCAAGGATACAGATGGTACCAAGAGTCTGCACCAGAGATGGAAAAGATGCTGGCTCTCAGGTCTTAGAGAATGAAAGGCCATTCTCCAGTTAACAAAAGAAGTGGGTTTTTGGGCTTAGAAGATGGTTTAGCCAGTAAAGACTTGCCTTTTAAACAGCAGGACATGAATATGATCCCCAGAATCTACCTAAAATATAGCAAGTGTAGGGGCACAGGCACAGAGGTGGCCGGCTGGCCTAGCATGCTTGGTGAGTTCCAGACCAATAAGAACCTCAGTCTCAAAACATTAAAGAAACAAACAAACAAAAAAACAAAAAAACATGAACAGCACCTGAGGAATGACTCCCAAGATTGCTCCCAGCCTACACACACACACAAACACACACACACACACACACACACACACACACACACACACACACGACAGAGAGAGATTGAGAGATTTTTAACTGATTCTGAATGCATGTCATTCAAATGATACAAGCTGGGTAGCTTAAAACAATAGAAATGTATTCTTCCATAGTTGTAAAAGCCAGAAGCCAAGGTCTTCGCCAGGCCTTGCTCTCCCTGAAGGCTATAGAAACTTCCATGATCCTGTCAGCTTCTGGAAACTTCCAACCATCCTTGGTTTGTGCCCCCATCACTCTAATCTCTGCATCCACCATGGCCTTCTCCATTGTGCCCCTTCTATCCATCCATCTTCCCATGACATTCATCACAGTCTGTGTCTCAAAATAGCTCTCACCTTATAAGAGCATCTCTAATCCACATACCCTTAGCTCCACAACCAGTCAGAGCCACTTTCCAAGTAAGGCCACATCCCCAAATGCCAGGAATCGTAACTTGTTGGTTTGAGGGAACACAACTCACAGCATAATGACACGGTTAGTTTTGTAGCAGAGAGACAGGCTCAGAGCCTGACACAAGGGTGTACAGGAGGAAAGAACGCATATGAGGAGCTGCCAGTGGCCAAATCCAGGACAACGGTAGCAAAATAAATAGTGAGAGTTATGGATTATAACCCACAGAATAAACATCCATGAATTAACATTTTTCAGTTAGCAATTGAAGACAGAAGGTGGACATAGGAAAACACCATTTAGTCAAACATCTAAGTAATGATTGTGACCAGACAGAATCCTCCTGAGGAGGGGATAAAACTAATGGCAGAAGGTATGATGACATATCAGAAATATCCCAGAAGAATGATCCAGACGATGCCTCTTACAAAGGGCAAAGTAGTACGTTGACAGCAGAAGGTCCTGCAAACATCACTATTGCGGTGATTAAAGATGACAAGCCCAGTAACGAGACACACCGACATCATGCAATTTCTGACATGATGCGCTGGGCATAAGGCTGACGCCACCTCTGTGCTACTTTGAATTCCTGCTGAAAAGGCATTGCCTTGATCTAATTATGAGAAAACGTCAGACAAACCCAAACTGAGCCCTGTGCTGGTTCATGGCTAAGGGCCCAGTGCTCAGGAGGCTGAAATAGATGGTTTTTAAGCTCCCAGCCAGCCTGGGCTACACAGCAGGACCCTATCTTGAAAAGTCAAAAAAAGAAAATGGGAAAGGATGGAAGGGGAAGGAAGGGATGAAGGAGAGGTGAAAGAGAGGGGGAGACCTTAAATCAAGGGATGTCATGTAAACCTACTGTCCGATATTTTTGGCATGTTTGAAGACGTTCAAAAGCCAGGCATACCACAGATTGAGCAGATTAAGGAGATGTGGCACCAATGCTGAACCCTGAACACAGGGAAGAAGTTAGTGGGGAATGGACAGCTCTGAGAATGATCCACAGATGAGCTAGCTGTCACTGTCCCATTAGTGTTGGCTGGCAGGGTTCCCTGGTAGCCTCTGCTAGGTGTATGGGAAAGCAAGCTGAGGCTACCAGTTTTGCAGTGCCTTTTACAAAGTTACTATTACTTCAAAGTGAAAAGTGAAGCATGGGGCTGGAAAGTGAACACATTTGAGTCATCTTAGAAATGAAATCAATAGGCCCAGGGGACAGAAAAACATTGTCAGTGAGGGAGAGATAGGATCATGGAAGATTCCTCCGCAGGCTTCTCTCTTACATAACAAAAAAAGAAATGACAACAAACCCAGAGAGCAGAACGCTGAAGACCATTTTCTAGAGAAATATCAGGGGTGAGTTGGGAACAAGTTGAGATTAAGATGGTTATTGCATGATCTAAAGGGGAAGCAGTTGAATAAAAGAGCTAAGTTCGAAGGAGTAGAAAGACTGGATGGATACTTGCAGCCTGGCTATATCAGGGTCCCTACAACATGGACTGAAAATAGAGAAGATAAGCTTCAGAGGAGGCCAAGAAGAAGACATAAACACATAAAGAGAAATTCGAGCATGATTTAGTAAAACTGAAGGGTATAGCATGAGCCTGAAAGCCCAGCACTGCCACTGACCAATAGGCAGGAGGTACTGGGTGCCATGAATACCTATGTAAATAGAGACACCCATCCTTCCCTTGCTGAGTGCAGAGGTTAACTGTGACTCAACCCCTCTCTCACAGCAGCCTGGAAGACACAGAGAAGCCATGCTATGCTGTGCTATGCTGTGCTGTGCTGTGCTGTGCTGTGCTGTGCTGTGCTGTGCTGTGCCTGGGCTCATGGCCCAAGTAACCTCCCAATAACCTAATGTGCACCCTTGCTTTGAACCCCTAGAGAGGTGCTCATCTGTGATGCTGTAATGGATTATGGGCCACTGAACTTTAGAAAGGCCAAGGATCTGTGGTGCTTATTCTCTCAGACCCATTGGGCTCAAACTTCAGCTCTTTCTACCCTGTTTTTCTCCTTAACAGTGAATTCTATGGGCTCCATCAACCAAGCCCTCCGTCTCTGGCTTCTCACTGGGTTTGGCCAAAAGGCAGCATCCAGCAAAAGTCAGAGGGCAGGAGAAAGAAGAGGTGAAGGTGGCTGGCTGTTCCCGGCTGTCCCCTGAGACACAGGATGACACTGTTCTGTGCCTCTACCCATCCCTCAGCTCCCCGGGAGGACCCCTGTTGTGTAGCTTCCAAAAAAAAAATATAACCTTTTCAGTTCATGACTTTTCTAGTTCCATTCAACTCCAGCCAGTGTGAAGACAGACTGAAGAGGAAGCTTGGACATTAAGGTGCAAAATCTTAAAAATATTAAAAAAAAAAAAAAAGGAAAGATGAGTCTTGGGAGATAGCCTAGTCAGTAAAGGTGCTTGCCTTGCAAATGTGGCAACCTGAGTTCAAACCCCAGAACATACGCTCAAACCAAAATGGATGTCCCAGAACCCATGCTCAAAAACAAAAGAAGGAAAACATGGTGGTGCAAACGGGTAGCCTTGTCAGTGAAGCAGAAGAGACAGATGGAGGCCTGAGGACTGCTAGTATACCCTACTTTGGAAAGTCCAGGTCAGTTACAAACCCTGGATCAAAACCTAAAAAGATGTGGGCCAATAAGATGGCTCAGCGGGTAAAGGCATTTGCCTCCAAGCCTGAACCCTGAATTCAGTCTCAGCGGGCCCACGTGGAAGGAGAGACTAGACCCCCACAGGTTGTTCCCTGAGCTCCACACGCAGGCCACGGCACACGCATCATCGCACATGCACACACACACATACAGAGAGAATAATGAATGAATGAAAAATGAACCAAAGATGAAATGGTGGGCGGCACCTGGGGAGCAACATCCAGAGTTGTTCTCTGACCTCCAAATGGATGAGCACACCTCTGCACCAACATACAAATACACCACGCACACGCACACGCACACACACACACACACATGCACACACCACCTCCAGGTAACATAGACTCTACTGAGGCTGCTACTTATAAACAGTGAAAAGAAATCACGCCGTTTTGAGTCTTAATCCATCAGCCAATGGAGACAACATCAGACCTTCCATCCACTTGCCCTGAGAATTCGGTGCAGGAGCATCTGTGAACACATGATGTCCATCAGAGCCGAGCCAGTGCTCGCCACACCACTGTTGTGGTAGCAGGACGGTTCGTTGCTCTTAGCCAACCGGAGGCTCCTTTGTATGGACAGCACCATCCCTGGGAGTGACGGCAGCCATTGGCACAGTAGGATGCTGGAAGCATTCCACAGGGATGTCACCCAGCCTTGTCTTTGTGCAGAGCCACCAGAGTGAGGGCCACATCAGTCATGTTTGTGTGGTTCCAAAGAACCACTTGGCTCATTCCAGGACAGCTGTTGTTCAGCACCTCAGTGGAGTCAGACAGTCATGGAATCCTGTCTCACCAGGTTTCCTCCCCCTCTGCTAAGACAGGTTCTTGAATCAATAAAAGCACTCAGAAGGGGAGGCAAGAAACGTGTGCTTGGTGACATTACCAGGAACATGTTTTGGCTCCATTCCATATTCTTCGAAAGGGCAGTGCCGTATGCCATATTCGTGGCCCTTACCGATGTGCTAATGAGTCCCTGGATACAGATAGGAAGGCCGTTTAGACCTGACTATCCGGGTCACCATGGCTTCACAAGGACATGGGTGAGCTGCAGTATCTAAGTCGCTGACCTCGAAGTGAGCAGTGGACCTGAGTCAAAGCCACTGGAATTTGATGGTGAGCTACAAACAAAACTGGGAGCCAGAACTAACCAGATGGCACAGGCAACCAAGAGTATAGCTAACCCGGTGGCCCCTACCCTCACTGCAGTTAGTCAGGTTGGGGCAATTCCCCAGTGCTGGTCCCTCAGGTTCCACCACTGTGATTTTGTCACCATAGACATTCTCTTTTCTATTGTTTATTTAACCTGCTTAATGTAAGACAACTCAATACCTTGTTTACATACATGGATTTGGGTTGAAATTCTCTGTCATGATCACACAGCGGCAAACCAGCATCACTTGCCAAGAACACAGAGCAACAACTGAATAAGTCCAGTGGAAATGAGTACTATTGCCAGATCTCAGCCATTGCCTGTGGGATAAGCTGGCCTGTATCTCATCGTCACTTTCACTCTCTTAAAGGTGCGCAGACAGCAGGCAATGGTAGATACTTGAGTCAACTTACTTTTAACCAATTTTTATAATTTAGTAAATACTGCATCTTAATATAATTCACTATTAAAACTGTATCCTTAGGAATATATGTATGATTTCTTAATAGGCAGTCGGGGCTGAAGAGATAGCTCAGCAGTTAATAGCACAGGATGTTCTTCTACAGGACGCAAGTTCACTTCCCAGCACCCACAAGGTGGCTCACAGCCATCTGTAACTCCAGTTCCAGAGGATCCAGCTTCCCTCTTCTTGACTTGGCAGGTACTGCAGGCACAGGATCACTACATACATGCATGCGAACACGCATAACCATAAAAATAAAATAAACATACCAGTTTTTAAAAGATTTTGCAGTTTTCAAACCGCAAATGACTTTTTTTCTCCTAGAATCCTAGGATCAAAAACACTAAGGGGAAATGGCTTTCTGCTTTCTGGTTGTGTTATCCATTCTTATTTTAAGCTAAAATCACTGGCAGATACATCAGTAGCCACCTCCATCTGCAGCCCTGGGTTGCCATGAGGGATGGCTGGGTCATCTGCACCGTTGATTCCTGCCTCGGTGAGAACAGCCATAAATCGTGCTTTATGGAGTTGAAGCTCAGTAAGGTAAGGAGATGTCGTAATGAGTTGATTATTAGCACAGCCTCGAGCCACCCCCTTTACACCCCAGGTCATGAATTCTGTCCTTGTGGAAGGTAGTTGTGGGCTGCAAGGATGGACCAGACTTCCCACCTGTGAAGGATGCCTGGAAATCTCTGACTTATCCTGGTAGTGGGAGTCCATCCTCTCTGCTGCTGGAGGTAGGGGAATGCCCACAGCAAGAACACTGTTGGAGAGACATCCTCCAAGAATTCCGGAAAAGGAAGCTGGAACTTTGTGGAACTCATCTTTTTCCTCAAAGCTGGAAATGAAAACTATACCCGCTACGTTCCCTGACACCCTGCAGCCGATAGACCAGCGTCACCCACACCCAGACTCAGTTGGGCATGACCCGGGTATGGTTCAGATACTCGTCCACCTTACCATGCTTCTTTGGTTTGGCTGGTTGTGTCAGAGTTCACAGAGCTAACATGTGAGGGGAAACATCCAACTGACCTGGGGAAGAACATAGCTGAAGTATGGCCTTCATACGTTATATCACAACCTGCTTGAGTAACCAGTGTACCAGGACTCATTCACAGGTACATTGCACCTGCTCCCCAAGTCCCTCCTCCAGGCCAAGAGTCTGATTCTGTGTGCTACCAACACAGTGGACAATGGCATAGGAAATTCTTCATGGCCTGGATGGTAAGTATCCTGGAAGAAACAGACAATGGGCAAAGTCATGCTTTGGCATGTGCTCACAGATGTCACAAGGAAGAATGCACAAACACAGAGGGTCCATTCTGTGCAAGAAGTCCAGATGGGCCTTTAGGCAGAGTAGGCATTTGAGAAAAGACATAAAATGAAGGAGTGAGTCCACTTGTCTAGCTGGAAAGATAAACGTACCTAACAGCAAGATCAGTGAGGCCAGGCTGCAGCAGGAGCCCAGTGGGTGCCTTCAGGAAAGAGAAAGGAAGCTGGTGTGGCTGGGGAAGGTCTGGGGGGGGGAGTGTGGAGGTAGTCAGCAAGGAGAGCAGGAATGGGAAGTCGGCCCTGACTCCAGAGGAGATGGTAAGCTTCGACAGAGGGTGCCTGTTGCACACATGCTGAAAGACTGTCACCCATGCTGGGGAAGGGCCAGCGGCTAGAGAGCAGTAAGGATCCCATTAGAGCGAGGTTGCCACGAAAAGGGTGGGTGTCAGTGACCTATGGGAAGTAACTAGGTCGGTGGTGGAGGACATGAAAGGAGTCAGTGTCCATGGAGACCCCTCACCCCATCCCAGGACACAGCCACTGAATCTCAGAGCTTTAATCTTGGAATTCCCAAGCTTCAGAGGGCTGAATGACAGATTTGTACTGTCATATACACGCACATACACACACTCATATGTGTGCACACACGCAGGAATGCACGCATGCCAGTTTATAGTGCTACTGTTAGGGTAACGTGGGAAGACAAGGACAGCCTAGAAAGACTTTCAGTCCTATTTCTCACCTGCTCTGGGTGCCTTCCAAATGTCTTCTTAGCCAAGGCTACAGGAGCAAGCACTAAAGAGAGTGATGTGAGGAGGAGCTGAGAAATGGTGGCTATTTATATGATTTGTTTGTTGTCTTCATGTACATGTCCGTCCATCTTCTCTTCCATCCACGTGCACAGCCCAGTGTGCAAGCCTTCCATACTCACAGTCTGAGATTAACAATAGCACTTACAAGCCGGGTGGTGGTGGCCCACACATTTGGCTCCGGCACTCAGGAGACAGAGGCAGGCAGATCTCTTGAGTTTGAGGCCAGCCTGGTCTACAGAGTGAGTTGTGGGGAAATTCTTGTCATCCATCAAGGAAGCAAAAGCAACACAGACAGCAGGACACAGGTTTCTAGAACCTGTGGTTGACTTCAGACAACTGGCTGCATTCCCTGGGCCTCAGCTTCCTCTGCCTGGAAGGAGGAGCGCTGATAAATGACGTGAAGTTAACGGGTGACAGAAAATTGGATGCTCATGCATCCGAAGGTATCGACACCATCTGCAGAGCAGGTGTCCAGACCACCAGCAGCTAACTTTACTGTCAGGCACTCAGACAACGGGAGCAAGACTCACAGGCCTTAACCGGCCTATCCTCCTGCCTCCACTTCCTGAACTCTGTGATTATCACAGGTACGCATTACCACACCCAGTCACCCATGCTGGACTGCAAAGGAAGCCTTAGCTGTGCTGCCAAGAAGTTTGAAATCATGACCTCCCCCTCCCCCACAATATGACATCACAAACAAGACCCTGATTGACTTTACCAAGGGTGTTTCTAATTTCAGTGGAGTTCTGTCGGATGGCTCTGCTTGTCAGAGGATCGGAACGTAACTACTGCTGACCTTTTCAAACCCAGTTAATTGCCAGGGTTTTAAGGTTATGCAGCTGAATTTTTGCCATCTATTGATGGGGTGGGGGTTGCAAATTCCCCTCCTGACTCTCAATTTCTTCTCCGGAAGAAAGTAGAAATTGGCCTTCATACCTCTCATCTCCTCAAAGTATTCGAACATTTTCTGTTTCCAAATCAATGTGGCTAATTATGTGGTATAATTTTTTAAGTGACAAAGATAATCTATTCTTTTAGCTCTTGATTTATTCATTAAGTTTTATGGAGGACTTTTCATGAGGCCAGCCATGTGCTGGGCTCAGTAGCCACAGTGGTGAGCTAAGACTTGCGGCCCAGTAGGAGAGAACAGCATGGACCTGGTCACTGGACAAGCACATGAAAAGTTGCCATGCTTACGTTGATGACAAGCTGCAGAGGGGCAAAGTGGGGCCCAGAAGGATGGTGTCTCAAGTGCAGGAAGTAAGTGGGCATTAAATCTCTGGGGAACTTAAAATTGAGGTCTGTGAGATAGCTCAGTGGGCAAAGGCACTTGCTCTCAAGCCTGGTGAACTAATTTCTGCCCCAGAACACAGTGGGTAGAAGGAAAGAACAAACTCCCAAACGTTGTTCTCTGACCTCCACACACATACATGACATGCATGTACACACATGCACATAAACACAGACAAGATAGATAGTTACATAGGTAGATAGATAGATAGATAGATAGATAGATAGATAGATAGATAGATAGATAAAAATATAATTAGGTCCATTAGCTTTGCATTGTTGGCTTTTACTTGAAAGTGTGAGCAGTTTTGGTAATAAAAGGCTCCTTACTACAACACTGGACTGAAGGGAATTTGGTGTGGCCAAGTCATTCAAGCGAGGCTTCCAGGAATATGTGTGACTTGGGCTGGAATGGGACAGGAAGAAGAGTACCAGTCAACAGCAGAGGCCAAGGCATCCCATAGACAGGGATGCATAAAAAATTACAGGTGCTGGTGGGGCACCTCCACCACCAGAGCAAGGAGTTGGCACATGTGATGGGTGGGCCAAGTAACAGCTGGGGAGAGAGCTGGAGTGTCCCAGAAGGCAGGAATAAGCTGGGCGGGCCAGTGCATGCCTGTGATACAGCACTTGGAAACTCAGAAGTTCATCCTCGCTACAGAGAGGGTCTGAGAGCATTGTAGCTTATATACTTATATACCCCAGAAGGAACAAGGTGGGATGGGAGGAAGGCAGGAGAGAGGCAGGAGGGAGGAATGGAGGGAAGGAGGGAAAAGAAAAACTAGAGGGGGGACAATGGGAAAGAGGAAGAGATGGGGAGGGAGCAACCGCTTAACAACTCTTTAATTTGGTAATTAGTGCACTCACCTTGGCCTGCCCCCATCCTCAGGGATATGGAAAGGACAGAAAGGTGCTTGTTGCTTCCAACACCTAAGGTAACCCAGATGGATGGGGAAAAAAGAGAGTGCAGTCCATCCATCTGGTCACTTCTCCACTTGGGCAGTGTGCCCTAGAGTCTAAGACATCAGGGGACGCTCCTGATGTGGGCAGGTGAATAAAGCAGATTTCCGAAATGTGTGTGACACAACCCCATTGAAGAGTAACAAACCTGCCCCTAGGGGTGTTACAGGTGTGGCTACTGTGTCACATGTGTGGTCCATAAGGGGCAGAGAGGAGAGACCCCATGTCTACCCTAAGCGTTCTGATCTATGAACACCTGAATTATTAGTAACCGAACATTCCCTGAAAAAAAGCGAGCCTGAAACAACCACCAGTCTGGTGCGAGGGGAGCTATCCTGAGGTGACCACCAGTCCAGTGCCACACAGGTCCCAGAGGCTCCCAGGTCTGGGAGCAAGCTGGAGACTAGAGGAACCCTGCCTGAGCCCCCAGGAGGGAGGGAACCCAAGACAGACAACCCTCAAATGGAGCCATTAAGGCTGGCCAGGCAAGGAGCAAACTGAGAGGACCACCAGACTGGTGCCAGGGACAGGGAGCTAGCCTAAGACCTGTCCAGGCCTGGGGGCAGACCAAGACCAAGATGACCCCTGCCCAAAGCCATAATGCACATCCGGCATTGCACTCCTGAGACCATTCCTGAGATGATCCCAGACATTCAGAGCTCACAGGTGCCTCTAAGAGGACCAGGTGTGGTGGAGAAATGGAGGAGAAAGAGAAACAGAAGGATGTGCACACAATAAACAGAAGAAAAACTGGAGACTCAAGGGTAGTGAGGAACAGCCTGATGTGAGCAACTGATGATGCCAACTGGGACCACGGTGAAGCCCTGGCCTGGGCTGCCATTGGGGGCCATGTCTGGGTCTGTGGCCTTGCAGCAGCAGGGGTCTGTTGCCACCAAAGGCCAAGTGGTAATCCATAGTCTGGGTTGACACTCAGGAACATGTTGATGTCTGAGGGCTGTGCAGAGCTGGCCCAAACCCTTCATCTGGGCACTGTGGGAGAGCTTGCCCTGGAGGCATGAGAGCAGGAGAGCTGATGAGCCAGTCCCAAGGATAAGAGTATAAGAGACCAGTGAGACTCCAGTATTGATAGAGTAGCATAAGCAAGGGGCCTCAGACCAGACCAATGAGTCATTGCAATGAACATTTGCAAGCAAAGACATATAGACAAAAGTGTAGACTGTGGGACACACTGTAACACACTACGGCTTCCAAAACGAGATTTATTCTGTCTGTTTAGAAGGAGGTGGTAATTGTGGAAGGCACGTACAAGGCAAGGGGTAGATAAGTAGGATTGGGGTGCATCATATGAAGTTCACAAAGAACCAAGAAAAAGTTCTTTTAAAAGAAGAATAAAAATAACAAGTGGTGTGACTCTTAGTTAAGCAAGGATGTGTAATTTGAATAACAGTCTTGTGGAAGAGTCTGAGAATACCATATTCACGCTGCTGACAATGGCATGCTTTTTCTGTTGCTTGGTTAGGTTTTTACTTGATTTTAATTGGATACACTCACAGGGTACGGTGTGATAACTCGATACATGTGTGTAATGTGTAATGATATTTTTCTACCCTTAATAGTTACCATTTCTTGGTGAGGGGAATCTTCAAAGCCCTTCCTTCTCATTAGTTATAAAATATTTTGAAAGTACTTTGCACAGTAGTGAGCTTGCTTGCTTTCCTGTTCCATGTTGTTGAATGTGTCACTAGAAGCATATGTTACTGACAGTTAGGAAAAAAAAAATAATCCAACTGGTTGGCCCCTCATGCCTTGGGAATGACTTTGAGCACGTGTACCCCAAGTCTGCGCCTTCTTCCTGCCTCTAACTATCATGCCTTTGCTCCATGACCAGGAAAGGCAAAGCCCAGTTCTTGAACAGGATTCATTTGAGGACAGGAGACAGAACACACTTATTAATTGTTTGGCTGACAATAACAGCAATACCTACTGCCACCATTCCCTGACTTTCTCTGTGGCAGACACTAGACTTTGACTCACATATCAATCCGCTTAACCTTTACAAAGCCCCATGAGGAGGATGGAGGTTCCCTGCTTTTTTCCTTTGTTCAGATAAAGAAACCAAGGTGGATAGAAATTAAGTGTCATTGTGAAGTTTACATCCTGAACTTAAACAAAACCCTAAGCCAGACCTAGTGGTGCACAACCATAATCCCAGCGTTGGGTACACACAGGCATGTGGATCCCCGGGGCTCACTGGCCAGCCAGCCTAGCCCACTCAGTGAGTCTCTCGGGTATCAAAAACAAAGTGGATGGTGCCCAAGGAATGGCATCTGAGGTTGTCTTCTGGTTTTCATACGTGTGTGGCGCACACACACATGTGCCTGCACTCTACACACACGCATACACCTCTGGCACACCTCAACAGTTGGCTGTTTTCCACACTGGGACTCAGTTCTCTATTCCGTTGTTATTATCAAACCATCACGTAGAACCAAGAGATACTGAACAACAGAGATGCCCTTGTTTTCCACAGCGAGGTAAGAAACTCAAGACCTCGTTGAACATCAGCTATCCAGACTGTGTGAATGAGGCATCGGTGGGAACACAAATCATCGTGAGATCCGTAAACAGAAAGCAGGTTCCACAATGGGAAGTGTAGCCGACGTACCTGGTGTCCGTCACTGAGCTGGCAGGTGAGACAGGGCTGTCATGCTAGACTCGAAGCTCCGGTTCTTTCAGTTAGCCCAGAGAGCAAACTTTATCTGTAAAAGTTCCTACCTGTTAAAAAGCCATGACACTTTTTTGCTCAAAGAGGCCTTGGAGGTCATCTGCCATTGCTTTGCCACCATCTTCTGGACTCTATACCTGATAACAGAGCCCGGATGTGGCAATAATCTCTGGGGAGTGGAGAGAGGGGCAACAGTCATCCTGAGGCCCCCCAAACAGCACACTGCTTAAACAAGTTTTTGCATGATCCCAATGACCCAGGAATAAAAACTGAAGTAATTTTTGCCTTCTCCCTCTATTTAAGAAAAATCAGTTATCTGTGGAACAGGAGTTTGTGGTAGAAACCTGTGACTTTAAAAATAATGATAATAAAAAAAAAACACCTTGATGACTTAATACAGAAAAATCATGTCAAACCCAAGATGTCACACCACCTCACAGAAAAGGGGTGGAAAAAAATAGCTAAATAAGCCGTAAGGATAGATGGGTGGGTGAATGGGTGGATGGGGGTGTTCTTGAATGGGTGGATAGGTAGATGGATGGGTGAAATGACGGATGGACGGACGGATGGATGGATGGATGAGTGATGATGGGTTGATGGATGGATAAATGAGCATGGGGTTGAATGAGCGGGTGGGTGGATAAGTAAATGGGCAAATGAATCCTATGGATGGATTGGTGGATGGGTGGGTCAGTGGACAAGAGGTTCTGACCAAAAAATAACTTTAGAAAGAATGGGTTTACTTGGCATACAGGTTGGACTAAATAGTTTTACATTAACTTGACTCAAACTAGAGTTATCTGAAAAGAGAGAAACTCAATTGAGAAAATGTCTTCATAAGATCCAGCTGTAAGGCATTTTCTTAATTAGTGACTCATAAGGAAGGGCCCAACCCATTGTTAGCGGTGCCATCCATGGGCTTGTTGTCCTGGGTTCTAAAAGAAAGCAGTCTGAACAAGCCATAATGAGCAAGCCAGTAAGCAGTACCCCTCCATGCCCTCTGCATCAGGTCCTGACTCTTGGTTCCTGCCCCATTTCAGTTCCCATTATGACTTCCTTAAATCACCCTTTCCTCCCTAAATTTCTTTTGTCATGGTGTTTCATCAAAGCAATTGTAACCCTAATTATGACATGTGTTACAGCCCATCATCAAGAGAAGCTAAGGTTTGAATTCAAGGCAGAAATCTGGAGGCAGGAACTGAAGCACACCTTGGAGGAATGGTGTACTCCTGTGGCCTGCTAATCTACCTTTGCTATAAAGCCCAGGCCCACCCGCCTAGAGATCACACTGCACACAGTGGAATAGGCCTTCCTACATCAATGAGTAATCAAGAAAACGCCCCCACAGACATGGCCACAAGCGAATCTGATATAGATAATTCTTCAGTTGAGGTTCTCCCTTCCCAGGTCACCCTAGGTTTGTGTCAACTATGACACTCAAGTTCTGCTTAATAAATAAAGAAAAAGACAAATGGAGACATGCTCCAAGTGAAACTCATTTCCCTTTTTTTCCAAGTGGGACTGAAAAAAAAAATTGTAAATCAATTTCTTTAACCCAACTCACCTAAAAAGGCATCTGAATTTTCAAGATATATTTTACATGCAGACTGAAGAAAATGTTACTGTTGATTGGTGGCAGCAGTTCATGGCAGAAGCAGTCTGTTTATACTCAACACAATGCCAAGACTTAGCACAGAAGTTCACAGCAGCCTTTACTTCAACACTGCCATTGAAATTTTTTGATGAAGTTACTGCGATCAAGTGGGGAACTTCAAATCTGCCTCTTGGAGCCTAGTTAGGAATTTAGAGCATTGTAGAGTAGGAAAGAGCCGTGCAGTGCACTCGTGTTCTCTCCTAGGATTTGATGATATAAAGAAAAGAAGAAAAGTGGGTTCTTACAAGCTCCCAAGAGTTGGTTGTTTAAAAAAAAAAAAAAAAAGTTAGGTCATTGGGTATTGGATTTAACTAACACTGAAAGAGTTTAAGTTAAATTTGGTTCTCACGCCAATTTTAGACAGGGGATGTATTGAAGTACCTATATACCTTTCATATATGAGGCCATGGGTGTAAGGCCCAGGTGTGGAGAGACATCCCTGTAATCTCAGCACTCATGAGAATCAGAAGTTCAAAGCCGTCCTCATCTGCATACTAATTTTGAGGCCAGCCTGGGCTCCGTAATACTCACACTCAAAAAAAATTGATAAATATTCAAAAGTATTCACACCTCTTCTCTAACTCTTTAATGAGACTGAGCTGGGGGCTAAAAGATAGAATAGATAGAATTATCCACCCAGCCCTAGTTATAACAAGACAATCAAAAAAATCTAACAGGTGTCTGGTGTCCTTTGTTAACTGTGATAGCAGGTTAAATAAGGTGGCCGTAATAATTATAGGGCTAGTATTAAACATATTTAGCCTGATATATTTATTTCCAGCAACAGGTCCCAAGCATGTGAAGCCTGCATGGAGTCAGATGAGAAGATATCACTCTTTGTTTTTGTGGTCCTGGGATAAACAAATAGCATTTCCATGGTCACCATAAGCCTCTTCTCATTTGTCCTTCAGGAACTGTATTTCCATTTTGTGATCCTGGTACCTGCAAAGGCAAACATCACAACCTACCCCACCTCTACCATCAGAACATTCAACTGGAGGGAAGCAAACCTTTATTTGATGATCATTATCTCAGTGGTAAAATTATTTTTTGTAGGGAAGACAAGAAGGTTCAGTCAGTAAAGGTGCTTAAGCCATGCTTGACTGCCTGCATACCATGCCCAGGACCAACATGGTGGAAAGAGAGACCTAACCTGTATAAATTGTCCTTCCTCTGATCTCCATACATGTGCTGGGCATGCATTTGCCCATGCTCACACACACTAAATAAACAAACAAACAAACAAACAAACAAACAAATGATTTTAAATGGATCATGGCTTCAAATGGATCTGAAAGTAATCATTTTCAAAGCTTGTCACTGCACACTGGAAATGCCTGCTAGGGTACCCTCGTGTATTTCACCATTATTAAAACTGTAGCCAGAAACAAATAAATAAGATAAAACACAGAAGCGGCCTGTCTGGATCTAGGTAACACAAAATCAGGGAAATAGCATCCGCTTTGGTAGATTAGAATCAAGGAAGGCGAAAGAATCCATCCCGGGTCTAACTCCCTGTAGTGGAGTTTAGCAATGGCCCCAAACGATGCTGCACACTCTTCTGCTACCCCTGGTTGATAAATGTGCCTCCATTTTTCATTCTGAAGTGTTATTTCCTTTTGCAATTTGCCAAGCGCCTTTTCATGCCCCATTTGAAGACTATCCCATGAACAAAGCTCCTCCAGGGGAGACAAGTTAATTATCTGACTGCCATTCTGATTGTTGGCTTCTAGGAATAAAATTCTTTCCCCAACCCCAATGGCGAAGAACCAACTGTCAGATTGGTGTGTCAGAGTCCCACAGGACTGGCTGACAGACAAGTAGAGGAACCAATAGCCAAGAACCCAGATGTGCAGCCAGCAGACCACATTAGGTCCTTGTCTGGCAAGCCATGAAACCCTGGGCATCATGGTTGGTCTCCGAGCTCATTTCACTATTGAACTGAGATGCTCCTGCCTCCTCAACAGCATGACTATCATAAAAGCCTGGCAAGCACCCTTGACAACTCTTGACACGTCATAAGCACCGAGTAGATGTTTCCATTCTGAGAAAGCACATCAGATGCACAGTCCCCTTCCATTCCCAGGAAGATGTGGGAGTCATTGCATGAAGCACCCCTGGATCTTATTTCAGAAATGTTTCCACAGCAACCATTTTACATGTGTTTAGACACCCATTACATTTGTTACTTTTCTCATTGCTGCAACATAATGCCTGACAAGTAGCCATTTAAGGAAAGGCTTATTCTCACGTACAGTTCAAGGGAATGCAATCCGAGATGATGAGGAAGCACAGCCACAGGAAGGGAGGCAGCTGCTTACACTGCACCCACAGTCAGGAAGCAGAAAATGAACAGGAGGCGGGGCCAGGAAACAAAACCTTAAGGCCCACGCTCAGTGACCCACTTCCTCCAGCAAAATTCCACCTCCTAAATGATCCCATATGTGTCCCAAACAGCACTGGCAGCTGGGGACCAAGTGTGCGAGCACATGAGCCTGTGGGGCACACTTCACATGGAAAGGATGCTGACAAGTGTTTCTCCTGAGCCTGTCTTCAGACCCTGGGCATGGCAGCAAGCAGCTTTAGCCAGTGGAACCATCTCGCCTTATAATTCTTAAGAAGCCCAGGACAATTGTCACTCCCCTAAGCAAAATATAATTTTCAGCAGAGGGAGGCAGTAGCTTAACATTAGAGTACCTGCCTAGCATGCAAGAAAGTGGAAATATCCCTTTGGCTTAGTATTTACATATTCAAGTTGTAGGGTATGATGTGTTTAACTCATAAGGGAAAACACCTAGTTTAAGAGCCAAATATGTATTAATTACTTATTTATTCAATACCACTGATGTGTGTCAAGCTATGCAAAAGGGTAGGTTGGCAGGGAAAGCGAGGACCTAGTTCATGAGCACTAGCAATATGAATACTACACATGTGGATGTTTCACGCTGAGGTTCGTGACAGATAATGGTAAGAAAATGAAGTGAGATCAGCATCGGGGGAGGGTACTTCAGCATGCTGATCCACATCAAGGGGAAGCACCGAGTGCTCACTCTTCACTCCTCAGAATCCTCCACAAACCAGGGCAGACATGGTTCCCAACGAGACACAGCAGTGCGGACCTCCTCACCGCACAGCTTACCACCAACTTTCATTCACACAGAAGGATCCTCGTGATGCCACCGTGTGGCAGGGTCAGCGTTCCCGAAGAGAGAGCAGGAAAGGCCATTGGTAAAGGTGCAGTCTCAGTTGCTGTAGAGACCCCAGGATGTTGGAGACATCATGAGCTTGGGACATCCACTGAGAACAGCAGGTGTGGAGTGGAGTTGGCCTATGCCTAATAAGACAAGCTGTATGTGCTACAGATGACAAGGCTGGAGAAGCAGGGATGCCCAAACACTATGGAACCAAGAAGAGCATTACTGAGTCCAAAATGTTGGACATTGAGCTATTTACACTTCGAGATTTGGGTTTTGCTTTGATCTGATTGTAAGAGATATGCTCTGGTTCTTCCCTCTGGGAATAAGAAAATATGTAACTTAGCCAGGTGTGATAGCACATGCCTTTAATCCCAGCACTTGAAAGGTACAGACAAGTGGATCTCTGAGTTCGAGGCCAGTCTGGTATGCAGAGTGAGTTCCAGGACAGCCAGGGCTACACAGAGAAACTGTGTCTCAGAGACAGACAAGGGGGTGAGGATCTCGAGTTTTATTTTAATTTTATCTGAGCCTCACAGTTTAAATACTCTGAATTTTTAAAGAGATTTTGAGCTTTTAGACTGCTTGAAGAATGTGGGATTTTTAAGTTGGTTGTACTGTGTTTTATATTATGATGTCAACATGAGATCTTGGAAACAAGAAATGAAAGGTTATAGCTTAAAGTGTTGTGTTTATCCGTAAAGTTGACAGAGAGTGGAATGTCCTACTTAGATTCAGCTGTCAACTTGCCATAGCCTAGAGTCATCCAAGGGAGTCTCAGTGAAAGGATTGTCCCGATTGATGATTGATGTGGGAGGGCCCAGCCTGATGTGGGCGGAGCCATCCCTAGTCAGGGTAATATAAGAAAGTTAGCTGAGCACAGTCTAGAGATAAACACAGGAAGCCATACTCTTCTGTGGTTTCTGCTTCAGTTTTAACTTAGGTTCCTACCCTGACTTCCCACGATGATAAACTGTGTGACCTCCAAGTCGAGGTCAAATGAACACTTTCCTCCCCACCCCCACCCCCAGCATCAACAGAGTAGAACTAGGACAGTAGTAACACATATCCACAGAGAGGGGAAAGGGTGAGCAAGGGAGGTTAACCATGCTCATCTCTAGGTGGTAAATAAATTAAAGGCGGGTTCCGCCTTCTGTAGTTTTGTAAAGTCTGTGTGTATGAAATATTTTCTCAATAAATGCTACTTCCAGGTTTGAAAAATTACTGTGAGTGGTAATAAACAGAAAGAAGGATGAACAGAGAATGATCATTCACACTGTGCAGGGCTAATTCATCTTGTGTACTCTGATGAAGGCTTAATGAGCTTCAATGACACGTGAACATGAAGGAGTGATCACAGCACGTTCCAAACAAGGCCCTGTCACCTGTAGGACCCATTCTGACATCAGCATCTCTTTATCTAAGGGTGCTGAGGTTGAGGGCATGGCAGGAAGAAAGTCCTGCGAAACTTATAAATAATTATTGAAATTAGTAGCTAGGTTTTTTTAATTAATTTTGGTTGTTTGTGGCCATAAGGCAATACCAAGCCACTTTCAAAAGAACTTGGGTTAAATCCTAATTATCTATAATTGGATTTTCTGCCTTGCAAATTATCTGTAGTGGCTTCAGAATTATTAACCTCATTCATCCCAGGAGCTCTCCAGCTGAGTGAAGTGTTATAGTCCAACACCTGACAAGAACAGAACTTAAAGCAGAGTCAAAGAAAAACTCAAGGTGAAGGATTTGAGACTGGATTAGCAGAGAGGGGAGGCACCTAGGTGATTTCTAAATTACTGCTTTCCAGTTTCTTGATACTAAAGTTATTAACCGGTTGGACAAAAAAAAAAAAAAGAAAAGAAAAAGAAACAGAAGGCAGAAGGGAGTAAATAAATTTCACTTAAAATTAGAAGGACCCACATTGGCCATGGTTGTGTTTTCTTTATAACACTCCCAACTCTTTCACAAAGAGTTCGGGAGCCACCCAAGGTCACCTGAGCTTCTGTCCGAGGTGCTGAAGCTGCCTGAGCCTTTGTCCAAGGTGCTGAACCTGCCCAGTAGTTGCCAGTCAGGGTCTCCAGCTCCAAAGCGCTTGTGGGACTAGATGGCTGAGGGCCATGACTATAGCTGGGAAAGGCCATTAAAAGTAATTAAGGAGTCTCTTTGCATGTTAGACCTGGTAAGGTCACTATAAATGCTTCTAAATATCCTTTCACACCCATCTTAGCCTAAGGGAAGCCCTTATTTTAGGGTGATTGTAGGTGTGCTGAGTTTTGTGCTTTAACTCCAAGATGATTTTTTTTTAGAATTTTTATGTATTCTTGGACCATTTCATACGTGTATACAATATATATTGATCCTTTCCAACCCACCACTTCCCTCACACTCTCACCCAGCTACCAGGTACTTTCCCCTCCCCATCTTCATGTCTGCTTTTCTTTTCATAACTCACTAAACCCTGTTAGTGCTGCCTGCACGCACATGGGTGTAGCACGATCTGTTGGAGTATGATGGCCACATCCCGGAATAACTTAACCTCCCAGCAACTGCCCTAGCCTGGACTCCACGTCTTTCCATTCTACATCTAAGAGATGCACACTGGAGCCCAGTCTCAATTGCCACTCTAATCTCAAATGCTATTTGAAGCTTTAGATTTCCTTTTCACTCCTAAAGAAGATTTACCAAATCGGAGCCCTTCATAACCCTAGCCTTGATCCGGATCAAAACTCGGGCAGATGGTGAAGCTATGTAACTGAAAGCCCTTGTAGAATGTTGGCCCTTCTCCCTACAGCCCTCCTCCCTCCTCCTCCATGGTCCTCCTTTATTTGGGTTTTAGGGACTTTTGTGAGCACACTATAGAAATTTGACATGGCCTTCCCAAGGGCTCAAAGAAGGTATTTCTCTCTTCTCTTTTTATATCTTTGTTTAAGTAAAAAAGTAGGGGGAAAATGCATGCACAGAGGTGAGGAAGCTGGTTATATATCTAGGTTTTGTTGGGAAAGGGGGAATCAATTCAAGGCTGTGTTTGATGAACTTTCCTAGAGCACCCATTCAAGAACTCCCCCCAAATCTGGAACATCAGCACTAAACCCCTCTAATGAACCAGCCATAGCATCTGTTGGTAGGATTTTCATCCTGGAGGATAGGAGGGACTCTGAAACATTTGCCCTCTCATTCTACAGTTTCAATGACAAACCAAAGTTCTAGTCCACCAAGTTCACCCTGGGGAAACAATGAGCTTTTCAGACTTCCTTACAGAGCATGGGTGAGGGGTTCTAGACAAGAGTGTGGGTGACCACAAAGCAGCCACACTGGAAGGTCTGCATCCAACAGGGATGATGGCTTCCCCAAGGTAGCATATATCAGTCTCCTTCCTCTAGTCTTTGCAGTATAGATAGATAGATAGATAGATAGATAGATAGATAGATAGATAGATAGATCCTAGCCCCTCCCAAGACCTAAATTTCATGTGTGATTAGGACAGAATTGCATACAACTGAATAGCAAGTATGGTTGATACTAAAGTGAGTGCCCCTGGACTCTCTTAAGATCAATAAGCCCAGTTGGGGTGATCCTTGTAAGCGGGTCCAACTGACTTCCTGAAGGTGGCAGTTGTTCAGCTTAGCAACCCTAGTAACCAGCATTTTCTCATCATTTACTGTAAGCCAAGCCCAGCACCAACTGAGTTATTCTACATGCACAGTCCATCATTCTGAGCACCATGATCTTAGTGAGATGTTGTCATTGTCCCCTTTGGTAGGTAAGCAGAACAGGGCTGGGATGACAGGACGATTACCACACTCTCTAACAGTGGGATTGCAACCAACCCTGGAGCCCACAGTCCAGACTCCTATAACGGCTCTGTGTCCAGGTCAGCATGTGTTTCCTGTGAACACTGGATAGTTGATATTTCTGGCCATGCAGTGTCTGTCACAACTCCACTCCTGTCTCAGGAGGAGTTGCTCTGCCATGGTTGCACCAAAGTCACCACAGCCAAGAATGAACCACAACTGATCACTTCTGAACGCAGTGCCTCTGATGCCTTAATCGACTCCCATTTCCCATCTTTTAAAGGTTCCACGACTGCCAAACATTGCTGCATTAGGGACCAGGATTCCAGTACAAGAACGATCAAGGGACAGACATAAACCTCAGGAGGTTCTCAAACACCATAACATGGGCACTGTGATAAAATTATGAGCACCGCCTCACAAACTTTTAGCGTTTGTTGTGCTTTTGTTGGATGAAAGATGGTAGACAACAGCTCAGTCAAAGCTTGCAAAAGATGAGAGTTTGTAAACCTTGCTTCCTTTTCCCGCCTCTGCCTCTTCTGCCTTCATTTTCTTCAGATATGACCTAGAATTTGTGTGTAAGACAAGACATACAATATTTGTCTCATTGAGGATAGGTTATTTCTCCTAACAATATTGCCCTACACTTGCACAGCATCGTACCATCCTTTTTCATGGCTGCATAAAATGCCACTGTGTTGGCATACAACATTTTCTCACCTAGGCTGAGTAAGAACATAGCTGTTGTGATGGTGTTGGATTGCACATGGACAGGCTGATATCTCTCTGATGCTGACTTTAAATTTGGAATAATCCCAAAAGTGGTGAATCTGACTCAAATGGGAGTTCTGTCTTTTATCTTTGTGAAGAAATCTCCCTTCTGGTTTCCATGGAAAGTTATATTTTTAAGATCCTTGGCCATTTAGGTTTGGTTTCTTCACTGACTCGTCCAACCTCCAGCCTTCTTCTTAGTAGCTTGTTAGAGCAGCAGGCAGGATCCAGAAACTCACTGGACATGGAGAGGGGAGTAAGGAAGTACCAAGGCCCTATATTCCCCCAACTTTTAAACCAGCCCCTAGTTGCATTTTGCCTTAGATGCAGACACTGCTTGAATAAGGCTTCACCCTCCCACTTTCAACAACGCACTCAGTGTGATGTCACAGGCGACTGCATCAGAACCTGTAAACACTCCAACTGTTACCCATATTTCTCAAAATCAGGTGTTGCCTGGGAGCAGGAGGAGGAGGAGTGACCCGTGCCTGTTTTCCTAACAGATCCTCTCACAAAGCACAATGCTCATATGATCAACAGTTCCCTATTTCCTCGGTTCATTTCAAGTGAAAGGAACATAGAGCCTCGAGCCCCGGGCTGCTCCATCTGATTGCAGGGTCCTGAGTTAGACTGCAGCACTGATCATTACTTACATGAAGGAGATGAATATAGGCTGCTCACAAAACTGTTGAGAATACTCCCTCTTTCAGAAGCTGCCCTGCCTGCCAGGTGTTCTGACAAAGACAGTCCAAGAGAGTAGGTGGAGACAGGATGGAATGCTCCTGTCCTGCTTGAAAGTTATGAGTTTATTTCAATACCAGTGTTTCAAGACTGAGGTCTCACAGCTGATATTTCTATTTCTGATCCTGAAAGAGTCAGGCAGCCCACACATGATTTGACCTTGGCCTTCCCTCTGCCTGGCCCGAGCCTGATCTCCTGTTTCCCATCATCCCCTCCCAGTCTCTACTGAAGATGTAAAGTTATCTATCCAGCACCAAAGAGTGATGCCCTCTCTGACCCAGGGACTCTGAGGCCTGGAGCACTGTAGGCTTGCAGAGTAGATCCTGCAAGCATCAGGTGGGAGAGGGAAGGCCTGCCAGTTCTCAAAGGGTAAAGTGCTTATGTGCAAGTGTGAATGCCAGAGTTTGGAACACCAGCACCCAAATATCTACGGGAAGCCTGCCTGCAAAGCCAGCACTGGGGAGAGCAAGCTAGCTAGACTAACTGAATCCATGAGCCCTAGGTTCAACAAGAGACCTGTAAAAACCCTCCCTTAGTATATAAGATAAAGAGTGACTGGGGAAAGATACTAGATGTCAGTCTCCAGCCTACACATGGACACACACACACAAAAGCATACACTGCACATCCACATATGTGCATACCCTGCAAATGTAGGCATGTAAAATAAAGAAGAAAGCCAGCCTGCCGAGGGATTCTTCCAGTAGGAGGCCACACTCAGACTGTGGATGTCTACTAAGCATGGTATTCTACATATACCCAGTAGAGTGCTGCAGATACAGTGTGGCGAAGGCAAGAAGAAAACAAAAGCCCACACCCTATGTCCTCCTGGATCGACAAATCCCCTCAGAAATAAATTTGATCACACACATTGCTCAGGTGTATGCATGAAAACCCAGCCTGTGATGGGTGCTACTGAGACACTCGGGATCTCTAAGCAGATAAACTCACAAGTGGATCCAGCCAAACAAGGGTTTCCCCAGACTTGTGACTCTTGGGACCTGCTTCCTTAATTCATTCAAAGATCCCCTAGAAATCCACCTCCTCAAAAAAAGATGTCCTTGATAGGTGTGTTGTCAAACACTTTTAATCCCAGCATCACTTGGCTGGGGACTCTCTGTGAGGTCCAGGGCGGCGAGGGCTACCCATTCTCTCACCTGTTCCACTTCTCTGAGCTGTGCACGCATGCATGCACGTGTGCTGGTATTTGCTAAGAAAACACACACTGAGGCTGAAGTGCAATTTAGTAGCAGAGCACTTGGCTAGCAGAAGGACAGGGCTGCACCCTCAGGCCTATAAATAAAATAAAGTAAAACTCTGTAATATTCTGTGTCCATAAACTTCATGTCACTGTGATCAAACACTTGAGAAAAACAACAGAAGCAGGACAGGAAAATTTGGCTTCTGGTTTTGGAAGACTCAGGCTATCACTGCAGACAGGGAAGAGTAGTTTAATATGTGGTAGATAGGAGGAGAGGAGAGGGAAAGATGGGGAGAGGAAGAGGAAGAAGGAGAAAGAGAGAGGCCTGTGATGGTGAGCTGTGTCCTTTGTCCCCCTTTATTTGAGCTGGGGCCCCAGCTGTGGGATGCTGCTCCATGCTCAGGGCAACTACCTTTCCTTATCTTCTGATGACATGCTCAGAGATGTACTTCACAAATCCCCTGAGCACTTCTCAGTCTGGTGAGGCTGGCACTCAAGAGAAGCTGTCACAATGACAGCAAAAACTCCATTACTCAGAATCATGCCCAGCTTACAGACAGACTTTAGCAAATATCAGCAGGATGGATGGACTGTGCTGTTTTCTGAAATGAAAGTGGTAACCAAAAGGAGCAAAGGGGGCACAGTGTCCCAGGGGGTATCAGCAATATCCCAGACACCCAAACGACCTAAGGAAGAACCAGACTGACACACTAATTGTGATGATACTACAGTTATCATAGCTGGAATAAACTACAGTCCAGAAATGGGTGGCACACCTGTGATCTGGGTCTTGAGGCTGAAAGACAACAGGTTTTTGATCCTGATCTTGAGGTGGGATAACACACTCTTTTGATCCAGATTTGAGGCATACATTTATTCTCGGCCATAGCTTATGCTAGAAGACTGTATAAAAATAATGGAAGAAGAATGTGTCCATTCATTTGTTTGTTTGTTTTTTTGTTGGTGGTGGTGGTGGTGGTGGGGTTTTTTTGTTTTTTTGTTTTTTGTTTTTTGTTTTTTTTTTTGTTTCACTCATTTTGGCAACACATCCATTCATTTGGGATTCCAGCTTATACAGAAGATTAGTTGAAACACTCACCCTCATGGGGCAAAGCAACTACTAGATTCTTGGCCTTTCTGTTCACAGCTAGCTATTGTTGGATTTGTTGAACTGTAGCCTATAAGTCATTCCAATAAATTACACATACACACACACACACACACACACACACACACACACACACACGAAGAGAGAGAGAGAGATTCATTCCATAGGTTCTGTACCTCTAGACAACCCTGACTAATATCCTGACACAGAAGGACCAAGGCTGAAGACAACTGAGAACAAGGATTCTGGAGACTCCTGAGGATCTATGGCTTCAACCCTGGCAGCAATGGCGGAGAGACCAGATGTGTAGATCAGAGGAGACCAGAGTGAACAGGACCACTCAGGGAACCAATGGGGAGGCCACTGTGCAGCAGAAAGAAAAGAGCTAGGCCTGAGGTGGCAGCGATGGGCACTTGAGAAGCAGAAGACACAGGACAAGGTCAGGGTGGAGGTCATTAGAGGATGGAGAGTAGGAATGAGTGAGTCCCATGGCCTCACTCAGTGAGTCACAGACTCAGTGTGGACTACAAGCTTCTTGCTTCCCCAATCCAAAGGTGATGGAAATCCTAGCTTACCTTGGCAGTCAATCCTCTGCCTCAGAGACATGTTTCCACCGATTTCCCATCCATCCCTCAACTGGAGGTGAGCTGCTCACCCCCAGACCCAGACAGAGGCCTCTTCAAGGTCCAGTATTTTCTATTTTACTATATCAATGATCTTCTTGTTTTATCTACAGCTGAGCTGAGCTAAAAACATCCAAACATTGGGACAAAGCTGTACCCCTCCCCTCCACAGAGCAGCGCTCTCCACAGCTGAAGTCATCCTCAAGCCTCATGATGGGCTACAGTTCTATTCGTATTTCACACTATATTGACAGCCTCGCTGGCAAGTTCAGCCTACCTTTGAGGCCCTCCAAGAGCCCACACAATGTCAAACATACAAGGATTTTGTACAATTCTTAAATATGAGATACTTCAGCTTGGAAGTGAATTTTCCCGGAAAAAAACAACTCTGTTATTTAAATAGCCTAGCACTAAGAAAGAACACCAGTGAAGGCATACACTTTTTACTACACATATGTACACATATGCAACACATATTTACACATGCATACACATGCATACCAATCTGCTGTTGTCCCTTCCAGCAGAGCTGTGCCCTACTCCTCAGCATATATCCACAGCACTTTGAGAGCTTTGCAGTGGTGTTGAGGAGTGCTCAGAGCAATACCACCGCTGTCGCCCCTGCAGAATGCAAAAGAGGGGAACCCTGGAGAAGGTAACCCCCTCCCCGGAATCATCCTAATGTGGGACTACAATAGCAGTTGCCAGTTTTTAGCTCCACACAAGGGCCAGTGGTTGGACAAGGTACAAATGGAAGATCTGATCTGTCTAAGGAGCTCTCTGCCATATGCCCCACTCTGTGCGGCTCCTGGTTAACAACTGCTGGGGTCAATAACCAATTAGAAAATCCCTAACCCCAACCAGAGGCCAGGTACCAGCCATTCATCCAGCCCTGCGTGCAGGATGCTGTGGAGCCAACTCACCGCATAGATTGCCCTACCAGAAGCTGGCCCTGCCCTCTGGACACCCACTATCACATAGCATTGCTCCACTACGCATTCCAGACCCAAGTCCACCTTCACTTGTGTCGGCTACAGAGTGACATCAGCTATTCAACCTCTCTGAGGCACAGTGTTTTCATCTGCAAAACAAGAGTAACAATCCTTGCCCCTGAGCTGGCTCCGGGGCTGTCTGTGTGGAGGCATTGCACTGATGCATTTAATGAGACGGGTTTGCAAAGGAGGAGCTTCAGTTGCAATTCTAAAGCCCTGAGTGGGTGCACATCATGCTGGGTGACTTCTCAGCTGCAAACATGAATCAACCCTTTGTTGTGGTTTGTCTGTGCAATGTTGCCCAAAGGCTCAGTACAGCAGTGACTGGTCCCCAAGCTAGTTGCCGTTTCTGGAAGCTCTGGAACCTTTAGCATGTGAGGACCTGGCTGGAGGTAAATGGTCAGGAGGAGGCAGATCATTGGCAACATATCGTCTGTGGCAGCTTCCTGCCTTCATCTCTGTCTCCTTGTCTACCCTGGAGTAAAGATCCTACTCTGCTACCAGCTGTCATCCCAGGATGTTCAGCCTGAGGCCAGAGAGCCATGCCAATGTGGAGGGAGTCATCTGAAACAATGAGCAAAGAAACCTTTTCTCTCTGAAGCTGTTTTATTGGTTATTTCATCACAGCGATGAGAAAGCTAAGACACAATTCCATTTTCATGCTATTTTTTTTCTACCTACAAGGAAACTCAGGGATGTGTGCATGATGACAGCTGACATAGCTCTGGCTAAAACCCACCCCTAGATGGGGCCCATACACCCCCAACCCTGTCCGTACAACATCCAATAAACATTCTTCTCGATCTAGCCCTTGAGGTCTCCCGAGCCCTCACTTTCTAGCCTCTAGAGCCTGCATTCAGCTCTGTATTCCATTCCACCACCACCTCCTTCGAAAAGATGGGCTCCTGAACTGGGGGCGTAGCTCAGTTTGTAGAAAGCTTGCCTACATACACATGGTCCTGAGTTCCGTGTCTAGCTCTGCATAGATCAGGCATGGTGGTACATGTCAGTAATCTCAGAATTTAGGAGGCAGAGGCCGGAGGGTCAGCTCAAGGTCATTCTTGATTCATGTGAGTTTGAAGCCAGTGTGGGCTATATGGCCTTCCCTGGAGGAAAAAGGAAAAAAAAAATGTCTGATTCCCTGTCTCTTCACAGAGGCCAATGAGAGGGTGAAACAGAGGCTCAGATACAGCAGAAGAGGTGTTTTCCATAAGCTCAAGACTCTGAAAAAAAAGAAAAAATGTAGACAGAGGGAGAGAAGAGGAAGTGGGAAAAAGAAGGGCACAGAGAACAAGAACTAAATAAACAGAGAGTGGGTGGAGGAAGTCCCGAAAGTCAGGAAGTCACTGGGCGAAACAATGCAATTAGTTGACATATCTGGTAGTGGGGTAAATGGTCAGAGGAGGCAGATTGCTGAGGCTTGCTCCACTTGCCTCTATTCCAGGCCCCAGCTAACCATGTCTATTCCCTGGAGTCATCTCACATACCCTGCCCTGAACCATCTCCTGACTTGCTCTCTCTCTCAACAGATCATCCTTTCCCTGGACACAGTAAGCAGCCACAGCTGATAAAAGGAAAAAAAAAATAGGCTTGAGGGCTGGTGATGGCCTCATGCAGCATCAGGAAGCTTCTACCTGACAGTTATAAATGGCTTCTCTAAATCCCTAAGCCTCCATGGGCTCCTCTCAGGCACCGGGACCAAACAGGAAGGGAAGTGGAGAATGAGACAGAAGGAAGCCACGTGACCTCACATACCTGCATAATGGGTCTATGAAAAAGTCTTCAGGAGTAGAACTATGTCACTACTTGAGAAGTTTGCATTTTTAAGGCAGTTCATGAAATGGCTCCACAGGTAAAGGCACTTGTCACCAAGTCTGATGAATTCAATCCCCAAGTCTCATGGTACAAGGCAGGTCTTCCTCTGACCTCCACTAGTGCACCCTAGTGCAGCGCATACACACGCTTGCACACACATACACCCGCACACCAAATAAATGTAATAAATTAGGATGGCTGGTTTTATGGCACTGCCTTTGCAGAGGACCCAAGCACCTATATTAGTCTGCTAACAACCACCTTTAACTCCTTTTCCAGGAGAATTTGATGCCCTCTTCTGGCCTCTAAGGGCACCTGCACTCGCTACACACATATTCCCACACAGAGAAAAAATTAAAACAAAATAAATCTTTCAAAAAATTGTTCTCACCAAGAGACGTGTGGAGTGTCTATAATGCCAACAGTACGTAGACTGTGACAAGAGGCCACGGATTCAAGACCACCCCTGGGCTGCAGAGTTAGAACTTATCTCAAAAGAAGAAACAAAAACAAACAAAACGTCCAACCAAGTCCCATCAAGGAGCTCTAACATTACTCAAATACCAAACAACCGTTGAAGAAAGAAGACAACGACATTAATATAACTATAAAAACTAGATTGGGTGTCGAAAGAGCTTGAATGACCTTAAATGGCACGTCTGAACTTTAAATTTGCTCTTCATTCACAATCCATTCCCAGAACACAATTGCATTCTAAACAGATAATCCTCTGTAGAATACTTTTTATGTAAACAGCTAGTAATTTTGATATATTAGAATTAAAAGAAATTTCCTAGGGCCAGATTCTGCCATGTTTTAGGAAATATGCCCTAGTTGTTCCAGGAATAATTTTGCTTCAGGGAGCCAATTAAAATTATCAAAACTGCAGGTTCTCTCGGATGCTAAAGACACAATATATTTTGCACACACCTCTACAAGTTGCTGCTGACAAGCACCACCTGCTACAGATTCTTAAAAAATATCTCCAGCCAAGATGATGGTGGCACAGGCCAGATATGTCCACTATTCAGGAGGTTGAGGTAAGAAGGTGGCAGGTTCAAGGCCTGCCTGGGCTACAGGGTGAATTCAAGGCCAGATGAGGTAACTTTGATCCTACTATAGCTTTTTAAAATCGTGGTTGTTCTTGGTTTGTTTTATGTTTATACAATTATTTTGTTTTTGCCTTCATGTATGCCTGAGCACCACCTGTGTGCCTGGTGCCTGGTGCCTAAGGAGGCCTACAGGGGGTGTTGGATCCCCTGGAACTGGAGTTACAGACTGCCATGCAGATGGTGGGAATTGAATCCCTGTTCTCTGGAAGAGCAGCCAGGGCTCTTAACCACTAAGCCGTCTCTTCAGCCCCTACTTCAGCAAGGGGGTTAGGGGTGTAGCTCAGTGGCAGTATGTTCAAGGCTTTGAGTTCAATCTCCAGTACTAAAGGGAGGGGAAAGCCAGGGAGATGACCCAGTGGGTAAAGTGGAGGGGAAGGCTGGGGTGATATTCCATGGGTAAGGACCAGCCTTTGGATCTTCAGAGCCCAGAGGAAAAGCCAAACCCAACAGCTCACAAGTGATCCCAGCACTGGAAAAGCAGAGACAGGTGGATCCCTAGAGTCTGCGACCAGCAAATCTATCTTTCGGTGACAGTGACTGAGAAAGATGTTAGATGTTGGTTTCTGACCTCCATACACACACACACTAACATGCATGTACATGTGCCACCACACGCATTTTCATACTTACACACACGCACGTACGCACACACACACACAACCTCATAACCAAATAGAAGTGTTTTGGAAGCACACGTGATTCTAAAGAGCAAACAGAAAGCCCCCAGCTCTGTGATCATGATGGCTTTATAGCCCATTTGCTCCAGGAAAAGTTGACACGGGTTCATCTAGAGGTAATTTTCCAGCCTTTAAAGTAGATGTGTTAAACTCAGGTAATGAGGGGCTTTTGGGTCTGTGGTAACTGCCCTGCCAGAGCCTGACAGTCTGCGCTTTCCTGGAGAAGAAAGAGAAAAGGTGAGACTTAATGACAGGCTTTCAGAGTCTCCATTCTCGAGGCCACAACTGTTGAAAGCATGGGCCAAGCGCAACAGCTAGGGAGAAGAGAAAAACTGGGGCGGGAGAGGGGGTGATGGGGGCACCCAGACAAGATATGTAACACACACACACACACACACACACACACACACACACACACACCCGAATGTATGTCAGCCTATTAACTAGGTGATGTCCCTGACATGTCTCAGGCAGCCACAAATTGAGCTTGCAAATCAGAAGTGAGCCTCTGACCTTTATCTTCTAATAAAGAGCGAAGCAGGTGACTGCCACAGAGCGATTTCTGATACGGCTTCAAAAAAGCCCCGGCAGAGGAGGAAAGAAGCGCAGCACATCTGCCACTTACTTCCCCGCTAAAATGGCACCACCAGCAATGTGGTCTGGTGGCCTCCCCACCTGGCCATCAAAAGTGACAGTAGCACACACAGAGACTCCGAGGGCCTGTGGAGTCCTCCTCAGTCAGTGATTAACAAAATGTTCAGGGTCTCTCGTAGCCCAGGATCACTGCACAGCCAAGGGTGTCCCTAAGCTCTTGAGCTTCCTGAGGGCTGGAATTAGAAGCCTGCACCACCCAACCTGGCCTGCTCGGTGCTGGGGATTGAACCCAGAGCCTCCTGCATCCTGGGCAAGCACTCCACCAACTGGGCTACATCCCCAGGCTACTACATTTCCAGCTGTTTCAAACATAGTTGAGTTTAGTTTTCCCTCTATCGTCCAGTGCAGGGATCATAGAGTATTCGGGGCTTTGTAGAGCAGACAATGACTCGATCAAGCCTCAACTGTGCAGTGCAAGTCACTGTGACTTGCTGTATGTAAATGAACTATACTGTGCCCATGAACACCTCCCAAAGACAGTGTCCCACGGCCATGGTTCCCTGACCTCATCTTGCCTGCTTAAGCTGCTCCACACACCTTCAAGTCTCCAGAGATGCCACCAGTTATCCAAGAATATGGGGACATCATGCAGCGTAGACAGCCAGCAAAATTTTACGTCAGGGTTTATCAATAGGCGGCTTATCATGGTCCAGGCATTAGAGCACACATCTTTCATCCTGGCACTCAGGAGGCAGAGACACACAGATCTCTATGAGTTCCAGGCCAGCCTGGGCTACACAGTGAACCCTTGTCTCCAAAATTTGCAAAGAGAGCAAACCATTTCGTTGTACCTCAGTGCATTGTCATCAAATACAAGATTAACCGTCTCATAACAAAAGCACGGTTGGGCCACCCTTGTCACAGCCTCCAATTCTGTCTGCTCCCAGCTCATTGTTGGGATCCATTGGGATACTTGCCTTGTGCAACCATCTCCTGACATCCACTTGCTGTAGGATGGCCTGCTTGACCCTCTGAAGTCCATGTCATCCACACAGGTACTCACAATGTGCAGATCACCATGGGGTGCTGGGGTCCTGGCTGAACAAGAAGTGGCATGCGCAAAGCACTCATTGCTCTCCACTTCTTGACTGTAGCTGCAGTGTGACCAGCTGCCTGGAGAGCCGGCCACTGCACCTTCCCCACCAGCATGGACTCTGTTCTTGATCTGTGAGCCAAAATGAACATTCCCGCCTTACCGTACTCTGGTTGGGTATTTTTGTCACAACAAGACATTTAACCAACTGCCCTTCTCCTGTCGAGTCGGTGTCATGGGTGTGTCCGTGAGGTGTAGGTGGGTATCTGTGTGTGACGCAGTGGACAAGAGAACGCATACAATGTCCTCATCTTTCGGGGTCTCTCTTGTCCCACTTGGCCCATCACTTTTCACTGAAACTATGATCTACTGACTGATGCTTTCTAGCAAAGTTTCATCTCTCTTACCCAAAGAGGAAAAAAAGGAAAAAGGCCACTATCCACCTGGATTGATTTACAAGATAATTTCGGGTTTTGCATCTAATTCATTTGCTTTTCAATGTTCTAAGTAATACAGATTAGCTCTTGGCATGAGTCTCCCCAACTATGAGTTAAAGAGACCTCTAATTGACAGTAATTTCTAAACTTGAATGCTTAATACACAGTCATCACCCCGACCTTGGCCGCTGTCCATCCTCGCCCTTTATCCATCTCCATCCTCAGGGTGATTGCCACAAACTAAGGTGCTGAGGGTTCTAAGTCTCCCATCTGGCATCTTGTTTCTTTTTTTATTTATTTAATTATTTTTATTAATTACAGTTTATTCACTTTGTATCCCCCCTGTACCTCCCTTCGTCCTCCCCTCCCAACCCCATCCATCCTCTCTCTTCCCCACCCGTATCCCTCTCCCAGTCCACTGAAAAGGGAGGTCCTCCTCACTCCTGATGAGACCCATCTGGCATCTTAACGGAAAAGTCCACCTTCAAGGTGGATGAGTTATGGCCTGAATTTCTTTAAGACCTGAGAGTTGTCATCCAACCTTTGCAGCCTCTCGGCCCTGTCCCCACAGCTAGCGAGCTTCTTCCGCAGAAGAGAAAAGAATAGAAACAGCTTTGCCCCCAGCCAAGGAGCCAGCACTTCTGAGAGGCCAGAAGCAGCCTTTTGAGAGCTGGTGAAGCAATTTAAATAACAAGGGTCAGGATTAGCCCTTTACAAAACCAAGGTGGAAAAAAATCTTCCGAGGCAGTGAGACAGAAACTTGGAGGGATTCGCTCCCTTACAAAAGACTCGTTTCCCGTCTTGCTAAGCTCACATGGGCCATAACTATATTGCTTTCTATGGACTTATACACACGCTTTCTCCCTGCCATAAGCACGCACGCCTGCACAGATGAAAACCGACTTTAATATAGAAACCCCACTATCTATAATTCATGCTCTTTAGCCTTACATATTTATTCTGCATTTTAATTAAGGCCAAAATCTGAATACTTTAGATGGATGGCTTCTTTTCTCTTCTGTGCATAGCTTATAGGTAAATTACCTGGCAAAAGCCCAAAAGTTAAGCAAACACAATAGAAGCCATGTGAAAAAGCTCTGAAGGGACCAACAGCCCCTGAGAGCCCTGGGGGCTCTCTGCCTTCAAAATCACCATCTCAGGTTTGTCCCCTCTACAGTCACAAAAGAATGAGATGAAAAAATACCCTGGTGCAGGATTACACAGCTCTCCACAGGCACAGCAGGGGCAGGTCACATCCTGGACATCTGAGGACAGAAGACTCCAGCTGTTGCTAAGAGAGAGGTGTTTGGGAAACCCCCTGAGCTGCACCCTAAATTCACTACCCGGGCTGGTCTAGGAACAGACACAGGTCAGGTCCACTCAACACCCAGAACAGATCTAAAATTAGAACCACCAGAAGTTGACGTCTGATGCTTGATTGGAAGGACCAGATTTTTCTCATGCAACGCTGCTTTGAAGTTCTGGGTGGTCTCTCAATGAATAATATATCAAGGAAGGTGATCTTTTAAAATGCTAAACTCTCCCGGAAGCCTTGCCCAATAGGTGCCAGAGCACCCTTTGGTAATTGCTACCCAACCGATGGGCTAAATCTAGACTAGTGCCTGCTTTTGTCAATAAAGTTTTATTGGAACACAGCTGCGGACACTCTCATCTGTTTGGCTATCTTTTCAATGGCTGGCTTCAAGCGGGAAGGGAAAAGTAACACAGCTGGGGTGCAGGCCCTCTAGACGGAAGTGCCTAAAGGTAGGCATACTTTGCTCTCCATACCCCACCTTCTGTCTTCACTCTTCGGAGAAGAAACTGGGAAGGAGCCTAAGCCATTTAGAATTCCTTGGTTCTCTCTACTGTTCCTGCTAGTCTTCCCCCCCACCATAGCATCTCACCTCAGCCCACCTCACCTTAGCTGTCCTGGAATTTACTATGTAGACCAGGCTGCCCTTTAACTCGTGGTGGTCCTCCTGCCTCAGCCTCCTGGGATTTCAGGCATGTACAACCATGAAAAAAAAAAAAAAAACATAGAAATTGGGACTGGAAAGATGGGTCAGTGGTTAAGAGCACTTTCTCAATCACGAGGGTTAGCGCTCAGTTCTGAACACCCACGTTGGGTTGCCCACAGACACCTCTATCTCCAACACTAAAGGATCTCACATGCACTTCTGGCCACTTGTGTTGTCCTGGTCTGGCGCTGTACCAAGTTAGGACCCGGAAAGCCTTCAAGGGAAGATACTTGACAAGAGTCTTCTAATTTTTTCAAAGATACGTTTTATTTTATTTGACATATATGTGTGCCACTTGTGAGTCTGTGAGTCTGCCCCTGTGGTGATGTGGCATAAAATGTGCCCTGCAGACTCATGTCCTCTGATGTGGCACTGATACGGGAGGCTGTGGGGCCTTTATGAGGTAAGACCCGGCTGAAAGACAGAGGCTACTTGGAATAAGTTTAGATGGTGTAACTCAGACCTGCTTTGGGTTTGATCTCTCTGTGTTTGGGGTGGGTGGATACGTGTGTGTGTGTGTGTGTGTGTGTGTGTGTGTGTGTGCATGTGTATGCCTCTGTGCATACGCATGTGGAGCCCCAAAGGCCAACGTAGGTGTCTTCCTCCATGTTTCCCCACCGTATCTTCTGAGACAGCTTCTCTGACTAGGCCTGGAGCTCACCAATCAGCTAGACTAGCTGGCAGTGAGCTTCCAGGATCATCTTCTCTCTGCTTTCCTTGTACTCCCTCCCAGCACCGGAAGCACAGGTGTGCACCAGCGCACCCAGCTTTCACATAGGTCTGGGGGATCTAAACTCGGGTCCTCAAGCTTGCAGGGCGGGTTCTTTAGCCACTGACCCACCTGCCCAGCTCAGCCCCTCTGTAAGACTTTTTAACCCAATTCAGTGTTCGCTTTTACTTTTTAATCTAGATGGCCATTCTATGAGGACTAAATGACAAAGGATGGGTCCACCTACAATGTAAAAGGAACAAACATCATTTTATCAACACCTGTCCTAAAGGCATGAGGTCTTAGGTACTTATTTCATCTGGCAGTCAGAGCTTGTCATCAGACTCATGAGCTTTCTTCCCAGAGCTGGTAGCCAGAGAACTCCGGTAACTAGATGCTCTCTGAACTCAGCTGGTAGAGACCGGGGTTGACCTCAGTCTGTTATGCTCTCCAGCGTAACTGTCCACACCATAACTGACATTTCTGGATTGTCTAAGTAAACACAGCCCAAAATGACTATGAGGATCCCTTTAATCTCTTACTTTAGCAAACATCATAGGAACGAAAGCAAAAGACCTGGCACAGCTGATGCAAGAGGAGCCCAGGGAAGTCCTGGGCAGGGCAGCCTTCCTCTTGCTGTCCCATGCTCTGTCAGACACCTGTCCCACTGTTGATACTGTTGGATGGTGTCATGAAATATCCACAGCCCAATGATCCGACCTTAGAGCTTCACCCTGCTGGCTGCACCTTCCCTAGCACAAGCTAGCTCCACACAGCACTCAGCCTAGAGAACACACACATGAACCATGTTGTTAGGTCCAGGTGACAGGAAGGTGAGTGAAATTGCACATGTACACATCTGGACTCAGAAGAGGGCCCACACCCAGAACCACAATGGCAGTTGGCTTGATGGCACCCAAGGAAACAGAGCTGTGTGTCTCAATGTGCCCTGAATCTTTACAGGGACGGAGCTCACAGTCACTGTGCAGATGTGGCAGTCCCTCTGAGGTGGCACAGGCAGCGTGGTTTTGTTCAGGTACCTGATGCCAATAGCCCTGGTGCTCCCCTCATTCTATGGTGGATGCTGGCCATCTCTGGGCAGAGGGGGTGGGGGGAGGAACTGGTTCATGGGGATCCAGTAAGTTAATAATGGTTTCAAACCATGCATTTGAGAAAGGGCAGCTATTGGTTTTGAGAACTAAGTCAAGAGACTTGTGGACAGGAGAATATGGAGTGAGAAAGGAAACTGACTTCTTCTAGCTCATACAAAACACCTGCAAAGACTCAGGGCCAAGGCCTAGCTGTCCCAAACCCTTGTCTGGTTTGGCTTTTTGTTTGTTTGTTTGTTTTTGTCTTTGCCAAAGCCTTGTGGACCCTGGAGATGACCTCAGTCCCCTCCAAAGTCATCACTGGGGAGTGTGGGGATATCCTAGGAAACCAGCACTTGTTGATCCTATGGCTGCCCCACCCAACTGACAAACCAGTCTCCCTGTGGAAAATGACACCTCACAGGATGAGGGCAGAGCCTGGCATGCCCTGGAGGCAGCCACCTCCCCGTGGCTGCAGAGGTCAGGTGCCCTTTCCAAAGCTCACCCACACTCCTCATCAGCTTTCCAGCAGCCGAGTCTTCAGTTCCTCAGGCTTCCTAGAAACCTGTCATTCCCACTGTATTTATCCCCTGCTTCTTCCATTTATGAGTCAGCGACACAAAGGGAGCCGCTGCAAGCTCCTTTCAGGCAGCATGGGAGGCAGAGAGAGGGGAGGGTTAAGGCTGTGTTTACTTACTGCTGTTTTCTGGGCTGCTTCACCATCGGGCTCAACAGCAATCCAATAGGGTATTATTAACGGAAGAGCTTCGGCAGATGAAACCAAACAGCCACCAGGACTCAGGGCACAGGTAGCAAGGCAAAGATAAATGCTGATTTCAAATTTAAATTGTGACTTCTCCGCATGTCCCAGGTGATAAGAAAAGGATCATGGGAATAAGGAAGTGATAGGGTGATTATGACAGGGGACAATAGGGAGGGAGCTGGGTCCTTTCCACCCACTCCTAATGAGGCAGATGGCTCAGCAGTTGAAAGTACTTGTCACACAAGCCTGGCGACCTGAGTTCAATCTCCAAAATCCACATAATGGTAGAAAGAGAGAACCAACTCCATAAAGTAAGAGTTGTGAGCAACACAAGACCTAATATTCACTGTGTGCCTAGCACATTCCACACATAGTGTAGTGTTTCCTTCAGAGCCCTCGCCCCTCAGTGTAAATGCAGGTGTCTTTAGGAACTCCATTTTACAAGTGAGGAAACTGAGACTGACAGAGGCTCAGTGGTGGGGACAAAGCCCTACTAGGTGCGAAACAAGAAGCCAGGACTTGCTTGCATCCAGGAAATCTGGCTCCAAACCCCCTAAACTCAAAAGTAGTCTAGCAGTGTGGCTTAGTAGGTAGAATGTTCCCTTAGCCTATGCAGAGTCCTGAGTTCCAGTCCTACCATCCCATAAAACTGGGCATGGTGGCACATGCCTATAATCCCAGCACTGAGGAAGTACAAGCTACAGAATCAGAAATTCAAGGTCATCTTCAGCCGTGTAGCAGACAGCTCCCTGCTTAGGAACATTTTAGACTGCTCTTACAGAGGACTCAAGTTTGGTTCCCAGCCCAGCATATGTCAGGTAGCTCACCACCTAGAGCCCTCCATTCAGATGCCATCCCACCTCTTGTGGGCTAGCTGCCACCTCTGGAATGTGACAGGACCCGACTAAGCATTTTTCCTTTTGGTATAAAATGGAGCCGGCAATCACATCCAACACTCAGGGCTCCCAGAGGGATTAACCAGCAACTGGGATCATCCATCCAACTTCCCAGCTGTCCCACTGCTCTGAACTGACAAGGCTGTTTTGTTTTCTTCTTCTTGTTGTTGTTTTTAATGTTTTTAATTAAATAAAATTATATCATTTCCGCCTCCCTTTCCTCCTGCTAGCCCCTCACGGTTCTCCTCCTTCAAACCCCTCCCCATGCCCCCATCCTCAAATTGGTAGCCTCTTTTTCTGTTATATTTGCATATGTATGTACATATAAATAGAACCTGCTGGGTCCATTTTCGTTGTTTGTGTATATAGGTTTCCAGCTGATTAGTCTTCACTGGGCAGCCAATAAGGAGGCCCATCCCTGGAAGAGACTAATTCTCCAAACAGTCAATAGTGCCTGTAGTTCTTTGTGGCCTCATAAGCCAAAACATGTGAGGTGTGTCTGTTGCTGCTAGCACCCTCCGGTAAAACCTAACATCAGTCATTTGCTCCCACCGCCCCCCCCCAAAGGGATGGCTCCCACGAAGTGTGCAAAAATCTGCTCATAGTGAATGAATATCAGCAGATGCCACGATGCCATGAGATCTGACCTGATTTCTACATCAGGAGTGTAGAAGCATGAGATTAACAGGGCCATATGATAGGAACTGACTTTCTCCAACTGAAAACTCCTCACATGGATGGGCTAAGGCCTATGCAAGTCACATCTCTTCTGGCTATCCTAACACTCCATTACACTCAGCAGTTTAGTGTAAACCCAGTCTACAGCCATCAGAAACAGCATTTGCAGCATCTAGCTAATGCCAGGTACCACATTAACTAGACAACCATGAGCCCAGGGAACTCCCAGAGATGGGAATGGTCATCAGTGCCACACGACCTGTAAGGACACTGAGCTCACAGACCCATATCATCCTCCCTAGACTTCAGACTTATGTCTTCTGACTACAAAGCCCAAGGTGGTAGGCATTCCACAGGAGGCCAGAGGGAAGGTCCATGGCTGCTGCTTTCAACTGTCCTTCATAAAAATGCAAAATTGCGTTGACGAGCCACCAGACCCCTGTCAGGATGGCAACGGTCAGGAAAACTAATGACCAAAAGTGATAGCAGCAATGTAGACAAGGGGAGCCCTTACACACTGTGGAGGGGGGTTCCAACTGGTCCAGCCACTGTGGAAGTGAGTATAGATGCTTCTCAGATAACTAAAAGTGGAATCGTCTGGGTGTCTACCCGAAGTTTCCCCCAAGCCAATGTGTCACAGCGGTACTTGGCCAACACTGTTTATTGCAGCGCTCTCTACAATCGCTCCTCAGGAGAGCGACCTGGGGCTCCAGCAACACAGCGAGGTAAGGAAATGTAGTGGGTGTACACAATGGCATTCTTCCCCCTCATCGCATGCAGCAAAGTGGCGCCACTTGCAAGAAAGTTGATTCAATAGGTTAATGAGTTAGGGCAGCCTCAAAAAAGATGAGTATCAGAGGTTCTCCCTCGTCTGTGGTTTCTATGTTTCTCATAGAGATGTAAAATTATATGCATATGACATGAAAGAAGTAAAACTATCTAGGATGACAAAGAGAAATAATAGGAGACAGTAGGGAGGGGAGGGGCATGAGGAATAATATGCTGAACATCCGTCACAACAGACATATACAAAAGCTTTAAAAATAAATAATTTTTAAGTGAGATCAGGGCCCTATGATAATTCAGTGGTTAATGTGTTTTCTGTGCAAGTTCAAGGACCTGAGTTCCAACCCCCAAACTCTCACAAGAGCTCAGCCTGGTGCCACATCCCTGTAACCCCAGCACTGGGAGGTAGAGCTAAGGTGAGCCTGGAGCTCACTGAACAGTTAGTCTGGCCACTTAGTGAGCCCCAGGGGGCAGTGAGAGACCCTGTCTCAAAAAAATATGCTGAGGGGTTGTTGAGAAAGACACCAGACATTGACCTCTGACCTCTATCTGTGCACAATTCTCATATATAAAAGAGCACACACACACACACACACACACACACACACACTGAAATTCATCCTGAATCCCTGAAACAAGAGCAAAAATTCCTCCACCATCCTGTACCCTTGAGGTTTCTAGAATACGCCATCCTCCATCCAGGGAGTATGGCTGAAGTATGTCTCTCTTTGATGATGAGCAAATCCTCACCCCAGGTGTATATGAAGTCTAGCGTTTATTCTTCTATGACTGTTAGTCCCTTTCAGTTGGAAAGAACAGCATAGCCAAGTCTGGATTAGAGGTGGGGGGTGGAGCTGCAAGCATGCTGCCATGTGCAGTTGGAAGTTCAAGGAGAGAAGATCCAGGCCTGCAGACAGACCCTGCCACATCTCCCCTAGGCTCGCTGTCCTAGATGCCCACACTACTCCCGGGAATGACCCCTCTTCCCACCTGCTCAGTGGCTAGCAACAGGTCTGGGCCAAGTTCTGGCAGCTCAGATTCCTGAGTGAAATTGAGTCCCGATGCTCTGAAACTCCAGCACAGAATTCAGGTTGTAAACCCTTGGTTCACTAGACTCTCACGCCCTGAGCCTGCCACAACCCTGTGACCAGGAGATACGCACAGTCTTTACCTTCAAGCCATGTGAGCATCCCAGGACGGGAAACCCCACCCGGTGAGCTTGGAGACAGACACTGAGAAGCGTGCACTGCCTCGGGTGTGGGACTCTTCCTCTACTGCCCCCAGAGCCATGCTACATCCATTTTCACTCTCCCAATCCAGAGTCAAGTCCCAAGTAGCCCTCTCTCCGCCATCTTTCCCCTGACCTTGTCCCATGCTTGGGTCACAGAACAATGAGAACACTCTATAACCATGAGGATGGTTTCAGGGACGGGTGGGGAAAAGACAATGAGAAAGAGAAATGGATGGAGTCTTTTCCCTAAGTTTTGTGGCAGCCTCGGAGGTCTTGGGGTTTGCAGCCACATATTACAGAATCTTCTCATGAGGGTGTTTTATGCGGGGAAGGCAGTTAAGCACGGAGGCACTTGACTGCTCTTTCTAAATGGAAATTTTCAATTAGTCTGGATAAGTTAATTACATCATCCTTTAGTAACTGCTCTTGTGATTCTGCAAATCCTCTATTAATTGATTCAACCACTTGCCCTCAAACCAAACAGCAGCAAACAGGTAGAAAGGGACAGAAAAGCACTGGAGAGGGAAGAGGCTGGGCTGGTCTGTATTGTTCAGCTTACACAGACCTAGATGTGTCTTGGAAGATAGAACCTTAACTGAGAAAATGCCTCCGTAAGACTGGCCTGTAGGCGAATCTATGGTACCTTGTCTTGACTGATGTAGGAAGATCCGCCCACTCTAGGGTCAGGGCCACGCCTGGCCTGGTGGTTCTGTGTTCTGTAAGAACGCAAGCCATGGGGAGAAAGCCAGGAAACAGCCCCCCTCCATGGCCTCTGTATCAGCTCCTGCCCTGACTGAGTTTCTGCCTTGACTGTTACCTGGAAGTACAAGCAGAAATAAACCGCCCCCCTCCCATGCCCAAAGTTGCTTTCAGTCATGGTGTTTATAATAGCAACAGAAACTCTGACTGAGACAGGGGTGAAGAGAAAGGAGTGCTGCTGGCTTCTGACTCACTTGGGAATCTTTGCTCTATCTGCCCCTTGGCCAACCCAATGCACCATCCACCGTATGATCAACGGAGAGTGCTGTGTGGATCAGAAGGCAGCCAAGTGGGCGCTGCCTCCAGACACCTCCACCCATGGAGAACTAGGATAGATGTTCAAAGGTAGTCAGTAACCCCAAATGAGCAAGAGGCCCTGGCTGCTCTGCCTACCATAAGAGAAGGCGCGCCCAGGTTGGTGGCCCATAGAATTGTACCCCACGTCCACTGTGCATGAGTTTGATGAGCTGGCCAGATCCTACCACCATCCAGTGTCTTCATCAGATCCCTGACCACTAGGAGCTCATTCTGCTTCCTGCTCCTTTAACCCCCCTTTTAAAGATCTATTTTTATTTTATTTTACATGGATGTGTGTATGCATGCGCCCGCACATGTGTGCACCAGGTGCCCACAGGGACAAAAAGAGGGCATCAGACCTCTCAGAGCTGGAGTTACGGGGCATCTGTGAAGCCTCCTGACATGAATGCTGGGTCCTCATGATAGAGCAGCAAGCTCTCTTCACTGCTGAGCCATCTCTCCAGCCCTTCCTCTCTTTCCTTTAAAAGAAAGGATTCAATGTGTGTGTGTGTGTGTGTGTGTGTGTGTGTGTGTGTGTGTGTGTGT
>NW_026596234.1:6100908-6103626 GCF_907164565.1 Psammomys obesus | reverse complement strand
TGTGTGTGTGTGTGTGTGTGTGTGTGTGTGTGTGTGTGTGTGTGTGTGTGTTGTAAGGGTGTCCATGGAGACCAGGATTGGGCATCTGTTGGATTCCCTGGAACTGGAATTACAGAAGGTTGTGGGTTCACCCAACCAGTGTGCTGGGAAGGAAACACCAATCCTCTACACCAGGTGGCTGCACTTTTAAACACCCATTGAGCTGCCTCCCCAGCCCTTCCTCTCTTTAAAGAATGGTGACTAGGCTGTGTCAGGGGAATGAAGGAGCATTGATTGAGCGGGATGGTGAGGATCCATCACCATGGGCTTCGGAAGAGACAGGGCATCTTCCACTGAAGTTAAGCCTTTGGAGTGCACCAGGCTCAGCCTCTGCCAGGTCATCCTCCATCCTCCATCCTCCATCCCTCATCTCCCATCCCCCATGCTCCACCCTCCTTCCCCATCCCCCATCCTCCAGTCTCCACCCTCCATTCCCCCATTCCCCACTCTTCATCCTCCATCTTCCATCCTGCATCCCTCATCCTCCACACTTCATCCTCCATCCTTCATTTCCCATCCCCATTCCCCATCCTCCATCCCCTCTCTCCTGTCCCCCATCCCCCATCCTCTATCCCTCCCCATTGCAATCTGAATGCAGCACAGAGACATGAGTGGCCACATTTCATCCATCTGCACCTTGTGATAATGCTTAAGAGGCTGGCCTGTGATTCAGCTTCCCTGTATCCTCTGTTCACCCCAGGGGAAGCCACAAAGAAGATGATGAGAATTTTCATCCCAGGACTGACTGCTGGAGAGAGAAAAGCTACAGTAAAGAGAAAAGCCCAACTATGCCAGGCCTGGACAGGGTCTTTGAGGGAAACAAGAAAGGCCATGAAAAGGGAAAGAACCTTCTAGAAGTTTTGCTGTAAGCCACGAAGTAAAGCCATCTCACCTCTCTCCTGGAAATAGCTTGCATACCCAAGTTTCTGCTTTATTTGGGTCTAGGAAATGTTTTCAGAATTCCATTCCTGTTTTAAACCCAGCCACTGAGGGGACCAAGATTTGGATGCTCTTAGCTGCCAGAGCCCACAGAGTACTGTAGGAAGCCCTGGGAATTCTGTGTGGCTGCCTTTGGAAACTGGTCACTCATTTCAGGGTGACAGAACAGAGCCATCCTCAGGATGCTAGGCCCAACTCTGCCCTGCTTCTCTAGGCAGAGCATAAAACTGACTTCACAACCCTTAGTCCACCTTCTCCAGGAAGCCTCCCCTAAACCAACTCAGGCTTTGAAAAAAGCCTCCTTGATGTCTTGGACTGTCCAGTGCCGATTTCTTGTTCGTGCCCTCCATCCTCAACGGAGATGCCAGCCCCTAAGGCTCACATCTGATACCCGCTGTGCCCACTCACCCCTGCGGTCATATTGAGAACTCAACAAAGAAGTCTGGTAATTTCCCAACTCTCTCAGACTACAGCCCGGGGACTCCTGTATCAGGTCAGCCCCAGGAAAGCCTAAAGAGATTTTGGAAATCAGGTTAGCCTAAAGGTCAACATAGTTTCAAATGACACTTCCCGATTGATAGATGAAAGCAAACAATGGGATCCCACGATTGTCGACAAAACTTGAGCTAGAGTCCCTGAACTGTGATTGAGAGACCTTTGTAGCACCAACCGACTCCTGCAAGGCCACAGCGAGGGAGCACGGGCTCCACCTACTGTCCAGATGCATAAATGATTGAAACAATCATTTCAATCTCTGGGATTCCCAGCACTTCTTTGTGCCAGGAATTGGGAGTCTCCCTAAAGCTGGCATGCACTTCGCCAGTCTGATCCAGGAAGCAGAGCCAAAAGAATTTCCGTAATGTAGGGTTCTTCCTCTGCCTCCCACTTTTTAGCCCAGAGTACCTTGAGACGAGACCTCTTCTACTAGGCAGCCTCATTTACTCTTCCTTCTTACCGTCTTCCCCTCCTCCCCCCAAAAAACATTCTTTAGTGCAGCCTCTAAGAGATGCCTGGCACTATGTCACTAACCATCCATGATGCTCAGAGGAACATTTCACTGTCCCATGTTATTTGAAAATGTTGTGGGTTTAAAAAATAAGCAAAATAAAACACTTTTGAAAACTAAAAGATGAATACAGCAATTTCTACTTCCCCACTAGTAGGGAAGAGCTTTAAAAGCATAGGTTTAATCTTTAGTGTGTGTGTGTGTGTGTGTGTGTGTGTGTGTGTGTGTGTGTGTAGGTACCCACAGAGGCCAGAAGGGGGTGCTGGAGCCACTGGAGCTGGAATTGCAGGTGGTTGGGAGCTGTCTGGTGTGGTGTGGACTGACATGGGTCCTGAGAACAGAGCTCCTGTCCTCTGCAAGAGCACCAAGTGCTCTTAACCACTGAGCTATCTCTCCATCCATACCCCGCCCCACAACCAGATCTTCTAACAAGATATAGTCCCAGGCTCTCCGGACAGCAGTAGAGCATGCTAAGGAATGTTTAAGATCTACTCATTTCTCCCTCCACCTCTGACTTCTCTTCAAATGCTCTGATTTCTCTTTCAATTGAGGTCCCAGGTGGGCAAAGAAATGAAACCTCGGTGTCCCCACACTAGAGTCTGGCCCTAAGAGCAGACTCACTCTGCTACTCCCACGAGAATGATTATGACAGAAAAAGGATGGAGACAGCCACAGAAGCTGCTCGGGGCAGGTGCTCAGAGCTGCAGGGCCCACTGTCCACCAACACACACCTC
>NW_026596234.1:5986911-6100898 GCF_907164565.1 Psammomys obesus | reverse complement strand
GCAGGTGCTCAGAGCTGCAGGGCCCACTGTCCACCAACACACACCTCTTGCCCTTGGCTGGCCCCTGCCACAGCTCAGCACCTGCTAGACTTTGATTTCTGCTGTTGTGATGAAACACACTGTCAGAAAGCAATTTAGGAGAGAAACTGTTTATTTGCCTTATAATCCCCAGGTCGCAGTCCATCACTGGGACCAAGTCAGGGCAGGGACCTGAGGCAGCAGAAAGGCGAGAAACGTGTGTGTGTGTGTGTGTGTGTGTGTGTGTGTGTGTGTGTGTGCTTGAACTCAGCTAGCTTTCTCTTTTCTTGCACAGTCCAAGGCCCCAAACAAGGAGTGACAGCACCCAGGGCAGATTGGGATCTTCCCATACAGAGTAACATAATCAAGATCACACACACACACACACAGGCCAACCTGGTCTAGACAATCCCTCACTAAGACTCCCTAGGCTGTGCCAACTTGATGATTAAACCTAACCATCATGCACCTGAGGACTCAGAGTCTCAAATAAACCCCAAAAGGTGGATGCCTCCGCAGAATATGTAACTGCCTAGGTAGACAACAGAACACAGAGAAATCATAGCTATGCACACACACACACACCCCCGCCTCCGTGAGACGCACCTCATAAACATGATATCCGGAGAAAGAACCAGACTTGACTGGGCACAGTGACTGTGTTGAGCACATTCATTGTGCATAGGGAGGAGTTACAAATGGCTGGGGTGTGGCTCAGTGGGAGAACACTGCGCAAGCCCCTGGGTTCAGTGTCCAGCACTTGGAAAAAGCAGAGACGGCTTAGCCTTCTCTGCAGAGGGAGGGAGAGCAGGAGACAGACTAGGGAAGAGCTGGCTGCCGAGACGCTCGGATGAAGCTTTGGAGACAGCGCGGAGCTGGTCAGATTCCATTTTGACACCGAAGTTTGGGTCCCCAGCACCTAGGTAAATCCCCAAGCTGCCGTGGTGGCCTGGCTGTAACCCAGCACAAAAGGTAGAGACGAGGGCACTATCCAAAGGCTAAAGAGCCCTCCTCCCCATGAACATCAATCTTGAGACCCAAAATGAAAGGCTAAAGCTGGAGAAACGGCTCAGCAGGAAAAGGGCCTGCCAGCAAGTCTGAGGACCTGAGTTCAAGGCCTGGGACACACGTGGGGGAAGGAGGGAACTGACCCTCACGAGTTATCCTCTGACCTCTCCACGTGAGCATGTTCGAACACACACAACACAGAATAAATAATTCTAGAGTTTGTGGGGTTCTGTTCATAGGCAATTTTAAAATGGAAGAAGGCGCTTTTTCAGCGTTCTTAATGGGGTGAAAAGGGGGGCGGGGGGTACCCTGCCACAGACTTAATTTAATCTGAGCAAGGAAAATATTATGGGTGAGTGGCGTGCTTACAGGATGACATCATCTCTTGTCCTTTTATGCCAGCAACCTGGAAGGAAGGCCAGGTGGCCACTTGAGAAATTATCCACAGGCTTCTCCCCCGCCCCCCACCCCCCACCCCAACTAGGCTTGTTCTCTGTTCTCTGAACAGGTGGACAGTGCCACCTAGCGAGCTTTGTGGAGGAAAGCTTTCTTTGCTCGCTCGTTGCAAAAAGCTAGCAAAGGCTGGACTGTAGCTCCCTCTATCGACCAGGGATGGGTTAAGAAATAGATACTAGGCATTTAGGCACTTAAGCTCCTCCCAAAGGCAGGGGCTCTTTCTCCGTGGGAAGACAGAGTGAAAGGGCCCAACAGAAGCTGAGTTTGCCAAGCGTGTGGAGGACCCTTCTCACCCACAAGACCTGATGTGTATGACTTGACCAGGATCCTGGGCACTTGCTGAGGTGTCAGGGTAGCGGGAGAAGAGCATAATTCTGCTGTCAAAGCCAGATAAAAAAGTGGTTGGGCCAGGTGTGAGGTGCTACCCCCGTGAGGTTCTGCCTTTCCACTCCTCCGTGACACCCCATTTGTTACCAAAGGGTCTGCATGAGACTAGCAACCAAGTTTCCCAGCCCTCTTCTCTGGGGCAAGAAGCAGATGAGTGACACCACGTGCGGCCAATCAGACTTTAACTTCGAAAGTCAAAGACGGGAAACAGTCAGGGTCCATGACCTGAGAAGCTAGAGTCCTGGTTTCTATTGCTGTAAGAAAGCCCTAACCAAAACCACCTTGAGTTTTAAAAGGGTTTACTTGGCTCACAGGTCACATTCCATCATAAGGGGAAGCCAAGGCAGGGACCTAGAGGCAGGAGCTGATGCTGAGGCCACGGAGGGTGCTGCTCACTGGCTTGCTCCCCATGGCTTGCTCAGCCCACTTTTTCATAGTACCCAGGACCACCCGCCCAGACTTGGCACATCCAGAGGGGGACGGGCTCTCCCTCATCAATGACCAATCAAGAAAATGCACCACAGGCCAACCTGATAGAAACACCTTCTCAATTAAGGCTCCTCTTTCCAGATAGCTCCAATTGATGTCAAGTTGAAAAAATACTGCTAACTAGGGCAGCAGCCACCTTCATTGGTATGAGGTACCCAGAGACCCAGAGCTGGCTGAGCCCATCCCACCCAAGGGAAAAGCCCTCCGGTGTGTCCATGGAGTCTGGAAACGCCTTGTAACCTGCCCCCAATACATTCCTTTCCTACACAGATAGGTTCTAATGACCTGAGCGATGTGGTCCAGCTAGCAGCACCCCTTCCTGATTCTGTGTCCCGCTTTCACTTCTGTCACTGTGACAAAAAGTAACTTGGAGAAGAGAAGTTCCTCGCCTCACAGTTCCAGGTCGCCATCGGTTATTTTGGGAAAAGCCGGAGAGTCTGGTGGACGCTTGTCTGCCTGTGTGCCTTCTTTATCCTCACACCAGAGGATAGCAGCACCCACGGTGGGCTGGGTCTTCCCGGACCAACCCACAGTCAAGACAAGTAACCAGCACGCAGGCCAGCTTAACTCCAGTTAACTCCTCACGGAGACTCTCCGCCCAGGTTATGACGAGGTGACAGTTAAACTAAGCAAGGCTGCTGGCTTCCTGAAGAGTGGTGCTGGGCCTATCAGGAGCAACAGTGGCCCTTGTTGACGCCTTACATCATCTGGGCTGGCGAGGGTCAAATCCACACAAGCTCTGACGTCAGGAGATCGGTACCTACACACCCAGCCCAGGAATGCAGTCTGCTCCCCAGGCTCTTCTGGTGGCTGGATTTCCCAGTTAGAATATGTGGCTTTAAAGGTGTTATTGATTGAAATATACAGTCTCTGTCAATTTCTCTGTGTGTCTGTCTCTCCCTTTCTGTCTCTCTCTTTCTCTGCCTCTGTTTGTCTGTCTCTCTCTCTCTCTACACACACACACACACACACACACACATTTGTGCCCTGTCACTTTGGGTCATGTGTGACCATCAAAAGCCTTTAAACTCCTAGTAACTTACCCAACACTCCGGAGGCTGAGACAGGAGGATTGTCACAAGTTTGAAGCCAGCCTGGGCTATGTAGTGAGCTGTGATGGGAAACCTCCTCTCAAAACAAAACAAACAAAACCGCAAAAGCCTTTAAACATCTTTCTTACAGTTCTCTCTGCAGAGGTTTAGACTCAAGTGCCTACTCAGGTCAGATGTTTTATTCATCTGATATAAACAGATTTTTGTAGATCAAACACACAAAGAAAATGCCCCCCCCCATCAGAGGAAAAAGGGGGGATGGCTTTGTACAATGGCTTTGTACAAAGAATGTATGCCGGTTTTTTAATAGCATCCTAAAATTCGTTTTAATGAAAAGCTGTGTCCTCTCCTAGTTTCCATCCTTTTATGGAGATAAGAAAGTAATAAGGTGAAATCAACCCGAAGTGTTAAAGTAAGCAAGAATTGGCAGTGGCCACCCTGCCAAGGACCCCCGAGGACCACAGTGGGTCAGTCTGGGCACATGTATAAACTGTTACACACAAAATCGAGTGTTCAGAAATCTTCTCCGACAGAAAGCTGATTCTTATGTAAACGTATCTGATGTTTTATATGTCGGCAAACAATGCCAAGCTTCCTTTTGACTCAGTGCAGCTTCATACTTCATACAAGGGAGCTTTGTCCTGCTCCTGGGACCCAGACATACAGACTGCTGCCCACCGTTCTCCAGGCATGTTGGTGTAAATTATGTAAAACTGACTTTTTCTGAAGAGACTTTTCATCCAACTCCAGAAGGAAAAACTAGTCTTGAGGGGTGGGAGGGTTGTTTGCTTGCTTGCTTGCTTGCTTGCTTGCTTGTTTTTGGCTCTTCAACACAGGGTTTCTCTTGTGCAGCCTTGGCACAAAGTCCTGGACTCACTTTGCAGACCAGGCTGGCCTCGGACTCACAGAGATCCGCCTGCCTCTGCCGAGCGCTGGGATCACAGGAGTGCGCCCTGCCACCCCTGCCCGGCAAAAATTAACCTTCCAAATAGCCTGCCACCCTGCTCACCAGTTCATTTTTCCCTAGTCGCTGAGGGTGGTGCGTTTCTGTTTGTATTTGGCATTAGATTTACACCGGAAAGATGAACGGAAGAGATCCAGTGAGGGGGGAGTCAAGCAACCTGGAGTTAAGGGCGATTCGAGCGCTTGTTGTTGTTGTTGTTTGTTTGTTTTGTGTTTTCCTTGCGGTGCTGTGAGTCCAAAGGTTTGTCTGCGGGCAGTAATCTATGCCAACTCTCCGAATCCTCTGATAAAAATGCATGGATCTTCTTGTTTGGAGCCGGCATTTTTCTCAGACTCTCCGTTGTCTGTAGCCAGACAAGTTCCTCGCCAGGTTTTTCTCATGTTCAGTCATTAACCCCCTGCTCTCGGCTTTCAGATTCCAAGGCGGAGCCTGGCCATGACTCTATTAGAATATTAAAAATGAGCGCATCTCTCCTCTTCCTTCTTTGCTTTGACACTACACACTACCGGCAGAGAGTCAACAAACACCTTCTCCATTCTGGGTTCTGCTTCCTTTGTAGGCAGTTTCAGAAGCCCAGGCAGAACCACTGGGTCTGGAAAGACTTCGTCCACCGCTAGGGGGCAGAAAGCGCATCGTGGGAAGGTGCCTGCCCCACCCCTCGCCCCTGCGCTGAAAAAAATTGCTTCTTAATTAAGAAGTTCACCTGCCGAGTTTAAACGCATTTAAGCCTTGGTCTGTTCCAGGGTAACACAGACACCAAAATTCCCCAACCAAAAAAAAAAAAATCCTCGCTCAAGAGAATTTCCCAGAGCAGCGATGCGCAGCCTGGCCGGAAGGTGGCGCCAAGTCCTCTTGTTGTGAAGTTAGCGAAGCGGGGATGCTCACTCAGGTCAACACGCTGGAGGGATGGTGCGGCCGCGGAGGAATCCTAAAACTCCCAGACTTTCTATTAACTTTCCAAGCATATCTGGCTTCAAATAGAGAAAATTTCGTTTGAGTATATCTCTACGCGAGCATCCCGAGGCACAGGAGAAAATTTGGTGAAATATTTGGAGTCTGCTCAGTAAAACAAATCAGTCTCCAAGGAACATTCCGGGAGCTGTGATTTATTATTCTCTCAATCAGGTGCACACAGTTCCACTGAGGTAGGAAGTATGGCCATCGCAGAGTTCGGACAGATAGCAAGGGGCCAGGCCCACAATGGCTCCTGTGTGCTACAGGACAGGGCCTTGCTGGCGGTGGGTGACCACTGAGCAAGGAGTCCAACTGAAGACAGCATCCTCCATGTCCTACCTCACACAAGGACTGCCCCTGGTCAACAGAGAAGAAGGAAGCCAGGCCCATCTGCTAACATGAGAGATACTCAGAGGGAAGAGACCTTTCGGAGAGCAGGAGAGAGGAAGCCTGGCCAACCACGATGAGACGTCACCACGCACAAACTGCATCCTGTATCCACGAGTGCTCAGAACAAGCCTTCTGTGTTAGTCCAGAGGGAAACAGGACAGGACCGGGATAAATTAAAAAGGGGTTAGTTTGGCTTGCGCGAGATGGTCTGGGCAGCCCATTCGGCTACAAACAGTGACAGTCTCACACCAGAGAGGCTGAGAACCTTTCTCAGTGAGTGAGGTTGGGTGTAGGAGAATTTTAATTCAGAACATGGATGCTCTGGCAAGAGATCACATCCAGAGACCTTCTAGGTCTGTGTGATTGGGCTGGAATACAGTCAAGCCTTGAATCCCAGGAGTCAGAGGCAAGCAGTTCACGGCCAGCCTGGTATAGAGCAGGTTTCAGGTAAAGAAAAGCTTAGGTCCAGGTGTGGTGGTGCATGCCTTTAATCCCAGCACTCAGGAAACAGAGGCATGCAGATCTCTGAGTTAGGCAGTTGAATTAATAGTGAGTTGAGAGGCAGTGCAGTGGAGTTGAGTTTGTGGGAGTTCAGTTTGTGGAATTAAGAAGAGGTTTTACTGGGAGAGTTTTACAAAGAGAGGTTGAAGAGAGAACAAGCTGGACACAGGTGAAAATGTAACAAGCCAGAAGATTAGAACAGATTGCCAGAGTTAGTATGAGGCCAAGCAGAGCAATTCAGCTAGAAGCTGAGGGAATCCAATTTGAATCAGTCAGCTTGGAGAGGAGTTTGAGCCAGAACAACTGAGTTGAACCAGCCAGACTTCAGGAGGATCTAGAAAGGGTGAGCCCAGAGGGTAAGTGTCAGAGGCTGAAAACATTCTAAGTCTAGATTACATTGTATGGAGTCTAGAAGTTTCCAGGACTAGATCTAGGTGAGCAAACAGAGGCAGCAAGCTTCTAGATGACAATTAAATCAGGCGAACAGAAATTACTTTCACAGTTGGACACCTTAATGGTACCACACTGAAGGCCTGGAGGATTCCCAGAAGGCTGCTGGGGATCCATGTTCAGTCCATGTTGAAAGCCTGAAGAAGCTGGGAACATCAGGGAAGGAATCGGCAATGGAGGCCTCGGGATAACTCATCAGGGAGTGTGTGAGAATGAAAAAGTAAAGTTTCTCTTCTCCTTGCCCTTTTATCTGGGCTGCTACCAGAGGGGCTGTCCCTATTGACTGTGGGTCTCCCCACATCGATGTCACCAGGACAACTCCCCCCAGACACACACACATACACACAGGTCCCCAAGACAACCTGATATAGCCCACCCCTCAGTAAGGCTCCCATCCCAGGTTGTGTCTGTGTGGCTCACACCCTAGCTTGTGTCAAGTTGAAGAAGGGAGCCAGTGCACCTCTCCGCAAGAAACCAGGACTTGGGTCACATTTCTTGACTCTGAGTAGGTAAGACTGTCATACAGTTGCGGCTGGCAGGCTGGGGAGGGGGGGGAGATAGAGCTAGCAGCTGTCTCCTCTGGAACCCCTCAGAAGGCAAGTTCCTGCAACCAAGGGCCCCAGTCAGGCTTCAGCTCCCAGTGACCAAGGAGAGGGCAAGCCTGGGACCCACACCACAGCCCACATCCTGCAAATTGTCAAGTTGTGATACCCTCTCAACAGCACAGTCTCCCATTAATAACTACCAGGTTTCAGCCCTGACCAAAGGGAAGGGGCCACACAGGCCCCACACTTACCAAAACCCAGCATCTGCAGGAAGGCCTCAGAGCATCTAAGTAGACAGTGCCACACAATGACCTTGGGCCAGCGTGGCTGTGGAGGAAGGAGGGAACGTTTGTTCTAGTGAAGGCTAGCTCATCTTATTCGTTTCCACGCTATGGTCTCAGTGTGTCCTTGTCTCAGAAACCATGGTTGCCAGTGTTCCTGCTGGATCTAGATAGATGCTAAGCCGGCAAGGGTGAGCTCAGTGTCCATTTCGAAAGATGGCAGTCAGTTGCTGAAGTGTAAGACTCGTTCTCTACCTTGGCCTTGTCATGGAACAACAGACTCACTTAACCTTGTTCTGGATGAGTAATGGGGAGATGAGTGGATCGGCAGCCCTATGACTCCACCAGGCCTCACTCCTTGGTGAGTTGTGTTCCTTGGTGATTTATGTTTTGGGTTTGTTTGTTTGTTTGTTTGTTTGTTACTGGTTGGAAATACAGACTCAGGCATCGGAGAAGCAGGGTCAGTGTCGATGCCCTGTAGTATTGAGTTGACCTCAGTTTCCACACTTTCTCTAGAATGCAGATAATGTCTCGGGACTTAGAATGTACAGAACGGTTCTGTTCATTTCTCTTTTTAAAAGAAAAATATTGAAACACATCTCGGTGCTGAACAATGGGCCTTTGGTGGATGCGTTCCTCCCACTTTGTCACTCACAGGAGAACAGTGTAGGATGGCAGCATCCTGCAGGTAGAGAGGCTGTGGAGACCAAGGCCAAAGCTCTTTCCTGGAGGCTGGAAAATGCTTTATGTGGTTGCTCAAAACTCAGCAACTGTGTCCAGAACCTAACCATTTCCTTTTTAAATTCTGTCTTTAAAGAGTGTCTATTAACAGTACATAAAAATGGGCTTCATTGTGTCATTTATTCATAGATCCACATGATACATTCTTGTCATATCCAACTCCCACGACCCTTAATGATCACTAGCTGCCCCTGACTCCTGATGATCCCCTCCCTTTCCAACTATTTCCCTCTTCTACTTTCATGATGTCTCCAAACATGTCCACACTCAACCACTGGAGCCCACAACTGTCACATCACAAGATGAGAGAGACTCTGAGATGTAATGAAAGCTGGGAAATGAAACATGGGGAGAACCACCAGGTGGGCTCGATCTGCTCACAGGTGCCGCCCCTTTAAAGCAGGTGGTTTCCTTCTCAGAGAGGCTGGAAGCACCCTGTAGGGAATCCAGGGAGATCCGGAACACCTGAGGCTCTGCACCGCCTCGCTGGCCCAAGGGTGGAGAAACATCATGACTTCAGATGGCTTCAGGGAGCAGGCTGGCCTCCTTCCTCTCCTCTGAACAGACACTGTGTGTGTGTGTGTGTGTGTGTGTGTGTACGTCAGGAGGGAGAAGCATTTCACCGTTTAAATGAGACTGCTATGTGCTGCTGGATTCAGGTAAAGGTGCTGGGTGCCAGGCCAGGGTTACTCCCTCTTCCCCCCAACTTTCCTCATGCCCCCTCCCACTCCCTCTCAAATGGCCTCTCTCACGACCTCTTCTTCTATAGTTATCACAACATGCCACTCACACATAGATTACTGTGTTTATTTAGTGCCGTTTGCACGTTCATGGTTTTAAGGTTGCCCCCCTCAAGATTAGATAACCTGTAGGGATGGGGGGACTTGTTCCTGGAAGAAGCTGAGCATATGCAAGAATAATGATGATGGTTTTAAGCAGGGCACAGTATACAGATATGCAGTAGAGCAGCCAGTGGAGACCTCAAGAAGAACGGAAGGATGGGTCCAAAATCTGATGCACACTGGATTCACCTGAGCCCGGGGGACTAGGATCATACCCGGCACAGCACGCCAACAGGCAAGTGTCTGCGGTTGCACTGTCTTCAAGATCCACTAGGTGGTGAAGCTGCACAAGGAACACCATCTCTGCCGCCCATGAACCTGCCACACACCAAGCCTCCCTGTTAGCAGGCAGCGCTCCGTGGTGTCATACAAAAAGCTGAAAAAATGAGCTGAAATCATCTGTCAAAGAAAATATGCCAGAACAATGGATGAGAAGCCCACACAGTGCTGTATCAGGAGCGAGAAGAGTGGCTCACCTTCCCTGAACAAAGATATGCTTGTTGAGACAAAAAGGAGAGCTAACACACACTTAGAGAGATCTTTCTCAAGATGGTAACTCGACAATGGCAGATACATCCTAAGACAGGCCTTGGGTACCTTTGCTGACAGCAGCATGGCCCTGGAGGATGAGTTCTTGTCAACTTCCACATCGGTTTGAATCATGCATGGACATGATTGGGAAAATGTTTTTCTCTGTTTCCTTCCATGCGTCATAAAGGACATAAAAGACAGATCTTATAGACAGCTTTGACCTGTGCCCTTTCCCCAGCACAGGCTGCTGCACCCCCCTCAGTGACCTGAGCAGGAAACAAGACCAGCATTAATGAGAAAACAGGAGAAAAGAGTCAAGGAAAGGGCAGAAGAGATGGCTCAGTGGCTAAGGGCACTTGCTGCTCTTGTAGAAGACCTGAGTTTGGTTCCCAGCACCCAGATTGAACAGTTCAAAACTGCCTTTAGAGCTCCACTGGGAGACCAACAAAGCCAACAAATCTGGGCCCGGGGAGACCTGCAGAGACTGATGCATGAACCAAAGACCATGCATGGAGAGGACCTAGACCCTCTGCTCAGATGTATCCCATAGGCAGCTCAGTCTCCATGTGGGTTCCCTGGTAAGGGGAGCAGGGGCTGTCTTTGACACAGACTCCAATGCCTGATCTTTGATCAGTTCCCCCTGGCAGGGCAGCCTAGCCAGGCCACAGAGGGAGAGGATGCAGGCAGTCCTGGTGAGACTTGATAGGCTGGGATCAGATGGAGGAGGGCGCCCCCCTTTTCTGAGGACTAAGAGAGAGGGATGGGGGAAGAGGGAGGGAGGGAGGAACCAGGAGGAGCTGAGGGATAGGGTTACAATTGGGATGTGAGGTGAATAATTTATTTTTAAAATTTTGCCTGTAAATCCCGGGGATCTGATGCCCTCTTGTAGACTCTGGTGGCACTGCACTCATGTGCATACCAATACAGACACACCTGCAAACACATAATTTAAAATAAAGTGAATCCTTTTTTAAATTAAAGAAGAAACACAAATTCTAGCTACAAACGTACTTTGTTTACCAAAAAAAAAAAATCATATTAAGACAAACATATCACAATTTAATTTACATAGCAATATTGTTCCTTATTTTTAGACTCTAAACTTTCCTGTGCACAGCTTTTGTACAATGAGTAAAATTTCAGTTTACAAAAAAAAAAAAAAAAAAAAAAAAATACAAACGCAGAAATGAGATGAAGGCTAAATCACTGAGAGAAGTAGGTAAGGACTTCTTACCTAGGTAAGGCACTGGCCACTGGCCACTGAGCCTAGGCCATCTGCACAGAAGGGCCATGTAATTTCACTCAAGTCACTGGAATTTCTTCACTTAGTCCTATGTTCTGATAGAACTGAGAGATCTAGTAACTCCAAAGCTCCCAAAAGACCCCCAGAAGGCCCCAATCTGTTTGGCTAGTCTGACTCCATGACAGGCTTCATTTTTCAGGTAGGCCTAAGTTTCTGTTTCTCGGAACATAGAAAAACAATTTCTGGAAAAATCACAGCTCAAAGGCAGCCAATCAGCTTAAAGGTTAACACGTGAGCTTGAGCTAAGTATAATGAGTCAGCAAACCTGAGGAAAAGCCCTTAGCAACTCTGGAAAGTTCCTAAATGTTTAGCCAATCCTAAATCCCACCTCCCCCTCAACACACACACACCTCCTGAATCACCACTAATTAAATGAAAGGTTACCTCACTCCTTCTGGAAATCCCCCTAATTGCCTTTAAATTGAACATGCCTGCTCACCTCGGGGGTTGGCATTCTAAAGAATGCTCCTGCATGCTGGAAAATTTCTACAGAATAAATGCTCCCAGCTTTTGCCTACTACCTGAGTCTGAGGTCTTCTTTAAGGAGGCTTAACATTTTGTGGCCTGTAAGGGGATCACTGAGGTCGTCTAGCCAAGGTGGTGGAGCTTTTGAGGGACCTTTTTTTTTTCTCCCCATCTGATTGGTAAGTTGTTTTTCTTCTTGGGGGTGGCTGGTCTGGTGTCTGTGTTCTGGAAGCCAAATGAGTGCAGGGGGCCAAAAAGGACTGGGAGGATGCAAGGAGAGCCCAGTGGCCACCAGCAGAGGATGCTCTGATTCCTGGAGATGGTCTCCGGACCATCAGGAGAATCCATATATATATATGTATAAAACACCCCTTGGACTCCTACAACTCTTGGCATGGAGAAAGAGAAAGGGAGTGCGGCTCAGATTCCCAGGTAGGTTTTGTTGCTTTTGTTCATGGTTATTTTCATTGTTGTGATTGTCTCAGTGTTGTAAGTTGTTGGATTAACTGCTACAATGGGTCAGGCCCCCTTGACCCCATTAAATCTAATCTTAGAACACTTGGAGGATTTCTGCCAGGTTGATGAAGATTCTGGCTTGATACTGCATCCTTGCAAACCAACTATTTGTTGCAGGAATGAAGGGTCCACATCCAACTGTAGGATGGCCAGAGGAGGGCAGGCACCCCCTCTGGGTCCCTTAGTGAGTCCACCAGGTCTCAAGGAGCTCACCAAATGCTATCAAATGGCTGACTCCCTTCCAAGCCACAGGGCCCCTGGTGGTAACGGGAGGCAGCACTATACTCACTTGCCTTTTATATAATTGGAAATTACAGAGCCCCACATTCTCTGAGAAGCCAGCTAAACCCATTGATGTCTTAGATTCCATGCAGGTGGATGACTGCCAACAGTTGTTACAGGTCCTTTTCACAACTGAAGAGAGGGATTGTGTTCCGTCAGCTGCCGAGAAATTGGTTCCAGGTGTCAGTGAGTACCTACATAGGTCCGGGCTGACATCATTGCAGTTTTTCTGCTCACCCTCCCTGACAACCGAGATCATAACACGGCAGAAGGTAAGGAAAGTTCCGAGTTTACCGCCAAGTTCTCGTGGATTCCTCCGAGAAGCTTCTAGGTGGCCCCTAAATTTTAACAAAGTCAAACAGATAGTGCAGAAAAGGTTTATAATGGCAGGGAAACCCCAGAGGAAAAACAAAATGGAGGGTTGGTGACAATCCTACTCTCAGCCCACTGTGACTGGCCTGACACAGAGGAACTGAAGAATCTGACCCTACAGTCGAGAAAAAGGTAGATGGACCCCATCTGGGGTGAGTCCAAACCCTGGGATGAGCCCAAAACCGGTCCTCCCATAGGAAGACTCAGCTGTATGCTTGTCCAAATATCTGGACCCAGTGGCAAAAGGTTGGCCACCATGCCTCTGCATCATAGCAGCTACTACAGACGAGATTACCGTGGGACAAGAGCTAGTTATAACTAACCCCTCCCCCCACGGTATTGAGGGGATTTGAAGGACCCTCCAGACCAATGGCTTTTCAAACGCCTGGTTGGCCCATCATCAGTCTTTGCTTCTCAGCCCCCCCCCCCCATACACTATCGTTAGCGCTCAACCAGGCCACCCTTTTGCCGGATCCAGCCATGAACAGCCAGCACGACTGCTCTATGATACCACAACATGTCCAAAGTCTCTGACTGGGACTGACGGAGAGCCCATGGCCAAACCGCAGCATGAGTCCTCTTCGCCGACACAGAAATGGTTCTCCTATTAGAATAATGCACAGATTATAGGCCATTTCAATAAAATTGAGACTTTCCTTCAGTGAACCCTTAGCACGAGCAGCTGAGATCACCGGTTGCTCAGAACAAAGCTCCCCAGTGGCAACTAAAAGCCCATGTTACTGAGTTCTTGAGTGTCTGAAAAGCACCCCAATGGCTGCCATCTTACTGAGGTCAAACGGGTACAAACAGAGGTCAGATGGCTTCTTCTACTTCCCATTGCTGGCTGCAGAGGTCAAGTGTCCAAGAAGGCTCTGCCTCCGCTTTCTGAGATCCATCTGCTCATCTCCATATGTAATGCTCTCCTAGATGAAAAATAAAATAAAATAAAAAGCTACAGAAAGAGATTGTTAGTGACAGGAATGTTAGTGTTTGGATACGATGTGGCGTGTCCTGCATGCTCATGTGTTTGAACCCTGGGTCCTGGGGTGGCTGTGCTATTTTGGAAGGCTGTAGAATCCTTGGGAAGTGGGGTCTCGCTGGAGGAAGCGTGTCACTGGTGGGAGTTAGACCCTGAGTTTATAACCCATCCTCACTTTCTCTTCTTTCTTTGCTTCCCGGTCCTCCAAGATACTCGAAAGTAACCTCAGGCTTCTGCTGCCTCAACTGCAAGCCGCTCCCTCAGCCTTGCCTTCCTCCACCATGCTGACTGTACCTTCAAACTGGGAGGCAAAATAAACCCTTCCCCCAGAAAGCTGCCTGTTGCCAGGGCATAGCAACAGAAGTAAAGCGTGAGTGAGCAGCCATGTTTACTCCAGGGGTGAGATCCTAGAAAAAAGCACAGCTCAGTGGCCCTCAGGGAGCTCATCTTTCTTTGCAGATGTCACCAGGGTACACATCAAGTGTGGGTGTCTGAGAGGCCCTCACTAAGGCCCCCTCTCCTCCAGAACAATGGCTGTCATCAGCACACAGCTGCTCAGAGTGGCATCCAGCGCAGACACTCGGGGACCTCAGGTTGCAACCCAAGGAAGGGAATGTGGAGGCAGAAACCCCAGCATTCTGGCTATTTAAAATACCAGCAGCTTTTTAAAGAAATGATCTGCCTAAAATGTGTGTCTATACATATATAATGTATGTCATGATGTCTACATCTATACATGCATACCAAAGGTTCCAGTTAAGTCTTTCCTTAGTGAGGGAACTTGTAAGATGTCACAACTGCCTCGAAGGCAACTTGGCAAAGCACACACAGCACAAAGCACAAACTGAAAAATGGTCCCTGTCACCAGGAAATAATTAATTCTATTTCACCGGACAAAATGCATTTGTCTTTCTCCGCTCTCCGTAACTTACTGAGTTATAAAAGAATTCAAAGGCAACCAAAAGCCCAGTCAACGCTGAAGACTGTTAAATTTTTTTTTCTTTTTCTTTTTCCTTTTTGGTCCATCTGTGAGTCTTTTACAATTTTTTCTGACCCAGTTTATTAAATGAGCTGAACTCGGCAGGGGGCAGGCAGCAAGGCAAATGCATTCTGTTTTTGCAGTTTACTCGGGCGGGCTGTGCAGACAAATGTCTCCCTGCCCCCTAAATGATTCTTACAGAAGGCCCCTGAGTACTTCCTGCCCCTTTAGGATAGTGGGGAGAGAGTCCATACAAATCTCAAGTATAGGGGAGCCAGTGGCATCGCCTCCCTGCTCAGTGCCGCCTGCCCCTGTGTGAAAGCTGTGGAAAGCTGGAAAACAAAGGGACTAGTCTTGCTTTCTTCTGGATCCTCACAGAGGGACAGATGGGATCCCACACTCCAGAACCCCATAGTTGAATCCTTGCCTTAGTGCCCCTGGGGAATCAGGGTCCCTCAACTGAGCCCTTCCCTCAGGAAATGGAAACTACCAAGCCCTTCTCTGACCCAACTCCCAAGCTCTCTAAGAGGGCACCTCCTCAGCCGCTTGGTGACCTCACAGCTCTCCTGGGCCACAGAGGCCCCCAGTGTATCTCCCACTCATCTGCTCACTTTCTTCTCTCTTCAAAAGTTCCTCTTGAACCACGTCCATTTCGAGTCCTCTCCATCCAGCTCATCCTCAGTAGGATACACCAATGGCTCAGGAAATTCTCCCCAGGGGACATCTGACCCATATGGAGATATTCTGGGTGCCACTGGAGGAATGGTGGTGACCCTGGCATTGAAGGCCAGGCATGATGCTGAGCATCTGCTAACACACAGAGCCACTGGACCCCATGCCACCTCCCATGTGTCTTGCAGATGTGGATTTCAGCTGCAGGTAGGCAGCTCCTGACATCAGAACCATACTCCTGTTGTTCGGACTCGTCACCCTGCCAACCCCAAGCCACTGTTTCCAATTTGTGGTCCACAGAGGCTCCCTGAAACCCTCCCATCACTTCCCCATTCCAGCCATCAGGAAGGAGAAAAAGGGGTCCACATGGAAGCTGATTCCTCACTTCCACCTTCATGGCATTTTGTTAGAACGGTCGAAATGGGACCAAGATGGCTGAAGAACACGTCTAGCTGCTGTGCCCACTGTCTGTGAAGAGCATGGCTGCCTAGCTTGACCCGGCCACCACCATTTGGGCTGTAACTGCTACAACTGTATCCGAGTGACTGGTCGGTTTTCCCTGCACAATATAAGCAGAGGCAGACATGGTGTTATATAGAGAGCTTGAGGACACAGCTCTGGTGCTGTCAGCAGCGGGCATATGTGTGATGTCTATGAAAGCCTGGGATAAAGCAGACGCATCCCAGCTTGAACAAAGTCACTTTTGACCTGAGCTGCATACAGTCCCCCCAGACCTGGTGCAGCCTACGCTCAGGGTGGAGCTTCACATTTCAACTAAACCTCACCGGAAACACCCTCACAGACACATGCGAAGTTTTGCCTCCTAGATGAGTCTAAGTCCTGCCAGGTCTCAAGAATGGCAATCACAGTGCCCAAGAAATCACCTCCTGTGAACTCCCAGCTCTGCCTGCCCCTTCCCTAGTTCTCATCACAATGGGCCTGGGACTTCCTAGAATGCTGGGGAAGAGCTGCAGCAGTATGCAAACCTGGAGTGTCTAGGAACGCAGGAAATACAGGAGCCGGTTACATTCTCAGAATACTCTGCCATGACTACCGTGCCAAGCCATGCTTCTTCTTTCCCACCCAACTGTGTGTCCCTGAAGCCATCAACCCAGAATTTCTTGTTCTGCTCACAGCCACTCTGGCGTGAGACCAGCCCCTCACTCTTAGACGATTGTTAAAGAAACACACTGCTGTTTGTGCTTGGTCATCAGGTGAATTTGCGTAACCTTTGATGCCCTCTTTGGGCAAAGCTAGCAATCTCCCCATGCCTGTCCTTTCCAAAGCACTTGCCTGGGCAACATCTGCAAACATCTCCAGTGTCCACTCCAAAAAGTCTTCATGGCAGGAAAAAAAAAAAAAAAATATATATATATATATATATATATATATATTTTTTTTTTTTTTTTTCCAGTATAGATGTCGGAATGAGAGCTGTGGCCTCTGCCTCCACCTCCTCCTCATCTCAGCACTCGCAAGGAGAACATTTGGCTGAGGCAGATGATGGCTTTTGAATTGTTCTAGATCTGAGGTAAAAATGCAAAGGCAGAGTTGGCAAGGTAGTTCTGAGACTGTGACTCCTAGCTTACAGCCCAGGCCAGACACGTGCCAAGTGTGGCCTGGAGCTCCGGTCGCCACAGTTCAGTCAACAGCAAAGAGTAAAACTGCAGAGCTGAGGTCTTCACCAGCTTGCCGGTGATAAAGCGCTCTGGAGGCTTCTGCTCTCAGGCTCAGAGAAATGAGTCACAAGATTAAGGAGCTTATTGCAAAGCATAACAGCCTGAGTTTGAATCCTGAAACCCAAATGGAAAGAGGAGATAACCGATTCCTGCAAAGGATCCTTGGACCTCCACATATGAACGGCAGAACTCACCCCAACTGCTCCACACACATACGAAAGACATAAATGTAATAAAAGGATTAATACTCCCACCCTGTGGGCTAGAATTTAGCTACAGAGCCATATCTAGCTTCCATATAAGCCGAGAGCCTGAGGATTTGCTGCGGGTAGCCACATGTCTCTTGTATTGCCTTGAAATAAGATTTTGACACCCAGGACGGCAGACGAATAGCATGTACCGATGAATGTTGATCTTAGAGGGATGCTGACAAGTTATTTGATTAATTAACTCTGCTCATCCCTTCATTCTGAGCGTCATTTAAAATTTAAAGAAAACTCCTCACAGCCCACCTCCTCTCCCATCCCAGGTGTAAGGACTTTAGAGGGCTGGTGTCAGGGAGCAGCCCCTCCAGCAGTCACACCCGCTTGCTTCATGTTCCTCACAGCTTGGACGCCTCGCCTGCTGCTCTTCAGTCTGCAGAGAATGGGCAATTGAGGCCAGGAAAGCAGGAGATTAGAGGGATTTACCAAGCCAGCAAATGCATAAGGAAAGACTCATAGCAGGTGATGCTTCGTTGGAAAGCAAGAGCCCTGCGCCTCAGAGCTCCTTCAGAGGGAGAGCGTGCTCAACTGTCATTGGGTTTTAATGACAGCAGGTCCTGTGCTTAAGGAATGTTTGATCAGGAGGAGGTGAGCCAGGACATCTGGAGGTGCCTGTCAGCATTTCTGCATCAGATCAACCCACACAGTACCAGACCCCAGACTGTATGAGAAACAGCCAGGGTCCAAAATTAGCTCTTCACCCAATCAGGTTTCTCTGCCTCAACAATACTGATGTTTGGGGCTAATTCTCACTAAAAGGGTCTGCTTTGTGCCTGTAGTAGCCCTGGGCCTGCTAGCTATTTTAGCCATTCCAAACCCTATGCCTATATGACCCTGGGGGGTGGGGGGAAGGCTCTATGTCAGAACTGCTAGCTCTGATTTTGTTTGTTTTTTGTTTGTTTGTTTTGTTGGTGTTTTTGGCTTTTGGGTTTTTTTTGTTTGTGTTTTGGTTTTGGTTTTTGTTGTTTTCTTTTGTTTTTTTTGAGACAGTCTCACTATGTAGCCCTGGCTGTCCTGGAACTCATTACAGGCTGGCCTCGAACTCACAGATATCCGAAAGCGTTTGCTTCTCAAGTGCGGTATTAAATGTGTGTGCCACTATGTTCAGCTCGTCTTTGAATTTCTAATTAGAGTGCCGTGGTTTGACTGCTTAAGCATTTGGACAGTTGTTGTCCCACTGGTGGCTCTGCCTTGAGGGATTATGGAACCTTTGGGGGCCCAGCTGGCCCAGCTAGAATGACAATATCCAGGCTGATGAGAAATCCTGGCTTCAAAAACAGAATGGGGGCATGGAGAGACGTGTCTGTAGTTTGAGAGTGCATATCGCGCTTGCAGTGAACTCCAGTTCCAGAGGATGGAGGGCTTCCTCAAGACTCACACATGGACACACACACCAAATTGTCCCTGCACTGCCAAGATCCAAAAACCATTCCAACCCTGTACCTACCATCCCATCATCCAACCATTCATTCCATCTACACTTCAACCCCTCACGTGTCACCGAACCATCAAGTACAGATGGGTTCAGAGGAACACAGGGCGCAGAGCAAACACTGTGGCGGTGCTGATATGGTCTCCTGTGAAGAACACAGTGACAAGAGCCCTCACTGCCGCGCCTGTTCTCAGTCCTGCTGCAGACATCAACCCCACCACCCTGTCAAGACTTCCAGAACATTCCCCACTGGAGGGCTCACTCCTGGGAAAATCATAATTCGGCCACATGTGTAGGAAACTTCCAGGCAAAATGGAGACTATTCATCACCCAGCCAAGAACACACTTTTTTTCTCTCTCTATCTCTCTTTAAGAGGAATGATTTCCATAAAAGCCTTGACTTTAGAAAAAAATAAAATAAGAAAGAAATGAAAAATCCATTCCCAACACAGAATCCATTGTTACCATGGCTCAGCTCCTCCTGCACAGACCTAATTCCTTCTGCTCTGGGGAGAGGGTTCCAGAGGGGAAACAGTTGCCTCACCTGTCCTTGGAGCTCTTAATTCTCTCCCAGCCCACTCAGCTTCACATGATGTCACTATCTATTTATGTCAACAAATGTTCCTTTGAATTGTGAATTCAGTCAAATTGGAAAATCTTCACGGTCATATCTGTGGGACTCTGAAGGACAGGCACAGGGTGTTAATCTTCACGGCTCAGTCGACACACGCTCTTCCTATTCACGGAATCTTTCCACAGAGCAAAATAAACACAGCCAAACACACACTCCGGAAGCAAGTCAAACCATCCAAGCTAATTCCTTTGACCTTGCATCAAAGCATAGGTTTTCATAGCATTTCTCATGCATTGTCATATTTCAGCTTGTCTGTGTTCTACCACATCTGATCAAAGCATAGGATTTATATCCCACAATGAAGATGGTTCTATGCTATATAGTTGTCAAATAATAGGCTTACTGGACATAGGCAAAGCCCACTTAGTGTGCTCTGTAATGTTCTCTGGAGGAAGTGAGAGCTCTGTAGAGTGAGGGGGTTTTATTCTGCACTGCACCCCGTAAGTGTCCCTTGCCAGAGCTCCTTCATGTTTTCCTTGTGTCTGTCACTGTCCTCTCCCATCATCTTATCTTTCCAGAAAGGCTGTGAGTTCCATGAAGACAGGATCAGGCCTTGTTCATCTTGTGTCCCCCATGTCAGGGCAACTGGTTCGTAGAAGCCACTCCACACCTGTCTAGCCAGTGGGTGTGGCAAGAATGGATTTACCTTTAATCTTCTTCTAATAGGGAAAGTGATACCATGCCACTATAGACTACGTGTTAGGGAGGCGACAGCCGAGGGGTTAAAACAAACGCTCTCAGTGGCGTAGACTAATTGGAAGAACATTGCTCATTCACACTACACTCTTGAGCAGTCAGGGATCCTCTCAGGAAGTCGATTTTCATTCACCACACACAGAGAGGGCAAGGATAAACAAACACAAAACCACGGCTCCATGCAAGTCCAGCTCAGTGAACCAGTGAGTATAGCAGGATTTCTTATAGGAACATGGATGTCTCTAGCAGCCACCATGCCAAAAGCCCCAGCCTAGCATAAGAGACAGTTCACAAACGCTGCATAACTGCAGTCCCCTGCACAGCTGTGTAACTTCAGGCCCCACACAGCTGCAGCCAGCTCCATCAGACTCTTGTGTGATTCTTGGGCCTCCCACTTCCATGGCGGCACCAACAGTGAAGGCCGAGAAAATCATTCAGCCAGCTACTAGCATTGATGGGCAATCTTTCTCTCGGCCAAAAGGAGGCTGAATATGGCAAGAGAGAAGGCAATTGTTTCTCTAAACAGCACAATGCAAAAATGGTAGCCTTACATCTGCCCCCAACCATGAGTCAGAACTTAGCCACATGGCTACCTAACTGCAAGGGAAGGTAGAAAATTACAGTGACTAGACAAACATGACCCCCATTCAAATATTAATTGGGTTTTTTTTTTTACTGTAGTAATAACAAATATTTGTAGACAGTGGTTGGCATGTTGTATAAGGAACTAGGCCAAGTACATATTACAGAATTTTTAAAGGTAACTTGAAGATATAATTCTTTTTTTCTCAGTTATCAAACTGCTTTGTTGCAGAATTACTGACCCTAACTTGCACACCCTCCCGAACACAAGGATGTTAACTGTCCCTGGGTAGGCCTGATCTTGTGTCTAACACTATTTCAAGAACCATAGCTCACCCTGTCCCACAAAAATACCCCATGTCTGAGTTCCAAGTGCCATCTGTTAATGCCTGGAGAAGCCCTGTAACACTGGGCTGAAATCTGGCTCTGCAGCAGAGCCAAGGTTGTCACTTTCTGCCTGGGTGATCTTCAAGCAAACCTCATAGTCCATCTACATGCCAACACTCTCGCATGCACTATGGCAATGGGAACATCTATTGATGATGGCACATCATCTCCTTCCATTTCTTAGCTATGACTAACTCACACGGGGCCCGACACACAGTGAACCCTCAGTTTAGTTGACTTATGACTATTCATGCCCAGACAGTAAGCACCAGCTTGGACTCCTCAGGGCCTTCCATCTGCTTCTATTTTAGTAAGCAGGACCTGAGAACTGGGGGCTGACCACCAGGCCACACTCCTCTGTGGAGACTGCTTTGGTCCTCCAGATGAGGGGTCTCTGTGGTCCCAGTTTTCATCTGTTAGCAGGCGTCGGGCCCATCTATAGCCCAGTTTTCCTTGACAATGGCCTAATTTGGGACCCAACAGGTGTTTGTAACACAAAGAGAAGAGAACTGGAAACTGAGCCAAAATATAACAAGTTCTTTGATTTCCTCTGGGCACAGGATGCCTCCATGAGTGGTAAGCCTTATTAATCCAGTCTCTTCAGAATTCCGAGCATAGAAACAGCACATATTGAAAGAAGAGCGCTCTCTCGAGCAACCGTTAATGAGAGCTTTATGAAAACGCCATTAGCAGCATGAGCTCTGCAAACACCCAGCGCCTGCTGATTAAGGGTTCAGGGCTGGTTGCTCATTCATTGTCTGCAGAGGAAAACAGGGTGGAGAGCGTCAGCTGCTCTCCCGACACCAAGCCACCCCTCTCTTACCCTCCTTTTCTCAATACCTCTCTCCTTCTTCCTCCATCTTAATTACAAATACAAGAAAAAAAAACAAGATTCAAGGGGGGAAAAGAAAGGATCTTAATTTCACAGGCAGAGAAAGGGCTCTGTTTTCCTCAGTGCGCTGATTGCACACAAGGGATGATGGGGCGGGCCTCCTCTTTTACAATCAACAGTTCCTCTCTGCTACCCGCATATTAATTTATTAATCAGTTGCAAATGTCAGGCAAGCAATTCAAATCCTCTTAAGAAAAAAAAAGTGTGTGTATGCACGTATGTGCATATATTGTGCGTAATATGTGGCAGTATTGGTGCGTTTATGCCAAGGCATGGGGGGGGGAGGGTCAGAGGACAACTTTAGGGAGTCTGTACTCTCTTTCTCGTTGAGGTAGGCTTTCTTGTTTTTGCCACCTCACTGCGTGTTGCAGGCTAGCTGGCCTGAGGGCTGCTGGCTGATGTTTTCTCCTCCTCCTGTTTCACCACAGCTGTGCTCTGACTACAGATAGGTGCCACCTAGTCTGGCTATTTGATGTGGCTCCCAGAAGCTAACTCAAGCTGTCAGGGTTCACCCTTTCACTGCTCCCTGCCATTCATATCCTCCCCTCTTGTGCATGCACACACATTCATGACCTGGGAGATGCATCTACAGCCAAACGACTTTCCCAAAATCATGTTGAAGAAAAAGAAAATAGTTTCTAAGAGAAGAACTTGGTTAGCTGCGTGCGAACTACCAAAAGTAAAGCCCTCACACCCTGCTCAAAAATTTGTTCTAAGTGGATCAAAGGCCCAAACCTGGAACTTTGAAGCCACTGGAAATAAACCCAAGCTAAATACTTGAAGACGTTAGCAGAGATGGTGACCTTTGGGTTCTGACCCAAGAGCACAGGAAAGCAAAGCAAAAGTAGATGAACTAAGTTAGATCAAACTAAAAAGCACTGGCATAGCAGGAGAAACAGTCAGCGATTGAAGAGACAACTCGCACAATGGCTTGCCACCATTCGCCTCCAATACGAAGAACTCATGAAACACGAAAGGATACGATTGTAAAATAGAGACACTTTACAAGGGAACAAAAACACACACAGCAAAAACAGCATGTGAAAATGCTGTCTCATTAGCCATCTGAGAAATGCAAATCAAAAAGACTATGACTTTTTTTTAATTTATTTTTATGGGTGTGAATGTTTTGCTTCCGTGTACATAAGCACACCAAGTACATGTGTATTTGTACATGTGTGTTTGCATAGGCGTGTGTACAGATGTGGAGGTAGGGGCTGAGGAGGCCAGAGTGAGCACCAGATCCCCTGGAGCTGTAGACCACCATGTGGTTGCTGGAAACCGACCTCAGATCCTCTGGAAGAGCAGCCAGTGCTCTTAACCATGAGCTGTCTCTCCAGCCTCACTACTTTTTTAATGCAGAAAAAGACATATGTGTGTCGGGGACAGGGGAAAGATTCTTGTTTCACTGTTGATGGAAATATACATTAGAACGCTATGGCTGCAGTGCTCTAATGTTGGTCTGCTCTATGACCTTGCCATCCGGTCCAGAGCAGAGAAGCACAGGAAATGAAATGAACATACCAAAGACATATCTTCACGCCCGTGTCCACTCCAGCACTCTTCACAATGGCTAAGATAGTGAGTAGACCTAGAATGTCTATCACCGAATAAAGAAAATGTCATATATAGGCATGATAGAATGTTATTCACCCATAAAGAAGAACAACATCTTGATTTTTAAATTAAAATGGATTGGGGGGGGCACATGACATTAATGAAATAAATAAGAAAGATAAGCACCAGATGTTCAGGCTTCCCACCTATCACTTAACTTCACCATCACTGCCTGGGTAGGACGTTCATCCGTCTGATTTTGGCCTTCGAATAGGCACCTAACATGTGTGGCTGAAGAATCTGGCCACTTTAGATTTGCTTTGACAGAACTGTCCTACACTTGCTCACTGGTGGCCAGTGAGCATTCAAAATGTGGCTACCATAGCTGAGGAGTGTGAGGTTGTATTTAATCCTAATGTAATGTAAACAGCTAGAGTAGCTGCCCTACTGGAGAGATCAGCCATAAAGATGCTCAGGCCTGGAACTCATGCCAGGGTTATGAGCAGGTTCTCCTAACCACAGAGGGTGAGGAAAGAAAGAAGGATGTAGATGGACTAGTATCAGAAGGGGGGAACTGCAGCTAGGTGTGCAGAGACTGGAGGCCGGCATGCTTCTTCTGAGACTTCCCTACAGGCTGATATGATAGATGCTCCCTCTTCCAAGATGACTCTAGTCTGTGTCAAGATGACAAGTCAGACAGAGAGAGAGACTAGTGAGAGTAAGTTGAGTTTTAACCCATCAGGCAACAAGCTCAGAGTTGGGCTTCAAATAGAGCCTTGTGGTTAGTGCGGTGAGAAAATGATTGCAGAAGACAACAGAAGCATCAGGGACCAGAAGGAGATGCGCGAGAGGATGTCTAGGTAGACTTGATGGCAGCTTAAGCAGAGATGCAGGTGGTGGATTCAAAACCTCATTTGCAGACTGCAGGACCACTGGGAGCTGTCCAGCAAAGCGCTGCTGAAATCACAGTGTTAGAGGATGTCAGAAAAGCTCAGATCCACATAGAATCTAGTAATGTATTGCAACACTGGCCAAGGCCACTTCTTTTCAATGACACTTGGCTTCTAATTGTACAACATTCATGCTATTTTAAAGATAGCTTTAATTGACGTAAAGTACTGAATCATAAAGTCTGCATAAGTCGTACAATCCAATAAATGTTAATGGATTTTTAGTACTTCTGTAATGGCTAATGATGTTGAGTGCTTGTTGGACATTTTTTTAAAGATTTATTTTATTATATTTAGTTATGTATGTGAGTATGCCTGTGTGCTGTGTATGTGAGTGCAAGTACCTGCCCACGGAAGCCAGAAGAAGGCCTTAGATCCCGGAGAGCTGGAGTTACAGCCAGCTGTGAGCCACACAACATGGGTGCTGAACTGTACTCAGGTCCTCTGCAAGAGCAGAATGTGCTCTTAACTCCTGTGCCATTTGTCCAGCCCCTTGTTGGACATTGGCTATCTCTTTTGGTGAAGTGTCTGAACAGATCCTTTGCTACTTACTTCTAATATATTTTAATCAGCACATAAATCTTGAAAACATTTATGGGACTGGGAATGATACGATAAAATACACAAGCACAGTTCATAATAATCAGATGGAGATGATTTACCGGCCATTTTTAAAGAGGCTTTTTGGCCTTCTGAGTGGATTAGACACATTTTCTGTGTTCTAAGTGTGAGCCACTCAGCAGACTGTCTGCTTTCCAGTGCCTTTCTCCAAATCTGTGGGCTGGGCACTCACTTTCTTGGCAGTTTTTAAAATACAAAATTTTCCATTTTGATGAAATCCGACTCATGTATTCTTTTTTGCTTTTGTGTGCTTTTGAGAATAACGAAGGTGTGCTGAACCCTGCTGGCCTGGTTTGAGAGATTTTGTGGCAAAGTCTAAGCTGGCATATGGAAAATTGAGGAAAAAAATTTTTAAGTTGACATTTAAGCTGGATCTTGAAAGGGAACAGGAATATGCCAGCTACAGGACTGAAGATGCTTTCTGAGCACAAAGAACATCTGGGAGGATTTTCTCCTAATCCACTCTAAATTTTTAGGATGGTTTATGACCACAGATTCAACACAGGAATCCTCACATGTGCCAGCATCACGTGGCAAACACAGCAGACACAGTCATGTCTTGCAATTACTAAAATAAAGCCAATGCATTTACAGGAGATTCAGCTGAAATGCAGAATTGCATCTGTGTGGTTCTCTCAGAAAGGAGGGGAGTCCAGAGACCAAGTCAGTGCTCCTTAGTAGCTGGAGCGTAGCCAGAGTTTTAGGGCAAAACCCCCAGCCAGCAGCTGCAACAAGCCAGGCTCAGGCACACAATCCAATACATCAATTAAAGAGCCAAATAATAGTTGTATGGGAAGACGGTTCTGTCAGCAAATTGCCTGCTGTGTTTGAACTCCTGTGAACACATAAAAAATCTGGGCATGTTTATGATGGGAATCCCAGTGCTGAGGAGACAGAGACAGGAGGATCCAGTCTTTGGGGGTCAGTGAGTACAGCCTAGCCTAATGGTCTAGCCCAGCCCAGCCTAATGAACAAGCTCTGAGGTCAGAGAGAGATCCTGCCTCAAAAACAAGCTGAAGAGCACCTGAGACACAAAACTGAAGATTAACCTCTGGTCTCCACAGGCACACATGCACGTATTTTGCAATTATACTTCCACATCCACAAACACACACTCACATAAAAACTAAGAGTTACTGGCATGCATAATTAAGCAGTCCTGGCCAAATTGTCTTGCCCATCATTGACCTATCATCGTCTCAGCTGTGGGGTGGCATTACCTCAGAGGTCACCGGTCTACAAGAGGGTTTGCTCAGCTCCCAAGTGCAGCTTCACCCTCAGGGACAGTTGCCCTCATCTGGAGGGAATGAGGTCTGTGAATCTGCCCAGTCTTCACTCTTACTAAGGTGAAGAGTTGTCTGAGGTGGCCGCTGGTTCGGGAAAACAGCCCATTCTGTCATCAGCCCTAAAGAAGAATCCTAAGCTGGGTTAGGTAGGCAGACACAAATGAGGGCAGCAATGCTCAGCCTTCATCAATCTTTTAGTTACCTGATGGGCCCAAGTGAGAATTCACTGCTAAGGTGTTTTGCTTTTTTTTTTTTTTTTTTTTTTACGAAAAAGCAGTTTTAAAGTGCTATCACATGAGGATATCACATGCATCTTGAAAGTGTAAAATCCCTATGTTCTCCCCAAAGGATGTGCACACCAGAGAATGGAAACCCAGAAGTGTTCCCAGGCCAAGTACAGAACAGGAAAAACTCATGGCTATTGTTTCTCGGGTGCTCTCCAGCTTTACCCATGATGCCCGTGCCCTCAAACACACAGACCCAGATGATATGAACACACCTCTGGGTGTGACCCTGGGGACAAGAAGTGGCCAAAAGTTTACGATTGCTTTCCTGCACCCTGGAAGAATATTGGCTTAGGATCAGAAATCACATTTTTAAGAATACTTCACACCCCTCAGCTCACTGGCTGAGATGCCCAACCCCCCGATCCGTGTTATTTTAGCAGAAACTGACAGCTTAGGAATCTGTTTACAAACACTGGGAAGGCAGTGAGAGAGTTCTAACATTCTCTTCAGAGCTTGCCAGCTTTTTAACTCCTGCAATGCAGCAGGAGAAACAGTTGAGATCCCGTCTTCATCTGCATCCCCCTGCTTCCCCAATGGTTTAGCACCTTTTCATGTTTTTATCACCCATTCACATTTAGTTCTAGGCCAATTCATATTCACACCCTCTGCCCAGTTTCCTCAGCTAGCAGTTCTATTTTCTATTAGTGTGAAAATGAACTTCATCTATGAAATTTAGAACTCATCCTTTCTTGTCTTCTGGCTTTGTTTAGCAGTCAACTACATAGTAAACTTGAGTTTGTCCATCTTAAAACAATTTCTTCAGCCTAAAGTTTTTAAGAGTATTCTAAATTTTCTTCTACTTGAATTGAAAAGTTTCATTTTGGCCACAGTTGGCCGTTGCTAGGGGTAACCAGTGAGTATTCAGCTGAAGAATGTCAAGTGATCGATAACCATCTCTCCTGGCTGGCCATTACTGGCAGTACAAGGGGAGGGAAGAATCTAGAGAAATGAGATCCTAAAGTTCTGGATATCAAATTACTGTAGTTTAGAGAATTATCACAGTCAACCAAAACTGAGGAGTTTAACAAAATGGTGCAGCCCTGGCTCATACTGCTTCAGAGGTCAAGTGAGACCCTCATGCCCAAATGCTACAGATGGCTAGTCCCACCAGATTTGTAAGCATGGCTGTCCCTCTGCCCAGAGCCCTCCTCTACCTCAGCCCTATCAGGGGGCAGCTCCTCCCTTGGTCCCCTTCCACCTTCTTCAACCCCAGCCCCCAGCCCACCAGCCTGTACACCGGATTTCACCTCTTCATAGAAGTCAAAGCCTACATGCTCCTTAGTCTAGAAAGGTTCCTTGACCATCCAGATTGGAACCCCTCCCCTTTGCCCCATGGGCCACTAGACTTTCCCGACTGTGTCCGTCACACTGTGCTATACTGAACCACACAGACTCAGCTGGCCAGGTTGCAGCAGGATCTACGAGGCACAAACCCCATCTAAAAAGAGAAGCTCTATTGTGAGTGAAAGGCCACCAAAGAGCACAGAACACTGCAGAGAAAAAAAAAGATCTGAAGAGAGGAAGAATCATTCGGTCCAGTAGCTTCGCTGTTGTTGTGTTTTGTCTGATTTGGAGCACTGGAGCTTGAGCTCGGCTCCTTACGTATTAGACAAGTGCTCTTCCACTGAGCTACATCCCCATGGCTGGTAAATTTGGACTCAGCTTACCCCAGACATCACGTGTCAGTGCGTAAATGTTTTCATAGATACAAAACAAAAGAAAGTAATAAATCCAGGTGCTTTTCAAACATGTTAGTGGGGAGAGGCTGTAGTCGTGGCAGCAAAGTGGGAGGCTTCTTGATTCAGGTTTCAAATGCTTAACTTTGCAGCTGATGGAAATTGATGATCTGCTAACTTACTGCATTCCCCAAGACCTCACGTGGTAGGTGGTAGCCACAGGACATTACATCACGTGAAGAGTTGGACATTAAATGGCTGTTACATGGTCTGAGTATAGCCAAAGATAGGCTGGGAGACGTGGCTTAGTTGGCAGAGTGCCTACCTAGCGTGTGTGAAGCTGGGTTCAGTCCCCAACACCACATACATAGGATGTGGTTGGCACACGCCCATAATCCCTGCAGTCAGAAGACAAAGGCAGGAGGATCAGGAGTTTAAGCTCCTCTTTGACTACATAGTCAGTTCAAAGCCATCCTGGTGTACATGAGACCCTGTCTCAAAAAAAAAAAAAAATATTAAGCAGCCCAAGATAATTTGGCCATGAATATACACATCCCAACTCTCCACAAACAGGAAACTTCTGCTCACACCAGCCTACATCACTACCAGGCCCAGAAGTTGATATAATTCAGAAAGTAGCAAGGAGCACCCTAGCCTCTAGAAATCATACCCTGACCAATCAGGAGCCATCAGCATTGGAGCAAGATACTCCTCTCCCAAAGCAAAAAAGGTTGAGACTTCTTGAAGGGCCAAGGACTGGTTGAGTACCCATTTAATGAACTATTAGTGCAGATGTGGTTTTTTTATGTTCTTGGAAAGAAACAAAAATTGGTGTAACTCACATCGTTGTGTTACTATGGGTTTCCTCAGTGAAGCTTGCAAGATTGCCAGTGTGTGTGTGTGTGTACAAGACTCAGATTTCTCTTCTTTCACCCCAGATTCTAGTTGCGGGGGGGGGGGGTCTGTGAGGGTAGGGGCAGGAGCTTGGCCAGCACTTCTCTTCTTGCCTTCCTTATTCCTCACACCCAGTGCAAACCTGACCCATACCAACCCACAAACGCACTCACCCACGGGAGAATGAACGGGGTCTCTTTTCCCACAGGAGCGCAGGTGAGCAGTCCGGCCTGCAGAGGGCGCCAGTCTGCTTCCTCATCTCCCCAGAGGAACCCCGAGCTCAGACTTGCTGTCAGTCAGAGGGCGCCAGCTGCTCAGTGGTCATTTTGCTGCGCTGGAGATGAAGTAGGAGTTCCGATGCATAAAACCCGAGTGCTCTCCCTTCTCACATCTAGCGTTAAGTCCCACAACCCCTACCTCCTTATGAGTAGAGCTGTCACTGTAGCAACGGGTGTCGGGTAGAGACCAGGAGAGAGAGAGTCAGAACGACAGCAAAGGAAAGTTCTTTCCATGTCTCCGAGCTTTCTCTCTCTCTCTCTCTCTCTCTCTGGAGAGAACTAAAGTCTAAACTGGACAGCATCCACAAGAGAAGCACCTAGAGGGAGAGTTTCTTCCAGCAGCTCAGGAGCTCAGGACCCTGCAGGAGCCGAAGCTGGAACTGCCCATCTGTTAACCATGAACTCTTCCTGCTGCCTGTTCTCTGCTTACCCGGTGCTGCCTAACTCCCCAGAGCACCCTGCAGCCCCTTCTGCCAGCAACAGGACCAGCAGCGGGTTCTGTGAGCAGGTCTTCATCAAGCCAGAGGTCTTCCTGGCGCTGGGCATCGTGAGCCTGATGGAAAATATCCTGGTGATCCTGGCTGTGGTCAGGAATGGCAACCTGCACTCTCCCATGTACTTCTTTCTATGCAGCCTGGCTGCAGCCGACATGCTGGTGAGCCTGTCCAACTCTCTGGAGACCATCATGATCGCCATTATCAACAGCGACTCCCTGACCTTGGAGGACCAGTTCATCCAGTACATGGATAACATCTTTGACTCCATGATCTGCATCTCCCTGGTGGCCTCCATCTGCAACCTCCTGGCCATCGCTGTGGACAGGTACGTCACCATCTTCTATGCCCTTCGCTACCACAGCATCATGACCGTGAGGAAGGCCCTGGCCTTGATCGTGGCCATCTGGGTCGGCTGCGGCATCTGCGGCGTGATGTTCATCATCTACTCCGAGAGCAAGATGGTCATTGTGTGCCTCATCACCATGTTCTTCGCCATGGTGCTCCTCATGGGCACCCTGTACATCCACATGTTCCTCTTTGCCAGGCTGCACGTCCAGCGCATTGCGGCGTTGCCGCCCGCGGACGGCGTGGCCCCCCAGCAGCACTCATGCATGAAGGGGGCTGTCACCATCACCATCCTGCTGGGGGTTTTCATCTTCTGCTGGGCACCTTTTTTCCTCCACCTGGTCCTCATCATCACCTGCCCCACCAACCCTTACTGCATCTGCTACACGGCCCACTTCAACACCTACCTGGTCCTCATCATGTGCAACTCTGTCATTGACCCCCTCATCTATGCCTTCCGCAGCCTGGAGCTGCGAAACACATTCAAGGAGATTCTCTGCGGCTGCAATGGCATGAACTTGGGCTAGAATGCCCCTCAGAGGGGCTAGAGAGCTAGCCAAGGGGCTTAGGAGAGACCTAAAGAATATTAACATAACAGCACTTGCCTTCTGATGGCCCTTTGCAAAGGGAGAAGTGGCGTAGAATGGGCCGTCTATGAGGATCTGCGTGTGGGTAAGTCAGTCTGCTCTACCCCATCGTCTCCGGAAGAATCAGGGAAGCCTGCGCTGGGTGTCGTCTGTGTTCATTGCTAGGCACCCGGGGGCTTGTGCTTCCTGCCTGCTCACCTGCTTTGTACTAGTAACTCTGTGCTTCAAGCCAACGTGACAGGAGGGCTCTTGTGAACAGAAAGAGTGCTCAGCCCTCCCCCCAGCAAGCAAATCTGCTCACAGCCACCACCTCCAGCTGCCGGCTAGAGAAGAACTTTGCACATATTCTGTGAGAGACTGAGTTCCCTCCTGCTCACGCCGTTATAACTGTGTAAAAACTGTGTGATGTCCTTTTCTCCCTTCCAGTCCTCACATCCATGCCAGCCTCCCCGGCCCCTTTGAAAAGAAAATAGCACGGAGGTATGGCCTCTCTGCGCTGTTGTCACGGTTGTTACTATTATTGGGGTTTCATTCATTAAATCTAAACTTCAGAACCTACTGAATCAAAGTGCTCTAGCCAGTGAGAGGTCCTTGTATCCTTGGACTTTGATTCCTGGTCATGTCAAGGTAGGTGTTATCCTTTTAAAATGATGGACTGTTGCTTCTCTGCCTTTCAAATGAGAAGGAATGGCGGGCAGGCCGGGTGAGCTTCACTGGAAACGGCTTTGCTGTCATTGATGGTGGTTTGAGCAGCTGGAACTGCCTCCAGCTCCTTTCCTCCCTTACTCTGAAGCTCCTTTCCCGCCTCCCGGCAACTGTGTGTCTATCAAGTGGTTATTTCCACATCATCTATGAGAGAGGCTGTGTGTTTGGCTGTTGCTTCTTTTGCTAGATGTGATGTTAAAGTCAAATGACCCTGTTGGCAACATCTGTACCTTGTCAAGTGAAGCGGTCACCCCCACCACCGCAGGGCGAGATGTGCAAACATGCTGTGTAACACTGTGTGCTGCTGGCAACTGTCAGCTCCCTCTTACCCTCGACAACTTTAGCTAGCACCACCCCCTCCGCCTGTGTTTTCCTGCTCTTGAATATATGAGGTGGAGGGACCGTGCATGAATTTTTCCTGCTAACATTTTAGTAGACATCATTTGTTTCCTGCTTTGATCATGATGTTTAGAGATAATAAAGGCTTTGGCTTTTGTGACCCCTAAACACGTGTGTTATTGTGGTGCGGAGTCATCCTGTGCCCCCCCCCCCACGTACAGACACAGCACAGGATCTATATAAATGGTGTTAAAACAGCGCTGAGGGCTGGAGAGATGGATCAGTGGTTAAGGGCATTGGCTGATCTTGGCAGGAGGCTGGGGTTCCACTCCCGGAACCCCCATGGTGGCTCACAACCATTTGTAACTCCAGTTCCAGATCTGACACTCTCTTCTGGCTTCTGAGAACACTGCGTGCATGTGGTATATGCAGATCAGGCAGAGGACCCATATCTATAAGATAAAAATAAATCTTAAAAGTGACAGGGGCGAGAAAGCTCATGTTTTCTAATGCAATTCCTTTTAGACAAACCACAGAACTCTCCCATTTGGTTTCCCAAATTACCAGGCTTCTGGATTCTCCCCCCACTGTCAGTCCTCACTATTTTAATTAAAAGACTAAATAAAAGGAATCATTGGTTGCTACTCGGGAAGCAGCTAGGGAAAATAAAAAAAATCAAAACTACAGGATCAGCTATAGGTATTGTAATGTCCTTGCTCTAAGTAAGCAAGATTTAAAAAACAAACAAACAAGCAAACAAACAAACAAAAAACACTTCTTTTTCCTGTTTTTGTATCACTTTTCACATTGTTTCATCTCTGCCTGTTATCAAATCCTTAAGTGGCGTCACTTTGGATGTGAACACACATAGTCCCAAGGGGCTTAAAGGACCGTGAAGATGCCCAGAGAGTTGGGCCGAGGTATATCCTGTGTCCTGGTGCTGACATCTTTTGGCACCAAAATGTTGCTGTCAACAGATTTCCACAGTCAAACAGTCCCCAGTTCTTACTGTGAACATCAGTTCTCAGGGGCACATTCAGACAGGAGCACCCCAAGAATCACCCAGCCTTTTTCTCAGGTGTGTACTCTGGGTCCGTGGGTCTGAGTGGGATCCTAAAAGAAGATTCTGCTCTGTCTGACTCTCCCCTGGGATTTGGCTGCTGGTTAGAGGGCCAATGTTTTCAGTAGAGTTGGCACAGAGGACTTTCAAACAAGCCTGGTGCCAGTCTCCACAGAGTGCTGGCCTGTGCCAGGAGCCGAGAAAGCATTTCATGGGCATTTACCGGGTGAACCCTTGCAACACACTACAAGGCAGATGCTCTGGCTTATGTGCATGCTACAGAGGAGATCTCTGAAATCCAGGTTAGGGAGAGTTCCAGGGGGAACTCAGCTGACAGATGCACACATGGAGATTCTACCTCAGGCTGTGCAGCCCGCGTCCCCTCATCAGCTCTGCCATGGTTTGAACGGGAAATGCCTCCCATAGCTTATGTGTTTAGACACTCAATTCCCTGGGGGAGGGTGATGTTTTGGAAGGATGTCTCAAAGTGGGGCTCAGCTGGAGGAAGTAATTTGGAAACCCAGTCCCAGTTCCTGTTCTTTGCTTCCTGACTGTGGGTGGCACATGGCCAGCTACCCCAGACTCCTGCCACACCACGATGGGCAATGTATCCTCTATGAGGCAAAACAATAAATGCTGCCTCAAGGTGTTTTTTTGTCAGGTAGTCTCCGCAATGAGAAAAGTAACTAATACACAGGCTACTGTACTCTTCTCATGGAAGCTGGAGGGTGATGGAATTGTACCTGAATGACAGAGGTGTGCTCTCTCATGTTAGAAGGCTCTAACGAATCGTCCAACCACTTCCTGAAAGCTTGGTGAGCTTCCAGAAAGATAAGTTAGGACGAAGAGGCCTACCTTATTATCTTACCTAGTATAACTTTCCAAAACTGCATGTTTTTGCTGGCTTCCTTTCCTCAGAAGAACAACCCTGGAAGTCAGGGTGCCACTGGCCCCTGTTCCTTCTACAATCCACAGATCTGCCTCACAGATCTTTGTGAGGGAGTCCATGCATGCTGGGACTCAGGCAGGAAGGTGCATCATCTCCCTCCATCTAGGCAGGGCTCTGCCAGCCTGCTGCCTAAACCAAGGAAGGCAGACATCTCTCTCAATCCCTCTCTCTCTCTCTCTGTCTCTCTCTCTGTCTCTCTCTCTCTCTCTCTCTCTCAATCTCCCTCTTTCTCAATCCCCATCTCTCCCCTACCACCCCTCACCCTCTCTGTCTCTCTCCCCCTCTTCCTCTCTCCTTCCCTCCAACAAAAATCCTTAACTTCAGGAAATCAAAGTATACCATGATTTTAATTCTTTGGCTAACTGACACCTTTCAAATCTAAGCTAATCTTTTGAGGTTAGATTTAATATCTTTCTATACATCCTAGCATTTCAACCTCTTTGGCTGAAACCGTTTTCACTGACTCTCACCTCCACCAAGGTCTGTCCTCCACACGGCAGCCATGCAATTGTTTAAAGCGAAGGGTGGAAGATAGGGTAGGAGAACCAGTTCTTCCCCTGCACTAGGATCCCTGATTGTTAGCTCTCTGCTACTTCCAGGGCCTCTAGCATGCTCTTCCTCCTCCTTGTTCCCTAGACTCAAATCGGCCAATGCCCGAAGCCTTTGCTACTGATAATTCCTCTGCCTGAACTTTCTTCCCCAGATCCATCTGTGATCAGGTTCTTCTTATCATTCATCCCTTGCCAATCCTCAAAAATGCCTTCTCTGCTGAGTCCCTATAAACAAGACCCAGATATTTCCACCTCACTGTCTCATCACAGGTCTTATTGCTGGTGAGCATTTTTGTCCATTTGATTCCCACCAGTGTAGTGTTGACCACTAGAGAACAATATACGGTGGATAAAACTAGTCAATTAAGAAAGTCGTCATTGAACAAATGAGTGATCAGTGTTCAAGGCAAGCATGGTGGTGCACACCTTTAATCCCAGCACTGGGGAGACAGAAGTAGGCAGATCTCTGAATTCTGGGTTAGTATGATCTACATTGGGAGACCCTGTCTCAAACAAACAGAGTACGTGTTCAAGTCCGACCAAGAAAACATATTCTACCACGGGTCCTCATGTTTTGGTGAGTATATTAGTTATTTCTGATCTCCAGCCAGCCAGTCTAGCCAAATTGGCAAGTTCCAAATTAAGTAAGAAACACTGTCTCAGGAAACACCTACCCTGTGGTTGGCATGCTTTTGTTCACCCTGGTCACTCTTTGGAGAAGCCTTGGGGAGCCTCGGCACTGCCTCCCACCAGGGTTTCTCAGTCTCTGCACCACAGACATCGATCTGGGGCCATATGCGTCTCTGCGGCTGGGCATCTCATGCAAGGCAGGATGTGGAGCAACAGGCCTGGCGTCTGCTCCCCCAAGATACCAGGAGCACCATGAAGTGCTGCGGGCAATAGGATGCATCTTGGGCTTCAGCTGAGATGATTCTATCTGTTCTCACCTGACCAACTTATCTTTGGAAATGAGACCATAGTGACTTCTGAGGTAGACTGAAAAATAGCTATGCACACTGGTTGAAACCATCTGCCAAATCAGGTGTGGTAGTATGTATCTGCAAGCTCAGCAGATGGGGGGCTGAGCTAGGAGGATCTCTGTGGGTTCAGGGCTAGCCTTGGCTACAGAATAAGACCTTGTCAAACAGGTCAACCATGTTGTGTTGTGGAATCACCTTTCAGCAGATGCTGTGAGGCAGTGCTCTGACCATAAACAAAGTTCGTAATCTTTATTTGTGATGTTCTCAGAAAACTCCAGATTTATAGCTAAGAAAAGTGAAGTCCAAGCCAAAGGTCACATATGCTTTTGGCCTTAAGTATGCATGGCTCAGTACCATTTTCAACACACTTATTTGAATTAGAATGTGTGGGAAGCTGAGGAAGGAAGATTACTACAAGCTTAAAGCCAGCCTGGGCTTGACTGAGATCTTGTCTCACAGAAACTAACAGAGGGGGCTAGGGGTGTAACTCAGGAAGAGTACTTGCCTAGAACATACAAACCCTGGTTGATTCCCCAAGCACCATACAAAAAATTTAAAAGGCAGACTACACAGAGACACTGTTTACTTAGGATGTGAGACAACAGTAGAAATTTGGAATCACCATCAGATTTCCAGGACATTGGACCACTCCACTCCCCTTTGGTGACCCCAGGATTGCTGGAAGAACTATACACAGTCTGTCCTGGGTGCTGTGGCAACCCCAGGAAATACTAATGTTTGGACAGCATTATCTCTAGAAAAGCAGTTGTCACTGCCATTTTTTTTGTTGTTAGATATGTCAGAATTCTTGATCCTCAGCCAGCAAAGACTTCAATCAGATTCCTTTGCCATGCCTCGTAAATCTTCTGTCTCTCCACCACCTGCGTCAGGAACAAATGTGCTTCTCTTGGCTGGAGGCTGAGAGAACTTTGGCGGGAGGCTGCATCTCAAAGGCCTGCAGACTAGTGCCAAGAGGGTACCAAGGAGGTTGTCTCTGGAAAAGGGGGGGAAAGGGGATGAAGGGGCTTTTTTTGTATGTGAAACAAAAGAAAACCTTCTTCTCTCTCCTTCACAAAATCTTCTGCAAAATGCACACGCCAGCACCACTGGGAACAATGGATTCAGGCTCTGCGGGGGGGGGGGGGGGGGGGGGGGGGGGGGGGGGGGGGGAGTCCGACTTCAAAGGTGACCACCAGCACTCATGGGAAGTTCTCAGGCTGGGTGTTGAGTCACTTTGCAAGAGGGAAACTCAGTTAAGAAAATGAGCCACCAGATTGTCCTGTAGGCAAGTCTGTGGTACATTTTATTAGTTGATAATTGATGTGGGAGGGCCCAGATCACAGTGGGTGGCACTGTCCCTAGTCCCGTGAGTCCAGGCTGTGTAGGAAAGCTACCCAGGCAGAGGCTAGAGAGAAAGACAGGAAACAGCAACCTCCGTCCTTCGGGGCCTCTCTTAAATTGCTTCTAGTCACCATTTGATCACAGCAACTAAAGAGGGGATTTATTTTGCCTCTCTGTCTTAGGGCTACAATCTTTGATCTTTGCTTTGTCACTTAACATGATCTAGAATGCCCTAGGAAGAGAGTCTCCATGGGTGTTTGGTCAGGTCTATGGGGAATTATCTTGTATGGACTGCTGTGGGTGTATCTAGCCTAAAAGTGCCATTTCCTAGGTTTGCGTGACGGACTGTAGAGAAGAAGAGAAAGTGACTCTATTACAGGCATGCATTCACTCATCCTCCCTCTGCTCTTGATCGGATGTGACCAGCTACTTCAAGCTGTTTCCTCCTTCACCTCCCCACGCTGACAGACTGCAACCTGGAATTGTGAGCCAGACAAACCCTCTCTCTCTCTTCAGTTGCTTAGGTCAAGGTGCTTTATCATAGCAACAGAAACAAAAGTAGAACAGCTCTGTCTTTGTTGGGAAGTTGTGGCAACAGGGAGGCTCCGGAGCAGTGGAGCAGTGGGAGCATACAGCTGCCTGCTGGCATCTCGGCAGACTGGGAGGCAGAGAGGACAGGAAGTGACATACCAGGCTCACACACCCGGCAGCGGCTCACTTCCTCCAGCTACATCCCACCTCAGACGGTTCTACAACAGCACCTTCAGCTGGTGTTCAAGCGCCCAAACATAATAAGCTTGTGGAGAGCATTTCACATATTCACACCATGATGGAACAGGAGACAGTCAGTATCCGTCGACCCCCTCCCCTCTTCCCTCTTCCTAGGACCCCTTGAACTCTAGAGGTGTGCTGAGGAGGGTGGACCCACCTTCTTCCAAGTTCACCCCTTTGCATGGCACGCCCCTGGTCATTGCAGACTCAGAGCATGCCCTGGGGTTTAGAGAGAATTCAACCCCATCCCTGCTCCTCATTGCCTTTCCCCCAGCATGAAGCAGGCAATTTCTGTCTCCTCATCAAGAAAACCTAGCACAATCTTAGGAGCCGGATCAAGCATTTGGTGAGATATTTCAAGAACGTGATCCACGGGGGATCCCTTCACTTAGCGCATCGCCTAGCACCCACTAACATACTTCCCTAGTTCTTACTTCCAGTTTCTTTAAGACTCATCAGTCACAGGCCGGAGCAAGAGCTCAGTTGGTAAAGCACCTGATCTGTAAACATGAGCCCCTTAATTCGATCCCTGGAGCCTTGGATATGTGGGTGTGTGCTTATAATCACAGTGTTGCAGAGGTGGGGATAGGCAGATCCTCATGCTTGCTGGCCTACAGTGAATTCCTCTGAGGGCCATGTGTATGCGTGTGTATGCATGCAGGCTTGTGTGCGCACACACACACACACAGCAATTACCACATTATACCCGGCACATTCATGCCCCTTGGAGCTTCTCAAACATGAATGAGGACTGTAACCCCGGGACCTTGCTGAAATGAAGACTCTGGTACAAGGGACTGGGTCAGGCCTGGTACTCTACATTTCTAACAAATGCACTGATGCTCTAGACTGAGACTCACACCCAGCCCAGCAAGGCCTCCCTTGTCGGAGACATGAGAGCAAGATGGGACAATTTCTCACAGCTGAAAATCAATCACAGCGAGGGTGGCTTCCTTGCAAAGCAAAATGAACTGACCGTGTCTCTCGAGGCCAAAGGAAATGCCTCGGAAAGTCCAAAGACTAATAGTTAAATGAAATTGTTTTGAGCTGTCCTTCTTGGGGAGTTATCTTCATCATCTTTCCCCCGGCTTTCAGCAGCATCTGTCTATGCGGTATCAACTTGTTTGAGGTAAAATGAAGCAAATGAGTTCCCGGCATTCCAGGCATGGCAATGACTCACCAGCACAGCGCATCCTGAGTCATTCACTCTAGATGACTCTGCCAGTTGTAAAAAGCCATCAGAAAACTCCAGAAAGACTGACAAGACAGCAGGCAGGCAAGGTATGGTACAAGAGAGAAAATCCTGCAAAGGTGCGGCAGTTTGCACTCAGGAGAAACTACACCCACAATCTTTCTCATAACAATGCACTCCCAACTCACCCACCCCCACCATCACCCTTGCCAAAAGGTTCAGTGTGGTGACACCATTGAAATCCTAGTACCTGAGAGGTAGAGACAGGGAAGCAAGTTCAAGGTCATCCTCAGCCATATACCAAGTTTAAGGCAGTCTGGGCTATATGAGAACCTTTATAGATTAAAAAAAAAAAAAAAAAAATCAAGCAAATTTTCTGGTACGTTCTAAAGCCAGTAAGAAATAAGAGCTTGTGCCACATGCTGAGGAACAAGAGACAGCATGCCACATTCATGTTTTTCTCCAGATTCTCACAGCTTCGTTGTATTTGAAAATGAGTCAAGAGCCTTGCAGTTGGAGAGAGGAATTCTTTAAGCTCTCTGTATCTAAGGACTGATGTGATGCCATCCAGCGCTTGCTCTAGATCCCGAGATGCCTTTCTCTCCTTTGGCTTCTTCTTGGTACAGGTCCCTCTCACTCGGTAGACCTGCAATGTTCCCCTGACATCCACTCCCACCCCCTCCCCCACCTGGTGCTCATGTGTTTGGATGCTTGGTTCTCAGCTGGTCTCTATCTCTCTCTGTCTGTCTGTCTCTATGTGTGTGTGTCTTTCTATTTCACTCTATCTCTGTGTGTGTCTCTCTCTCTTTTTATTGGTCCAGCCACTTAAGAACATAAGCCTTATGTTCTCACTGCCTCATCTGGAGCCACTCCCGCCACCATCCCTTCGACACCTTGGTGCATTAACCCTCAAAGCGTGACAAATTGACCTTCCTTAATTTGCTCCCTGTCTGGAATTTGATCCTTCAAGAAAAAAAAAAAAAATAACTGATGGAATACTCAGGAACACTGAATTCTGTCAGCACACTGGCTTCAGCAGAAAACCAAAGACCCTCTCCCAAACTTCCCCATCATGGTCCTTCTACTATCAAATGGAACAATACGTGCTCAGGGAAAGGCAGCCTGCATCGCATTCCACTCTCTGAACGGATTGCTCTGGCTGGCATGGGTTTGGGGTTTTGTTTTTGTTTTTTTGTTTGTTTGTTTTTTTGTTTTTGAGTCCTGTGTAAACAAGAGGGCAAGAAAGGAAGGCCAACAAAAGACAGACAGTGATGCTTTCAAAACAATTGGGCATCCAGGCCACAGCCCACTTTGCTCCATTTTCAGTTCTCCTTCCAAACACTTCCCACCTGCCTCTTCTGTAAGCTCAGTCCACACAAGCCACCCACCCATTCTTGCAGGCTACAGTATTCCTTCACTTTCTCTGAAATATAGTCAGTGATTCCTAGATAGCTAATAAATACATCTGTGTTATTTATCTGGTAACGTTTAAGCAAAATTTTTAAAATTAGAAATTAAAAAAAAAAAAAAAGTTAAACTGCTTGCTTGCTTTACTTATCCCTGCAACTGCCAGCCAAGATGTATGTAGTTTTTCTATGTTCTTTTATCTTTAAAAAGCTCCCTATAAAATATACTCCAGGCTTCTCTGTGAGAAGTATTTCTCTCCAGGCAGTCACCAGCCACTAATACAGACTCTCATTTTAAACTTTGGTTATGTTAAGTTGTGGGCTCAAATTTTTCAAACACCTACTTTATTGAAGGTTCTTAAACACCTCCAACTTAGGTAGGAGACTAATAGGGAAAGGGGCTATAGACCTCTTTTATCTACTTCCTACTGATAAGGGTTGGTGGGTTCTTCGTGATTTACCAAACTCAGTCGTCAGGGCACCAGCAGTCTGGCAAAGCAGCAGCAGGAACGCTCATCAGCAGAAGCAGAATGATTCCACTGAAGCAGCTAGAGTCTGCCCAGATGGCACAAGTCCACTGCAGCAGCAAAACTCTGCCAAAGCAGCCCAAGCAGTTCTCTGGAGCATTTCTCTCTGCAAAGACCAACGAAGGATGTGAACCGTAGCAACGCAAAAGCATAGAGGTGCAGAAAGCGTTGTCTCATGGTCTGCAGACATCTATTTAACCCTCCTCAAAGTCCACACGAGGATGTTATACAGCTCACAAAAAACACATCCCTCACACGAGGCAGCTTTCAGCTGATCAACATCACATACCCTCTTCACCGGATGTTTTCCACGAGGAAAAACGTTCCCACATCCCACACTTGGGACAAAAACAAAAAACATATTCACATGACACAACTGAGTTTCCAAAGAAACCAGAAACTTCCACTTCATTAAGAGGCCTTTGAGTCTCTACCCTACAACACCAGAAGCTGGAAAGACAGATCCGTGGTTAAGCGTGCATACTGCTCTCAATTTCAGTTCCCAAGACCCATGTCTGGCAGCTCACATCTGATGCCCTCTTCTGGCCTCCAAAGGCACTTGTTCTCACATGCACATACCCCCACACACATATATAATTTTTTTTAAATAAAATGTGTCTTAAAAATAGGTTTCCTATGATTTCTTTGTTTTTTAATTGCTGAGTAGTATTCCATTATGTAAATGTACCAGAATTTCTGTATCCATTCCTCAACTGAGGGACATCAAGGTTGTTTCCAGCTTCTCGCTATTACAAATAAAGCTGCTACAAACATGGTTGAGCAAGTGTCCTTGTTGTATACTTGAGCATCTTTTGGATATATGCCTAGAAGTGGTATAGCTGGGTCTTGAGGTAGCACTCTTCATATTTGTCTGAGAAAGCACCAGATTGATTTCCAAAGTGGTACTACAAGTTTACATTCCCACCAGCAATGGAGTAGGGTTCCCCTTTCTCCACATCTTCTCCAGCATGTGTTGTTACTTGAGTTTTTTTTTTTTTTATCTTGGCCATTCTGATGTATGTAAGGTGAAAACTACTCAGCAATTAAAAACAAGGAAATCATGAAATTTGTAGGCAAATGGTAGGAACTAGAGAGTGAGGTATCCCAGAAGCACAAAGACACACATGGTATATACTCACTTATAAGTGGATATTAGATGTATAATATAGGATAAACATACTAAAATCTGGACACGTAAGGAAGCTAATCAAGAAGGAGGACCCTGGGTAAGATTCTCAATCTTCATTTAGAAAGGCAAATGAGCCAGACATTGGAAGAGGGGAAAAAACAGGGGACAGAATGGGTGCCTACCACAGAGGACCTCTGAAAGACTCTACCTAGCAGGTTATCAAAACAGATGCTGTGATTCATTACCAAACTTTGGGCAGAGTGCAGGGAATCCTATGAAAGAAGGGGGAGATAGAAAGACCTAGAGGGAACAGGAGCTCCACAAGGGGAGCAACAGAATCCAAAAATGTGGGCCCAGGGGTCTTTTCTGAGACTGATACTCCAAACAAGGACCATGCATGGAGATAACTTAGAACCCCTGCACAGAAGTAGCCCAAGGCAGCTCAGTGTCCAAAAGGGTTCCCCAATAATAGGACCAGGAACCATCTCTGACATGAACTGATTGTCCTGCAATTGATCATCTCTGCCTGACGGGGGAGCAGCCTTGCCAGACCACAGAGGAAGACAAAGAAACCAGTCCTGATGAGACCTGATGGACTGAGGTCAGTTGGAAGGGGAGGAGGACCTCTCCTGTCATTGGACTGGGGGAGGGGCATGAGAGAGGAGGGAAGAAGAGTGGGATTGGGAGGTAGTGGGGGAGGAAGCTGCAGCTCGGATACAGAGTGAATGGACTGTAATTAATAAAAATTTAAGAATTAAAAAAAATTTTAATAGGTTTCTAATGTGGATGAACCTCAAATGCAATACACTAAGTAATTCTCTTCCTTGGGAGTTTCTAGAAAAAGTGATTCCAATCAGACAAACAGTAATCAGTGGTTGCCTGGGACTGGGTGGGAATTAGGGTCAATGGTAAGCAAGCAAATGAGACCTTTTTGGAGTGATGGAAATGTCCTAAAGCTGGATTGTGGTGATGGTGGCATAACTCAATAGTTATCAAAGATCTTTGCCTATACACTTAAAATTCATGGATTTTATAGTTTATATATATATATATATATATATATATATATATATATATATATATATATATATATATTACATTGTTTACCAAGGTCAATAATGAGATACTTGCTATCATAGGATGCAACAGTTCCTGCCTCACTTCCCCAAACCACCAGAAAGTCCAGGAATGTTCCAGATGATGCAGTACTGGATGAGTTAATTGGTATCAAGGAGGGGTGCTTTGGTTCTGCACAGACCCATGTGCAAGGGCACACCACTGTGACAACAGGAAACACTTACCAAAAATGGCCCAGCTGTATCAAGGGCCAGGATGTACAAGCTTAGGCAAATTGCAGCATTCTGGGGCTGAGACCACAGCTCAGCCTCCTTTTCAGCAACTCAGTACCGCAGCTTCCATCTACTCCCAATTCAAGGGCTACAGCTGTTATTCAATGGTAAAGCATTTGGCTAGCACGCACAAAGCCCTGGGTTCAATCTGAAGTACTGGAGGGGGAAGTGTGTGTGTGTGTGTGTGTGTGTGTGTGTGTGTGTGTGTGTGTGCGCGCGCGCGTGTTCTGAAAGCTGGAAGAGCCTTGGGAGATGAACAGAAATGTTCCTTCCCTCACCATCTCTCATGGGGTGCCCCTTTACCTCACACTGATAGTCTAAAAGAACTTCAAAGAAGAAAAAAAAACCCACGTCTATGGGGGCATTTTTCCTTCTTTTGCTAAAAATAATAATAATAATTATTATTATCTTTTTTTTAATGTACCCTTTGTTCCAAAAGTACCTATCTGTAGTGTTATTCACAATGTCTGAAGCCTCTGTGTCCTGGGCTTTTTGGGGCCATTACATGTGGTTCCAACAACAGACTTACAAGGGCGGATTTAATCTTCCTGTTTGTCAAAGAAAAACAAGACTCAGAAGGTCACAGGACTGGGTGTGTGGTTCTTTGTCAAAGCTCTCAGAACACTCGGGTAGGTGTGTTCTAACAGGCTTACTCTGGTGGGATATATTACAGATATGTAATGTGTAAAGCATATTATATATAGGTCCTACTATACATAGGATATATAGTGTAGGGATTTGTTTGTATGTATGTATGGCATATGGTATGTGGTATTTGTTACATAGGATATATACATAGGGCATATTATATATGGGATATGCTATATGTAGGATATATTACGTATAGGACATAGTGATTCTATATTATAAGCAAGCATTTGTTCAACATATTAGAAAGGAATCTGTACATACACATTATACACATACTCATTTGTATATACTCATCATATACACACTTTTAATGATTTTGTGCCCAGCACAGGAGGCACACAGAGGACACAGGCCTGATGCCAACAGATACTAACCAAAGTCACCATCCCTGAGGACATCAGACCCAGGTCTATAGAGAGACAATGATGAGGGAGATGCAGAGGAGATGGTAAGGTGAGAGGAATCTGACCTAATGCGGGGCGGGGGGGGGGGGGGCGGGGGGCAAGGCAGGACTGAGCTCTGGAAGGACTGACTGCTTTTTGTCTCCTCCTCCTTGAATAACCGACTAGCTGAAGATGAGACCTAAGGAATCTTCTGTGGTGTGAACCTGCTGTCTTCCCAGACACTAGACCTATGAATAAAACACAATTTAAAGATTCAGTTCTTGTCTCTGCCCATTGGAGTCGGTGCTAACAGACAGCAGGGACCTTGGTTTTCTGGGAACAACACTATGGTGAGGCTGGGATGGTGACAGCCTGGCACCAAGAAATTATATGTGCCGAGGCCTTAGTGGGCATCAGGCATGACTCCACATCTTTTACACACATTAACTTACTTAATTATGTTCTTACTTAAATCTCCTTCCCATGCCCAAAGGTAGAAAGTATCTCTTATGCCCTTTTACAGACAGGGAAACTGAGGCACCAAATGGTTAAGGATCCATTCCCAAAACAGGCAACAGTCCATGTGACCCTCTTCAGGGCCATGGGTTCTAAACGGCACCCATGGATTTACGGTAAACTGTACTGTTGTTTTCAAAAGCTTTAGCTAAAAAGCTTGATTCTGAAATAAGGAGGGGTTGTTTTGTTTTGTTTTGCTTTGGTATTTCATTTCAAGTTGTCTGTCCTCCAACTGAGGACAAATTAGCAAATCACTTCTGATTTCTGAACCTCCGTTTCCTCCACTGTAAAAATGAGGACAATTATACCCAGTATCTACCTATACCTACCATCGGGTCCTTGTGAAAACAAAAAGAGGTCAGTTCCCATTAAGCTTACCCCAGTGGCCAGCATGTTGAAGATGCCCAATAAGCGATATGATGATTAATAAAGAGATTATTCCCTGTGCAGCAACCCCAACTGGCCAGGCAAGATGGGTCCACTGGTACACTAGTGGCAAACCAGTTATGGGGGTGAAGTGACCAACCTTTTTCTGATTGGAATTAAAGCCTGTCACACAGGTAAGCGCTCACACCTAGTGCTATAACCCTGCCCAACAGCCTTTAGACAAGGAGGCCGCAGGCTCCGGTGGAGAAGATACTGATGTTATTTTGATAAATAGACATAATATACCTTAGAAAAGAATGAAGGGAGGAAGAGTGGGAAGGAGAAGGAGGAAGGAAGGAGGGAGGGAGGAAGAAAAAGAGGGAGAGAAAGAAGGAGGGAGGGAGGGAGGAAATTATGATAGGAGGTTAACTCCTGGCTCTCAGCTTCATCTCTGTAAAAACTATAGAACGAAAATGCATGCATTCCATAGCATGTATTCTATAGCCCAGGAGCTGGGTTTAAATTGAAACTAACAGGCTCCATTTAAGTTAAACACAGGAGATGCTTAGCCAAGGGGCCAAGGAGACTGAGTAAGTCTATCCTGTGCTCCCCAGGATATACTGTCCTGTGATACGGTACCCCAACCCACCCCTTAAAACTCCATGTCCTTCAGAACCATCTGTATTTGTAAGAGTCTTTGAGGACGTAATGACGCTAAGAAACCAAAGAGAAATTCACTCCTTAGAAGAAACATTCTTGGTAGAATAAAGTGTGAGTTCTTAACCTCAGTTCTACTCTAAGATCTTTCCCCCATCTCCTGCTCCCCATCCTCATGTTTCCATTCGCACCATGAAATAACTGTGAGAAAGCAGCAAACCTACTCACTACTAATTTCAGCTATGGAATGGCAAATTGTTTGAAGCCAAACCTTACCATTTGGTAATAACTTAATGCAGGTTTCCCCCACGCAGGTGCGTGTATAGTTCAGTGAGTGCATTAGGAGATAACACATCCATTCTATGTGTTTTGAACTGTGGAGGTGTGGGATAAATGGACTTCATCTTCTCGCAGCCTTGATGTACCTGAAATGGAGAGCATAATTATCACTCGATGTAGAAACAGCCACATCCCCAAGGTACACATGAACTCTGGCCATGGCAACCAAGCCCTGTCCCTGAGACCAGAAGCTACTTAGGTGGCTCAGTTAGTGATACGGTACCCCAACCCACCCTCAGAACTTCATGTTTATCAGAACCTTCTCTATGTGTAAGAGTCTTTGGAGATGTAATTATGCTAAGATACTCACCAGGAATTCACTCCTGATGAAAAACACCCTTGGTAGAACATAGGAGAAGAGAGGGACATGGAGCCCCTAAGAAAGATGGAGAGAGCACAAAGGCTGAAGCAGTGCAGTCACAAGCCAAGAGCTGATGTCCACACCAGAAGCCAGGAAAGGGAGGGTCTCCACCATGGACCAGGCTTTCGTTGGAGGGATGGCCTGTTCAGACCTTGATTTCAGATTTCTGCTTCCTGAGCCATATTGCTTTGAGCAACCTGATTGTGGGAGTTTGTCCCCCATGAAACCAATACAGATAGCTTAAGAGTAAAATATGCATCATGACAAGTCTAGGCCCTAGAGTGAGAGATGGACAGGAAGATCTGGGAGGTAAAGCAGGAAGTAGAAGGAATGGTTAATAATATTGACTGTAATACTGACAAGATACACAAATCACCTGGGAGGAAAAACCTCTGGGCACACCTGCAGGAACTTTCTAGACTGGGCTAATTGAGGTAGGAAGTTCTACTGTCTTAGTAACATCAATCCACAGACTGAGATCCTGGACTAAATCAAAGGGAGAAAGTGAGCTGAGCACCAGCATATCTCCTCTCTCTCTCTCTCTCTCTCTCTCTCTCTCTCTCTCTCTCACACACACACACACACACACACACACCTTACAGATACAATGCCCCCAGCTGCCTCATAACTGCTCCACCATGACTTCCACACCAGGATGGTCTATATCCCTTCCAAGGGAGAGGGACAATAAACCTTCCTTCCTTAAGTGGCTTTTGTCATGGCAAGAACCATAACTAGGATATCATCCAATCCAGCAGTTCTACACATATGTAGCCCCACTGGGGAACCAGCGTCAGAGGCTGTGACCAGGGCTCAGACACTGGAGCTGTGTCTGTTGTAGGCATATGTGATGCCATCTGAGGAGATTTAGATGGATCATGCAGTCCTCTCGCTCTCCTTATCTCTTTACTCTCCTCAACAACATGGAAGCCATCTTTGTTATAGGGATGCTGAGTCTGGGCCTCAGAAAGGCAGAATCATCTGGGTCCACACAGGCAGAGCTGAGACAATTGGAGCTGAGCTGGAAGTCTGAGCTGTTTCCACCATGGCACAGCAGAAGGAAAAAAAGGACCTCATCCTTTATCTTAGAAAACTAACCCTTAGCTGGATATCGTAGCTCATGCCTGTAATCTCAGCACTTGGAGGACTGAGGCAGGAAGATCACTGCCAGTTCAAGACTAGCCTGGGCTACATAGAGAGTTCTAAGCCAGCATGGGCTAAAATTAAACCTTCAGTGGTTAATAGTTGATTTGAAAGATTCTACAATCACCAAGGAGATCAAGGCTGATCTTTGCTAGGTTAGAGTAACTGGGGTGGGAAAATTCACTCTAAATGTGAGCAGCACTAATTCTTGGGCTGAGATCCCAAAGAATTCTTTTGAATATGAAAGAAGGAAAGGAGCTATGCTTCAGTATTCCTCACTCCCTGTGACTACCACCCCATACAGATGCAATATGGCAGACTGCCTTGTCTTCCTGCCTCCCTCCCTGTCCCCTATATCCCCTCAAAGCATAAGCCCCCCCCCATCAACTTGCTTTCTGTCAGATGCTTTTGTCACTGTGATAAGAAAAGGAGACCCTCTCTCAAGAAACACAAAAAACAAAAACTTCAAAATGGAGCTGGAGAAAGGGCTCAAAGGGTGAGAGCATTTACTGCTCTTGCAGAGGACATGGGCTCAATCCCCAACACTCATGTGGCAGCTCACAGCCATCCATAATTCCAGGTAATTAATAAACAAACAAATTGATAAACAAATTTCCAGGCAGATGTAGGAAAATCCCTATTTATTTTAGGTCAGCCTGGTCTACATAGTATGTTGCAAGCCAGCCAGGGCAACATACAACCCTACCTCAAATAAAATAAAAAACAGTTTAAATTGAAAGTTTAAATCAATTTGGAAAGAAAAACAAGAATGGATTTTAAGAAGAACCAGCGTTCAAAATCTGACGTTTCCCTGATACCCCAAGTCTGATGAGACAGACACACCCCTTTAATGGGAACACCCAAACCTCCACTTCTGTCCGCCTCAGCGCTTCGATGATCTGATAATGACCTGATGCTCAGTACACCAAAATTTTTAATTTAATTGAATGGAACAAGAGGTGATTGTTGCTGCCTGGGAGAAAACTATTAATAATTATATACTATCTAAAATGAAAGGTCAGACTGTCCCACACTGGGAGGATTGTCACACGAGCCATTAACCATTCAAAAGGATGGGTTCTGCCTTCCGTGTTTTGACTGAGTTCTAAAGCTTCTCTGAGCTCCAGTGCCTCCCCTTCTGAGTCCTGAATTCTCTGCACAAAGAACACGCCTGCACTTGATAGGTACACACCCAGATGAGCAGTGCTGCCTGCCAAGCAGAGGGCTGAGTCTGAGACATGCTGTCCTCTTGTCATTTACAATCTGAAACTCTCGTCCCCCTGCCAAGTGCCCAATGACACCTACCCACGCTAATCACACTTTATCCTTCTCTCATATATTACAACCGACTGCAGTTTCCCCTCCCTCTCCTCTCCCTAGTCTCTCCCTGCCCATCGTCCCTCTCCCCAAGATCCATCCCTGACTCTCACTTCCTCATCCCCAGCACCATCTCACCTCAGAATCTGTAACCTGGCTGTAAGACCTCAAGTGGAGGGATTGGGACACCAATCCAGCCACAAAAGCTTCAACCTACAGTTTGTGCTACCTGCATTCTGGGACAGGCGTTAGCTTAAAGGCTGTCCCACTAGCCTGCCTTTCAGGGATCTAGCAACCTCTGATGTCATCACCTGTCACCACCACCACCACCAGCTACCTGCCTGAGAAGAGGACCTTGCCAGCCTCCATAGCTCTCTTTTTAAATTTATTTATTTTTTTATTAATTACAGTTTATTTGGTTTATATCCCAGCTGTAGCCCCCTCCCTTGTCCCCTCTCAATCCCTCCCTCCCCTCTTTTTCTCCTATGCCCCTCCCCCAGTCCACTGATAGGGGAGGTCCTCCTCCCCTTCCATCTGACCCTAGTCTATAAGGTCTCCTCAGGACTATCTGCATTGTCTTTCTCTGTGGCCTGGTAAGGCTGTTCCCCCCTCAGGTGGAGGTGATCAAAGAGCCAGCCCCTGAGTTCATGTCCAAGACAATCCCTGTTCCCATTACTAGGGAACTCTCTTGGGCGCTGAGCTGCCATGGGCTATATCTGTGCAGGCGTTCTAGATTATCTCCATGAATGGTGCTTGTTTGGAGTATCAGTCTCAGAAAAGACCCCCAGGCCCAGATTTTTGGGTTCTTTTGCTCTCCTCGTGGAGCTCTAGTCCCGGCACTCTGCCCAAAGTTTGGCTATGAGTCTCAGCATCTGTTTTGATACCTTGCTGGGTAGAGTCTTTCAGAGGCCTCTATGGTAGGTTCCTGTCCTGTTCCCTGTTTTTTTGTTTTTTTTTTGTTTGTTTGTTTTTTTGTTTTTTTTCCTCTTCTGATGTCCATCTCACTTGTCTTTCTGAATGAGGATTGAGCATCTTACCCAGGGTCCTCCTGCTTGCTTAGCTTCTTTAGGTGTACAGATTTTAGTATGATTGTTCTGTATTATACATCTAACATCCACTTATAAGTGAGTATATACCATGTATGTCTTTGTGATTCTGAGATACCTCACTCAGAATGATCTTCTCTAGTTTCTATCATTTGCCTGCAAATTTCATGATTTCCTGGTTTTTAATTGCTGAGTAGTATTCCATTGTGTAAATGTACCACAATTTCTGTATCCATTCCTCAACTGAGGGACATCTGGGTTGTTTCCAGGTTCTGGCTATCACAAATAAAGCTGCTATGAACATGGTTGAGCAAATGTCCTTGTGTACTTGAGCATCTTTTAGATATATGCCTAGGAGTGGTATAGCTGGATCTTGAGGAAGCACTATTCCTAATTGTCTGAGAAAATGCCAGATTGATTTCCAAAGTAGTACTACAAGTTTACATTCCCATCAGCAATGGAGTAGGGTTCCCCTTTCTCCACATCCTCTCCAGCATGTGCTGTTACTTCAGTTTTTTTTTTTAATTTTATTTTTCTTATTAGTTACATTTTGTTAACTCTGTATCCCAGCTGTATCCCCCTCCCTCATTCCCTCTCCAATCCCACCCTCCCTCCCTCATCTCCTCCCTGCCCCTTTCCAAGTCCACTGATAGGGGAGGACCTCCTTTCCTTTCATCTGACCCTGTTTTATCAGGTATCTTGAGGACTGGCTGCAATGTCCTCCTCTGTGGCCTGACAGTACTGCTCCTCCCTTGGGGGGTGGGGAGGTCAAAGAACCTGCCATTGAGTTCCTGTTAGAAATAGTCCTTGTTCCCCTTACTATGGGAAACCAATTGGTTACTGAGCTACCACAGGCTTTATCCAAGCAGAGGTTCTAGGTTATATTCATTCATGGTCTTTGGTTGAGTGTCAGTCTCAGAAAAGACCCTGTGCTCAGATATATTTGGTCCTTATGGAGCTCCTATCCTCTCCATGTCATACTAGCTCTCCTTCTTTCCTATGATTCCCTGTACTCTGCCGAAGGTTTGGTTATGAGTCTTAGTATCTGCTTTGAAACACTGCTAGGTAGAGTCTTTCAGATGCCTTTTGTGGTAGACTCCTGTCATACATTCAATGCACATCCCATTTGTCTTTCTAAATGAAGATTGATCATCTTCGCCTGTGTCCACTTTCTTGATTATCTTCTTTAGGTGTATAGATTTCATTATGTTTATCATATCTTGTAGGACTATATAAGCGAGTATATACCATGTTTGTCTTTCTCCTTCTGGGATACCTCACTCAGGATGATCTTTTCTAGATCCCACAATTTGCCTGCAAATTTCATGATTTCCTCTTTTTTGATTGCTGAGTAGTATTCCATTGTGTAAAAATACCACAATTTCTGTATCCATTCCTCTGTTGATGGACATCTGGGTTGTTTCCAGGTTCTGGCTATTACAAATAAAGCTGCTACAAACATGGTTGAGCAAATGTCCTTGTATACTTGAGGATCTTTTGGATATATGCCTAGGAGTGGTATAGCTGGATCTTGAGGAAGCACTATTCCTAATTGTCTGAGAAAGTGCCAGATTGATTTCCAAAGTGGTACTACAAGTTTACATTCCCATCAGCAATGGAGTAGGGTTCCGCTTTCTCCACATCCTCTCCAGCATGTGCTGTTTTTGAGCAACTATCTTGCATCTTACTATTATAACAATCATTATTATAACAACAGGAACCTAGCAGAACTGTCATTGAAGAGATCAGAGAGACTTCATCCAGCAATGGATGGGAGCAGACGCAGAGCTCTGCATTGTTGTTGTTGTTGTTGTTGTTGTTGTTATTATTATTATTATTATTATTATTATTATTATTATTATTATTATTATTTTGAGACAAGACCTGTCACTGAACTTGTTATGCCTACACTGGCTGGCCAGCAAACCCCTATCCCCTCTGGGATTGCCTGTGCTTGCTTTTACATGGGTTCTGGGGGAGTCTAGTTGAGTGTTTTTCTAATTGGGTCAAAAGCTGAGATCTGAGGAACCACAGGACACAAAGACTAGACTGCATAAGGACCCCAGCAGCTTCTGTGTCTCACCTGCTGGGATGAAGACACACCCATTCACTGAATGGCACTGACAAAATGTCAGGCCCTGCCCCAAAGATGTCCCCAGTGTCAACCAATAAAAGATACTAAATGTGAATCTCTTCTATGAAACACCATACTTGTGTTTAGAACAAGAAATTCGAATCTTTGTCTTCCCCACTTTCTAATACTTTTACGAAAACCTTTTACCCCACCCCCAACCTGGTAAAACCTGTGTTTACACAAAGGCCCAAAGTTACATCCCCAGAATTTGATGTCTGAGTCTGTGAAGCTTTTGTCCTTGAACCATGGCCTCTTCCGCAACCCACTCCCCATTTCCTACACATTAATTCTTTTCAGACTAGCCAACTACTATTCAAGACTGTGAGACATTGGGGAAAAGACACAGTCCCCACCTGAGTTAGAATAAAACTCCAGCGCACTTCTGTCTCTTTGCGATCCCTATTCCATGAAAGAGTAAAGTTTGCCTTGTCCAGACACTTCAGTTGGAGTGGTGGTCTCTTTCTTTTGTTGTGACTGGGAACTTACTTCTAACAAACTCTGACTGCCTCTGTATGACAAAAGAGTTTGCTGAGCCAGTGAGTTTGGGGAAAGAGGACAGGCACCAAGGCATTGGTGCAGAACTTTGGCTCTCAGACGTTCCTGTCTTTCCTCACACACCAGGTTCATCTAAAAGGAAAGTTTATATCTGGTTTTGAAACCTTTAACAACTAAATGAAACACAATGAAGCGCTGTTTCCCACCTGCAGAATGGTCCAGACTGAAACGATGGAAGATATCCAATGTTACTGAGCACATGGGGGGCAGGGTGACAGGGTCCCTCTCATCCTGCCAGTGTGAATGGACAAAAGCGCCTTGGAGGAAAGTTCGGCTCTCAATTAAGTTTTCAACATGGCGTGGCCATCATACATCTATCTGCCCTAGAGAACGTGAGACAAAACACATAGGAAAAAATGCAGTCTAGTAATGCCCCGAGTTGAGAATTTGGAAACAAGTATGAGCTACCAGGAAAGTTCTGGAATAATCTAAAGAGAGCAATGCCCTGGAATGCCCCATAGTCACAGGTAATAATACAACTGGGGAAGAGTTCCAAGATAGAAAAAAAGAAAGAAAGAAAGAAAGAAAAGAAAATAGATTGCAGAATCAGCTCTGCAGTATTATTAGACTTACACTAAAACACATGTAGAAAATAAACATTTCCATATGCTTTATGAGTATAAGAATTAGTAGGCAGACATCTCAAATGATATACAATACACTGATTACTGCAATGACCCCGCTGTGGGCAAAGGAGACTGTTTTGTTTTGTTTTTTATTAAATTTTCTTGCTGTACTACTTATGTGGTCATCACAACTGTGATTAAAACGAAATGCTAAAGGCAGACAATTAATAATGGAGTAGGAAGCAGATCTCGACAAAAAGAGAGCTGGATCCAATTTCCCGGATGGCGGCCTCAGAATCTCTAGGGCGATGGCCAGACATAAGAACTAGAGATTTGCCATGGCGACAACAGGGAGAGCAGGGGTTTACAAGATACCAGTCTTGGGGGAGGAGGGAGAGGAAGGACTATGTGTTATTCAGACATGTGATCCTCATTGTTGGCTCTTTCCCATCACAAACATATACAATCTGCCTGATAGCATGGGACTCACTTAGGCATCCTATCCAGAGGGAACAGATCCCACCCCTTTCAAGAGAACTGACCCCAGGCCCCACACTTTGCACCATGTTCCAGGCAATGAAGTGTAAACAAATAGAATCTTTCCACGTCCAATAAAGAAGCTTTAACATTTTCTTTTCTTGGATTCCTGTCTCTGACAGCCTAGAATGTCCCTGGGAGAGGCAACTTCTTCAGCCTGGGTCCCAGGAAGAAGATATTCATGGAGGGAGGTTGCCTGTACCATAGGCAAGAAAAAAAATACACACTTTTACAAGCCACTGAAGTATAGGGTTGTCTGATAGAAAAGCAAAAGTCACTCACTACATAGAAGTTCTGATGACCTCTTCATGTACACAGCTCATCACCTGAATTCAGTCCCTGGAACCCATGTTAAGTGGAAGAAGAGAACCAATCCACAAAGTTCCCTTCTAACCTCCCCATGCGTGTCATGGCTTGCATGACTACCCCCCCCCCCGCACACACCCCACCCAGCATACACACAAATGATAAAATAAACTTTTAAAATGTTAAGAGGGAGAGATGAGGGGTTGGGGAGTTTTTAGCTCAGTGGTAGAGCACTTGCCTAGCAAGAACAAGGCCCTGAGTTCAGTTCTCAGCTGGGGGTGGGAGGAAGGGGAGGAGAGGTGGAGCTTGGGAAGAAGAAGGTATTAGTTCACAAGTCAAGTCGATGCTCTGGCTCACTCCTAGATTGCTTGGCCACCTATGATGTCATCATTGGTCTCCGCTGTCAGGGGCCCAAGATAAAAGAACCCCTGCCTCTTACTTCCTTTTCTCTCTCCTCTTCTGCACTCTCCCTGCCTCGCTTTCTCTCCTGCACCCTCCCCATATACCATGCCTCTCTCACTCTCTTTCTTCTCCCTTTCCACCCCCACTGAATAAAACTCTTTCCTATAAGATCTGTTGTATGCGTGGCATCATTTTTAAATATATCATGACAGAAGGAATGTGGGGCCATATTTGCATTTGAGGTTACTGTACCACTGAAGTGAAGGAGTCCACTCCAAGCAGCATATTTTTGAAAATGTGGGTCCCTTATATAAGTGAAAAGATGTATGAAAACGCTGCACTATGTTCTACTTTTTATAATCTCCAAAAAGTGGGGGTCTGGCATATATATAACAGCTAGGAAAGTAAGAAAGACTTTGCGTGTGGACAACACCCGGTTACAACAACAATAACAACCACCACCCAGGCCAAGGAGATGATAACAAATGTAATAATGCTGGGAGACACTTTGGTTTAATTTGTCAACTCCTTTCCTCAGGAACTAAAGCCCCATTCTGTGACATCCTCAGAGCAAGTCTGAAGCATGAAGTAGAATTAATTAATCGTTATGGGAACCGTAAGAATATGACATCATCTCATCCACGGAGATGCAAATGGTTCTGCTATAGCTCTGCCAAGACGAGAGTAAAGCTGCCCATAGGCACAGTCAGGGACAACCTTCTGTCAGGAGTCAAATTTTTTCACCACACATGAGAATCCATACCAGAGACAAGCACTGTGAGAGAAATGAGCCTGGGAAATGAGGCTTAATGGTATACTCCTCTGACTCAAGAAGGGGAACTCTACCTGTGTAAAAAGCCCTATGAGGGGAGAATTGGAAAGCCTATACCAAGGCTTACTTCTCATTAAGCATCATGAAATTCATGCGGAGGAGAAGTGTTATCAATATATTCACTGTGGGAAACAATTTCTAGTAATAATTCATACTATACTGTGTGTCAGAAGATTTATACTGAAGAAAAAAAAAGCCTTATGAATAATGCCCATCAGGGAGAAATCTTAAGCTGTAACTCACTCTTCTTTAGGCACCATGAGTTTGATGGAGAAATGTGTAAATGTGAGAAATCCTGCCATGGCAATACACACTTCACTGTACACAAGGGCTAGGGTGCAACAAAGTCAGAACCCCAGAAGAAAACAGATGGGCCTGCTAGACTGCCATCATCTCAAAAAGAGTATATTCACAAAGGCATTATTTACAAGATGGGGTATGGAAGGCAGCAAGAGACATAGGAACTGACAACAAGAAGAGAAAGGTTGGAAGACAGACCTAGGGAAGACTTGTTTTGAAAAGAACTGTCTTCTTGACAGGCACAGGGAGGCTGCCATCCTCACTCACACATCCCAGCCTCACTCACACCTCTCTCTCTCTGGCTGAACCAATCAGAGACCAGGAGCAGATGCAGAGGGGTGAGGGTGGGTGGGTATGGAGGACAAACCGAAGCCTCCATTGCAGAATGTGGAACCCTAGCTAGCGGCACCTTCCACCCCAGGCGAGGTCCAGCTGCCATGCTCTCCACCGCACTCTGTGGCGTGCCACAGAGCCTGGATCAGAGCAGGTACTCGGCCAAAATTTTTCTGAGTGACAGGTATGATGGAAGCGAGCAGATCTGGGTGCAGGCTGCTGCCCAGCAGGAGAAAGTTTCAACTGACTTTCTTCTCAGGGGCCTTGGCGAGCAGAGGACACAGGAGCAAACGCTGTTGCTGCTCACAGAGGCCGGTCATCAGATATTCACAGAACAAAAGCCTGAGCAGGGAAACTGGAGCTGACAACCTTGACAAGGAGAAAGACGGATGCAAAAGGAACCCGAGGTGGGAAAATAAATCTTCTTCTCCTCAGGTCTCTTTGCAGAATGGCTGAGCTCTTATTTCCTGTCTTTAATCATGGAGGAAACTGAGGCCCTGAGGTTCACAAAAGAGTTTCTCACACACTGAGCTGTAATCTGAGACTACCTCAGGCCAAGCCTGTGTTTTCCCACAGTGTGGGAATAATATCATTTCTGCTGAGGAAGAGGGCCAGAGGTGTGAGCAGCTGAATGCAACTCTATAATTTTAAGGCAAAAGCACCTTTACTCTGATGATGGGATGGAACATAGCAACTCAGGTGTGGCCCTTTGGCATGTGGCATGCTTTGAACTAAAGATTGTGATGCTACAAGACCAAGGGAACTCCTGCTTCCCTCACACCCAAAATGAGTCAGAGAAATGTGAATTCCGGGACTAGAGAGATGGATGATAAGGTGTTTGATGTACAAGCAAGGACCTCCATTGCCTACATAAAAAGCCAGCCACGGCGGTGTTTGCCTGTAATCTCAGCACTGAAGAGGCAGAGGCAGGAGGATTTCCTAGACAGCTAGTTTAGCTAACTGAATCCATGTGCTTTGGGTTCAGTGAGTGTCTGAAAGATAAAATAAAATAAAATGGAGGTGGTCATAGTGATGAATCCCAGCACTCAGGAGGCAGAAGCAGGCAGATCCTGTGGATTTGAGACGAGCCTGGTCTACAGAGTCATTTCCAGGACAGCCAGCCCTGCATAGTGAGACCCTATCTCAAAAAGCAAACAATTAATTAATTATTGATGGAAAGAAATAGAGTAAGATACTTGATGTCAACCTACAGAATGTGAGTTATGCGCACGCTTACACACACACAGCTTTTTAAAAGAAAGATGGACAGAAAAGAAGAAGAAGAAGAAGAAGAAGAAGAAGAAGAAGAAGAAGAAGAAAAAGAAGAAGAAGAAGAAGAAGAAAGTTCTTCCTCAAGCCAGATCACAGAAAGCTGTAACAGTTCCAGAAGCTCCTGTCTCCTTTCTCCTCTCTCCCTGGGAAACCCACTTGCAGAGTTTCTTCTCCTTGCATGGATGAAAGAGAAAGGACTTAGACTACAAAGAGAGGGAGAGAAGAATCTAAACAAATGGCGCTTGCTGGATCCCCTCAGTCTGTTGTCATCAGACTAGACCCTTAGTGCTGTCATCTCTCTCCACAGCCACATACACTTCATCAAACCCAAACACATCAAGTTCCCTGGGGCATTAGGTCTTCACCCGTGAGGTAACCATGTCATGTTAAGCTGCAACTAACTTTTCTATAATTATCTCTGGCTGCCCTTCAGTTTTGGAACATGGGTCCTGACCATCATAATCGGTAAAGAGGTAGGCTGTACCTTTCCACTCCTACACAGTCATAAATATGTTTGTCTATAGGAGCACTGCTGAAAATGTGTAAGGTGCCAAGTGCCTGAATCCAGGCCCTGGAAGGGGCAAGCGCATGGCTCTCTTGGTAACCCTTCCATGCCCTAACATTTCCAAAGCTGCAGGCAAAGCACTTTCACGTGCTGTGAGAGAAGTGGCTACTCGGTGGGTACACCAAAAGGCCACATTTTAAAGCACGTTTCTATTTATAATTATTGGCATTTGTGCTTTCATAAAGAGTGGAAAATCTTACTGTTTAGGACACTGAATTCCTCTCAGGGGACAGCAAGTAGAAAATCAAGCCTACCTTAACAACCAGAGTTCCCGGGATAACTCCACCCCCTACCCCAAAATCTTAGAACTCCAATTTCCCCCCAAACTTCGCCCTCCTCTGTCTCATTAACTGCTCAGTATTTAGCTAGAATCTTCCCCCACCAGAGCCTTTCAACAAGTACTTGTCATCCCACATGCCGCTTGTGGCCCTTGCATTAAACAGACTATTTGGTGAGAATCTATTTACACCACCACTGCAGGTGTGAGACATGAGACAGCAGGAAGGTGGAAAGATGCATTCCTGGGTCACGCACAAGCAAATGTTTAAAATACTGCCAAGAGCTGTGGCAGAAGTAAGGGCTGTGGTGAGAACCAGTTCTGGAGGGGGCAGGTCCATTGGTGGGGCCTTGGTGGGTGTTTCACAAGAAGTGCTTTGGGTTGGGGAGGACCCCAATTCAGAGCACCTTCCTTGACTTTTTTGTAATTGCTCCTTCTGTCCTGACTACAAGCTACTGATTTAACATTGCTGATGTGGACTGGGGAAGGAATGTTTAGCAGACACACTCCTATGGCTTTTCTGTCACACGGAAATGCACACCTTTTCATATTAATAAGTGTGGGGTTTAGGGGATGGCTCAGACATTAAAGTATTTGCCTTGAGGACAGGGACCTGAGTTCCAGCCCCGTGGGAAAGGCCAGGCCTAGGGCTACTGAGATGGTTTGGTGGAAAAGGCATTTGCCAGGTTGCTGTTTTAAAACACCACAACGTACAGGAGAAAGGGTTTATCTTAGCCACGGTTCCTTGTGAAGAGCCCACCGTGGCAGGTAGGTATGGAAAACAGCAGCAGGCCTGGCAGCCAGAGGAGCAAACAGAGACTTCACATCCTCAACCGTAAGCACGAGGCAGAGAGAGCAACTGGAAATGGCGAAGACTATCTCAAAGCACACCCCCACTGACACACTTCCTCCAGCAAGACTGCACCAACTAGGCCTCCCAAAACAGCACTACCCACTGGGAACCAAACGTTCGAATATCTGAGCCTATGGGAAACATTCCCATTCAAGCCACCACACCATGTAAGCCTCACAACCTGAGTTCAATCTCTAGGCCCACACAGTGGAAAGAGAGGACTAACGTGCAACAGATATTGTCTGACCATGCTGTGACACGCGCATACACACACACACACGAGCACACATACACATGCACACGCACACTCAAGATACTAAACACAATTTTCTAAAAAGCTCAGTGATGCACTTGTAATCCCAGCTGAGGTGGAAACAGGTGACCCTGAGGCTCCTTGTGGGCTAATCTATTGTCTCAATACAAAACACCTGCGCATGCACCTATGCCACAGTTATGCACCTCTCTACGCAGAATACATACATACCCACACAAAAATAATTACTATAAAATAAATCTATGTGAAGCAATAAAATGCTCCTTGTTTCTGTTTTTTTTATATATATAATTTATTTAATGGTGAATTTATAGAATTTTTAAAAAATCATGCAACATTCTGGGAAATGCAAGCGTTGACTCTTGAAACAGAGAACAGCCTCCATCGGGCCTTGGAGTGAAGGTTCCAGAAGAGCCTTTCAAAGATAATGTTTCAGGTTCCACCAGAGAGAAAGGAAGGAAGGAACCAGCCATGAAATAGCCTCGGGGGATAAGCGGCCTCAGGATGCATTCAGGGGTGATCCCAAAGGGAGAAAAGGCAAAGAGGTACACGGCTGAGTACATAGTGGAAGGGATTTTAGTGGTGTCTTAAAAGCATTGGGAAAGCTTGAGAGGGTCCAGAGCTCCAAGAAAAGCGTACGACTTCCAGAACAAGAGCAAAAAGTGGCTGTACCCAGTCTCCACCTGGATGGCTGTCTCTGATTCAGGAGAGATGGGGAGCCTGAGTCCTTATGCTGGGTTTTGCAAAGATACCTTCTATTTTTATGTGTCAGTTGTTATTTGCGCACGTGTGCTGTAGGAGAACACGCATTCCCCAGCACGCTGGTGGGGGTCAGAGGGCATCTTTCTGGGGTCAGTTTTCTCCTTCCACCTTTACATGATTTGGAGGAATAGAACTCAGGTGGTCAGTCTGCAGCAATCCCTTTTACCTGCTGAGTCGCTGTGCTGACCCTGATTCTGAAAAAAAAAAAAAAAAAAAAAAAAAAGTATTTTAAAGGCCCCTGTGGTGTCTGCCTTGCCTGAGCAGACAAACTGGGTTACAAAGAACAAGACAGGACTCTGGTATTGAAGGCAAGGAAGCTGAGCCCAAGAGGCATTTAAAGGGCTTCTCCAATATAGCCACACAAGATGACAATAGCCATGGCAAGGTTTCTATTGTTGAGCTAAAATGGCCCCTTTTCCCCAGAGTCATGTCAGGACGCCTTTTACACCAAGATGATATATATGATGTTTTGGTCACTCTGAGAAGTCCCAGTATGAGATACAAACCCAGGCTGGGATGCCGTGGAGTAGGAGACGTGGGCACGAACTCACACACAGAAGTGTTTTTATTGAAAGGGTCTGGAAGCAGGTACCCCACAGGCAACACTTGTTCCCAAGTCTGAACTCTAAACATCCTCACTGAGGGTAACAACTCTTCAGAGACGTGGCTGATTTCAGGGCTAGGGCAGAAAAGGAATGAGATTAACTTAGGTCACGCTTAGAGCATGTTGAAGGAGCACTTCACACTGGCTAAATCTGGGACCAGCTGAGGACTCAACTGATTAAGGACAGAAGAGAATAGGAAATATGGAGCATGAGGGAGAGTGGAAATCCAAGCCTGTGCCCCTGAGCAAAGAGAGGTAAGTGTGTAAATACAACAAAAGAAAAAGGTTAATGAAGGGATGAATGTTAACTGACAACTGGTAAAAAAGAAGAGGCAGGTTTTATGTTTGTGCTTACATTATCATTCGACAGCCCTCAAAGTCTAGCTCAGGCAAAAATCATCAAGGACCTGAGTCTAGCCAGAGATTTTGATGAGGAGCAAGGATATCTGTGATCCATCAAAGGATAAAGTTATAAAAAAAAAAATTAGAGATTTTTTTATTAGATCTATATGTGATTCGAGGCTGTGGGCAGCATTTCACTCCACAAAAATAGAATCAGGTTTTTCAGTGAACCAAGGATAGGTTGGTTTTATAAGCTGAGGAAAACAGAAAGTAGAGCTGGAGAGATGACTCAACAGTTAAGAGCAGTGGTTGCCCTGCCAGAAGACCTGGGTTTTATTCCCAGTGCCCACAAGTCAGCTCACAACTGCCTGTAACTCTAGTTCCAGGTGGTCGAATGCCTTCTTTTGGCTCCACGGGCAACACACAAACATACATGCAGGCAAAACACCCATGAAAAAAATAAAATAGTGATAATTAATAATAATAATGGAGAGCAAAAATAGGTTAATCACTTCAAAGTTATTTTCACTGTAAGTATGGAAATGGAGACAGAACAATAGAAAAATAACTGTCAGCACTGGTTACTTCAGGTTGGCTTTTTTTAGTGTAAGGATTAAGTCAGAGAGAAAATTCCATTAGGGAAATGTGGCTGCTATATCCCTAATTCTGACCTTTGTGATAACAAATGAGTTTAGTTTCAGCTTGGTGATGGGAAGTTTAGTGTGAATGACTTCGCCTTGAAGCCTGATCCAATGGGGTCCAGGGCAGAAAGGACACAGAGAACAAAGGCCCTCTGGTATTCAGCCCATCCTAAAATGTCTCCACATGAATTGTCTTTTTAAGTATAAGGGAAAGTTAATTCCTATACAGTGTAGAAATCAAACAACTCCTCAACTGGTGATTTAAAAAAAATCTAATGATAGACAGACAGATATTATCTACATAGGAGATAACCCAAAAAGACCCAACATCATCATGAGGCATCCAGACTACAAGCAAAGCCTGAACTGATCCTGAGGAAAAACCAGACTCTGGTAATTTGAATAGGAATGGCCCCCAGGAGGCTCATAGATTGGAATGCTTGGCCTTTAGGGAGTGCACCACTTGACAGGGATTAGAAAACCTGACCTTTTGTTGGAGGAAATGTGTCACTTGGGGTGGGCTTTAGAATTTCAAATGCTCAAGCCACGATGGGGCCTCATTTCTTTTTCTCTCTGTCTCTGTCTCTGTGTGTGTGTGTGTGTTCCTTCCCCCCTCCTTCATCCACTCACTCACTCTCACTCCTCTCCAGGCTTTAAGGGGAAAGCATCTCCTTCTTTTTCAGGCCCAGTATGTTCAGATCTTCCTGTGTTGTACTGTTTCCATCTAACATTCTCTCTCACTTCAAAGCCCAACCATAGACTTGAGACCGTCTCATTCTAATAAGCCTTATTGAAGGAAATTATGTGTCAGCTTCCTTTGCAATTGTCTTAGTTGGGGTTTCTATTGCTGTGATAAAGCACCATGACCATAAACAGCTTAGGGAGAAAGGTTTGGTTTACATTGCTGAGGGAAGCCAAGGCAGGGGCTCAAACAGGAGTTTGAGTTTCAGAACCTGGAGGCTGCAGGGAATGAAGAAGCCATTGAAGTGTGCTGGCTTGCTCCTCCTGGCTTCCTCAGCCTGCTCTCTTCTAGAACCCCGGACCACCTTCCCTGGGGTGGCACCACCTATAGTGAGCTGGGCCCTCTCCCATCAACCATCAGCTAAGAAAACGCACTTCAGGTCAGTCTGGAGGGGCACTTACTGAGTGGAGGTCCCCTTCCCTCAGATGACTCTAACTTGTGGTGAGCTGACATACTCGGCCCAGTGAACATTCATTGACTGCTAATTCATTAGCAGACTCACTGAGCCTGACGACCTGAGCTCGATCCCCGTGGTTGGAGGAGAGAACCAACACCAGCAAGTTGTCCTCGGACCTCTACACTTGCATCGTGACCCTCATGTACGTGTGTGCGTGTGTACATACACACACAAGAAATAAATAAATGTGAACCAAATACACGCATATGAATGCGTACAGGTGTATGCAGAAAGAGGTAACTTTAAAGGATTGGAGCACATGGTCATGCAGGCTTGGCAAGTTTGAGCTCTGCAGAACAGACTGGGAAGATGGAGACACCGGGAGGAGCCGGTATGAGGCCAAAGGCAACCAGCTGTGTGTTTTGTAGGCTTGTGGACTTGAAAGAGGTATCTGTCCTCTAAGGCCCAAACTCTTAAACTCTTAAAGTGTGACCAACATTTCACTGCTCGTAGGATTATTGTATGATGCCTCTCGCCCTCTGATATGTACAGAGGGGCCAGCAAGATGGCTTGGTTGGGTAAAGGCACCTGTTGCTGAAGCCTGATGACCTGGGTTCCATCCTTGCAATGACACACACATATACACAGACAGACAGATGATAGGTAGGCATACACACATACAAAAAATTTGGATGGATTATTTGACATCTCTAAGCCTATATATCCATGCTGAGCATGTATTATTACATGGAAGACATGACTGTGATTCACTAAATGAATTAAGATGTACAGATTCATATGGAAAGCCCCAGGAGAATATACTGACAGTTACCATGGTTACTTGTATGCCAAGAGTGGTGGGAGGGAAGAGGCAGAAAACTTGCAGCTTTGCCTTACATGTTCATATCATCTGTGAGGATTTTGACAAGTGTGTTCTATGAATTGCTTTTTTTATTCCAAAAATAAAGGGGAAAACATAAAGGAGACAGATTAGCATCCATCACTGGGCTCAGGGCTGCGGACATTCACCTGCCTTCCTTAATTGAGTTCTCTGAAAGGCCTTGCCATTGCTCCCTAAAACGCAAGGCTTTAACAAAATTCTGAGTAGAAGCATGGCAGTGAGTCACAGTTACGGGAAGGTTTCATAAATATTATGTAAAAATTACCTAGGGCAGCTGCTAAATTCACGAAAGTGGATATGACTCACTGGGAACAATTATGAGGAGCAGGGAGGTGAAAGCTACAAAGATCCTGGGCTGTTCATGCTGTTTGCTATTTACCCACATGGTCCCCATGCAGGACCTCAGGATACGTACATTTTCCCTTTCGGATCACAGTTACTCACAACTGCCAGGCACAGAGGACCCTTGCTGCAACCCTGCCACAGCTGGGGGTGGGGGGTGGTTGTTGAAGAATGATTCTCGTCCCTACCCTCAAATGTTTGTAAAGTAACTCCATCGTGCATGGTTCTACAGGAATAGTGGAAAAGGCAAGGGGAAGGCTAAAACTTTCAGACAAGAAAGTCATATTCATATCTGTGTCCATCCATCCTGGTATTTTCAGTAAAATCTCATTCCATTAGACCTTCCTCCAGCAGCTTTGATCCTCCCTTAGACACTGGACCAGACTCAGCCACAAATACCTCTAACACTGTTAATTTCCCACAGCCTCCCAAAAATCCATTTCCACCTACCTTCGGAAATACAGCAAAACCAAGCTGGAGACAGCACACAGCTTCCTACGGCCTTCCTCAGCATCTGGCTGCCATGAGATTTTAAATCCATCTTTCTGGGATGTCGGCAAAGTTTTCCTACCTCTGCGGCGACTACCATATCAGTACATGACCTGCCCTAAAACTTAATGTCCGAGAGGTCCGGTATGGGATGATGCATCCCGCCGCAGCCAGCACAGCCGTGGGCATCACAAGGACCTGGGAAGGAGGGCAGCAGCGGTAGATAGAGACACAAGGTTCACTTCACAAATTAACATTATTTTTTTTCCTACTGTTCTTTATGTATTGTTTAGGAAGATACTAGAAAGAAGACTGCGAGCAGAGCTTGAACAAACAGTACCTTTGACCCTTTATCTGAGTTCTTTTCTTCCACCCTTGTGGCCGTGTTTTGCCCCAGAGGACATTCCGCTTCAGCTTTTTCTCTTGACTGCAGGTTTCCACAGTCACAGGGTCACATCAGAGTCAGGGTTTGGGACTCCCCCCACCCCCCGCAAAAGGAACTGCAGACATCTGGACACCAACAGCATCTCTGCATTCAGGAGAAAGAAGGGAAGGACACAAATTCAAGGGAAGGTTGGGCTGTATAAAACCTTGACTCATAAAGAAGAAAACAAAACCAAAAACGAGCAGCTGTATCTATTTGATTTAAAATCAGCATTTTTCAATGGGTTGGGTGTGGTGGCACATGGCTGTCATCCCAGCTGTATGAACCTGGGGAGCCTGGGGGCTGCATGAACTGCTCCTAGGACAATATGAACAAATATCACCCACTCTAGATAAGACACCAACCACAGACCAAAGAACAATCCACCCAGGTCCATCATGGCCGACCAGTGACTGTAGGGAACATACACAAGCATGGGTGTGAGGGGGTGGCCCCAAACAGCCACATCATTGAAAATCCTCACCTCAGCATGGATGATTTCCTCACAGCTGCACAGATGGAGCCTCCCCAGCTAGTCTTCCTCTACATATTGCAGCCCCTCCCAAGACCATTGCAGCTGGGGGAGGGTCACACACAGCTTTCGGATGAGGTTGATGGAAGTCGGGACCTCAGGTTGGATGTCTAATGACTTCCCACCTGCTCTGTCTGTGAGGGAACAGCAGCAGGCCCCATCATAGTCACTGCGATTAAGACGGTGTTTTCATCAGAGTTCCTATTGCTTCAGTGAAACACCATGACCAGAAGCAACTTGGGAAGGAAAGGATTGATTTGGCTTACACTTCCAACAGCCCTGTTCATCATGGAAGGAAGTCAAGGCAGGAACTCAAGCAGGACAGGAACCTGAAGGCATGGCTGATGCAAGGCCATGGGGGGGGGGGGGTTGCTGCTTACTGACTTGTTCAGTCTGCTTTCTTACAGAACCCAGGGCCACCAGCCCAGGGAGGGCCCCACCCACAACGGGCTGAACCTTCTCCCATCAACCACTAATTCAGAAAATGCTTGCATACAGACCAATCTTACAGAGTCATTTTCTTAACTGGGATTTCCTCCTCTTAGATGATTCTAGCCTGTGTCAACTTGACATAAAGTTAGCCAGCACAGATGGTGATAGTGGGCTGGAGAGATGGCTCACTTGGGAGTTAATAGCACTGGCTGCTCTTCCAGAGAGACCTGGGTTCAGTTCCCAGCACCCACAAGGCAACTGTCTGCTCCAATTCTAGAATATCTGATGGCCACTGCTGGCCTTCAGAACCACTACACAAATATGGTGTGCAGGTTTACATGCAGGTAAAACGCTCATACACATAAAATAATTTTTAAATGACTGTCATGTTCAGATGACAGCATTCCATAACACTAAGGCAGGAGGATTTCCATGAGTTCAAGGTCATCCTTTGATGCATACTGGATACTGGATACAAGGTCAGCTGGAGTTATAAAGCAAGACTCTGTTGGGAAAAAAAATAAAAGCTAGATAGATTTTTTTGAGGTGGGGTTCAAGGCAGAGTTTCTCTGTGTAACCTTGGCTGTCCTAGACTTGTTTTGTAGCCCAGGCTAGCCTCAAACTCACAGAGATCTGCCCACCTCTGCCTCATGGAGTGCTGGAATTTACAGGCATGCACCACTGCACCCAGGTGACAGATTTTTTTAATGGACATACACTCCTTAAAATGAAAAAAAAAATAGTCACTTCCTCCATTACTCAGCATATGTTGGCTTATCCCACAGAAAGCATTTTAAATTCCCATTACATCTTATGATAATCAAAAATCCACCGAAGTCCAGGCTAACCTCACCAGCCCAACAACAGACTCTGGACTTCACCAACCTGATTCCTCCTGATCAGTACATGATGTGATTGCGGTCACCAATGAGAGATGTAATCAGCAGAGATCAAATGTCTCTGTCTCTCCTAAAAACTAAGACTGTCACTCATGACTCACTGGTCAAAGAAAGCCATGTGACCAAGTGTACCTTGCAGAGCACAGAGCGCTGTAATCCCCTGTGTATCCAGAGTTGGAGGAGGACCAGATATCGATGAGCAGAAATGCCCTTCCTCACACATCGTAAGAAGACTGTAAATCCAAAACTAAATATCATTAAAGCAAGCAGCATTATTAAACTCTAGCTAGATACTGTTGGATATCAAAGAAAAACAAGCCAGAGGTAAGAAGAGCTAAAGAAAACCCAGGGGATCTGCTCCTATGTGCCAAGAAGGATGGCAGCTCCAAAAGTTAATGCAATGTAAGCCAACCAATGTAGTTTAAAAAGGCAACATTTGGCCATGTGTTTAAGGTGTTTATCTCATGCCTAATGCTGTGGAAGAAGTTCATTACTTTGCTATTACTGTCATCAACAACTCAAAGAACATAACAGCAAATACCTACAAAATAAAGACCATAATGAAAATTTGGAAATGTTTTCTATGGGACCAGAAAGATGGCCCAGCTGGTAAAGAAAGGCATTGCCACGAAGACTGGCACTTGAGTTTGATCACTGCGACCTACATAAGGATGGACTTCCAAGGATGTCCACATACGTACTTACACAGAGAGAGAGGGGGGGGAATAAATGAAACTAATTATAAAAAGAAAGAAAATGTCATATCTTGAGCATACAAATTATGAAAGCATAACAATGAAGTAATTGAGTTAATTGAGTTAATTGAAAAATGATTGGCAGGCTGTGGTGGCACATGCCTTTGATCCCTGTAAAGGAGGTAGAAGCAGATATCTCCATGAATTTAAGGCCAGCCTGATCTACATAGCAAGTGCCAGGCTACCCAGGGCTACATAGCAAGAACCTATAGAAAGAAAGAAAGAAAGAAAGAAAGAAAGAAAGAAAGAAAGAAAGAGTGCTATGGCTGTGGTTTGAATCTGAATTGTCCATAGGCTCCTGTGTTTGGACGCTTGGTCCCCAGCTGCTAGTGTTGTATGAGGAGGCCGTGAGCATTCTGGACACCGAGATAAGCTGGCAGATTTAGGGCCGGGGGGGAAAGAGTTTGATGTTAATAGCCAGGCACTGCTTCCTGTCTGAATCTGATTCGAGGTCAGCCAAGACCTGAGGAGTCCCAGACACACATGAGCTCTACCAAGAATGCACCTTTTCCCTCTGTATTTCTCAGACCATGAGCCAAATAAATCCTCCCTTCTTCAAGCTGCTTTTTGTCCGGGTGTTTGGCCACAGCAAACAACTCAGCAGGAAGTGGCCCTCTGTTGTCAGTCTCTATGCACCACCCTTACTCTGTACACCATACTTCGGGCTTCATTACATTATTTAACCCACAGAATCGCCACTCACCAAGTAAGGTTCAAACCTCAGTTTAATTTTTTTTTTCCTCCAGGGATTAAAGAAATGACTTCTAGATTAGGAACACTTGTTGCTTTTGGAGAAACCTAAGTTTAGTTTCTAGCACTCACATTGGGCAGCTCACAACTGCCTGGAACTCCTGCTCCCCAGGGTGGAGATGGGGGGGAGGAGGTTTGACACCCTCTGCTGGTTTCTGTGGGTACTATAGTCACATATGCCTATACATATAGACCAACATATACATAACTTAAAAATAAAAATATATCTTAAAAAAATGTTGTCCTGGATCTTTAAAAATAAATAAATAGATAGATAGATAAATAGATAGATAGATAGATAGATAGATAGATAGATAGATAGATAGATAGATAGATAAATAGATAGATAAATAAAGAAATAAATAAAACACCTCCACTTGCAGCCACAAAATTTCATGAAACCACCATCAGGTGGCCAATGTATGACCATCTGCTAGTGTCCTTAGGCTGGCAAAGGAGAATTTAAAAGAAAAATCCACTGAACCTGTTTCTCAGCTTTAGGTCAGTAATACACATGAACCCTAAGCATGAGATGTTTGGTGTTGTGCCACAGTGTCTAGACATTTTTTCCCCCAAATACTTCCACTTTCAAATAAAATGTTTGCTAGCTAGCTATCTGTGGTGGTTTGAATATACACCCCTCCCATAGACTCACTATTAGGAGGGGTGGCCTTGTTAGAGTAGGTGTGGCCTTGTTGGAGGAAGTGTGTCACTGTGAGGGCAGGCTTTGAGGTCTCTTATGCTCAGGCTATACCCAGTGTAGCACACAGTTTCCTTCTGCTACCTCTGAATCAAGAGGTAGAACTCTTGGCTCCTCCAGCGCCATGCCTGCCTGCACATTGTCATGCTTCTCTCTGGTGATAATGAACTAAACCTCTGAAACTGTAAGCTAGCCCCAATTAAATGTTTTCCTTTATAAGAGTTGGTGTCTCTTCACAGCAATGAAACCCTAACTAAGACACTATCTGATCTGTCTGCAAGGCCTTTGATGGATGAGAACACCTGGATCAAAAAGACACAGGGTCCAGCATGAAACAAAAACTTGAGGGGCTTTGTTCAAAATGTAGAGAGGGGATGCTAGGCTGGCCGCCAAGGACAAAAGCATTCTTTTGTTTTTCCATAGTGTTCTTTCCATTCACTCTGGTGACTTATTTGCTGTGTCATGTCTAAGTAAAGAAAAAAAAAATCACAGTTTTACATTGTTTTCATGATTTTTTATCTCCTTATCGTAGGCTTAGATAGTTCAGACATCTATCTTAAGTGCCTCCACCTCCCTTCCAACTCTCAACCTTAAGTAGGAGACTGGTAGGGAAAGGGGCTATAGACCTCTTTTAGCTACTTCCTGCTGATAAAGGTTCTTTGGGGATTACCGAACTCAATCATCAGGATAGCAGCAGTCTAGTAAAACAGCAAAGCAGCAGCAGAAGCAATACTCTCCAGCAGCAGCCGAACGATTCAGAAGAGGCCAGACTCTGCCAAAGGGTTTTTCTGCTGAAGCAGCAAAATTCCTCCAAAGCAGCAAGAAAAGTTCTTAGGAGCCTTTCTCTCTGCACGAGCACACACACACACACACACACACACACACACACACTCACTCGCTCACTCACTCACTCACAACAGCAAAGCAATACAAACCATTGCAAAACATAAAGATGCAAAAAGTGCTATCTCACTGCCTGTGGGCTTCTACTTATCCCTTCTCAGAGCCCACACGACGATGCTTCCCAGCTCACAAAACCCACACCCCTCGAACAAGGTAGTTTCCAGATGACAAACATTATATGCCTTTTCACGGAGGCTGTTTTCCATGAGAACTGTTTTCCCCAGGGGCTGTTTTTCATGTGGGGAAAAATATTCCCACATACCACACTTGGCGGGGGGGAGACATATTCACATGATACAACTGAGTTTCCAAAAAAAAACCAGAAACTTCCATTTTACCTTAGTTTTTTTTTTTATTTTCTAATATTGTGCGTGTGTGTGCTTGTATTGTCTGTGTAAGGATATGGGAGCATAGAAAATAGCCAAAATGGTGGGGGAGTCCTGCCAGTTATACAGGTTATGCAGTGGCAGGAGGTGGCAGGTTATTGGAGCAGCCTGGGAACTAGCATGGAGTTCTGATCTGTTGGCAGCTTGCTTGTAATTACAGAGCACCAAATGCCCTCTCCAGATACTGGGGGTCTGTGGCAGGTTTTAAAAAAGAAAAGAAGAGAAGAGAAAAAAAGAAAAGAAAAGCCCTCCCCTCCCCTGGCAAACAGAAACCCACTTTACAAGGTTCCTGAGGAATGCTGGGTGTTTATGGGGTCAGAGTCCATTACCCTGGAGCTGAGCTCAAATTATCATTTTGGGGAGTTGAGATCTAACAAAAACCAAACTCAGGTCCTCTGCAAGATGCCTCCTTATTTTTAGACTAAAATCCTATAACTAAAAATGCATTTAACTTGCACGCAGAAGCACTGAAATTACATGCTTTGTAACTCACAACTAAAAACAATTTTTGACATAGACTCATAGAGACCAGAACTTACTATATCACTGAGGCTAACCTTAACTTCCCGGTTCTCCTGCCTCTGCCTCTCAAGTGCTCTCCACCTTGACATTTTGCACTTTATTAGAACCAGAAGGCTCTGAAGTGTTGCAGGAAGTTGATGTAAATGATTTTGCCCCTCTTTTTCTTTTTTTTTTTCCAATGCTAAGTTTTTGTAGATGTTAAGCAAGTTTGGCCCCTCCCCTCCGAGCTGTACCCATTCTTTTTTTTTTTAATTCTTTTATGTTTTATTTTGAAACAGAGCTCCACTTGTTGCCTGGGTTTGCCCAGAACTCACTTTGAACCCAACAAAGCCTTTGGAACTTGTGATCCACCTGCCCAGGCCTCCATAGTAGTAGTACATGGGATGTCAGGCTGCACCACCAAGCCCAGCTCATGTCTCTGTTTGATCTACCCACCTTCTACTGTTAGGCACAGCAAGAGCCTAAATATAAGAAGGTATGAAGAGAACTCAGGAAACTAATCATCCATCGATGCAAAAACGCAAGAGGTTCCTCTTGACCATTGCGCAGTGGGGTCACCCCTGCTGGTCAGCTAGGAGTGGCACTAGGAGACAAAGACCTTAGGTTTTTAAAAGACACAAGCATGCAGAAAGGGGAGGGAGGGTGGGATTGGGAGGGGAGGAGGGAGGGGCTTATGGGGGGATACAAAATGAATGAAGTGTAATTAATAAAAAATTTTTAAAAAGAAGACACAAGGTGGGAATCTCCTGGGGTTGCTATCTTGGCGATTCAGGACTGGATGAGGTGTTTAAGTTTTAAAATAATTGGTTAGTTCGGGTCACCCTTAGGTCCAGTCAGCCCTGTCGTAACTATCTGATCTTCAAGTCAGTTTGGAATTTCCTGCCATCCACAGTTAAAGGTGGGAGAATGATTAACTCATCCCATGTCTGTTCTGAGGAGTGGGGGTTACAGGCTTTGGATCAAAGGTCAGGAGAAGGATTGGGGCCATTTGGCCCAGTTTCCAAACAAAGCCCATCTCACTGGCGCCAGCCAGTGATTTTTCTCTCCATTTAGTAGAGATCTCTGCTTGTTCTCTTCCTTATCTCTGCCCTCACAGATGGCTAATGTCAGGAACTTTTACATTCCTCGGCTCTCTGGAGAAGCACTAAGAGGCTTTAATTAACATGGGCCTAAAACTTGCAAATATAAGTTATAAGGCAATTAAAAGAAACATAGGTTACAAAGTTAGTCTGATTCTTTCATTTCCCCCTTCTCCTTGTAACTGCTTCAATCATGAAGCAGCTGTAGAGTGAGAATTCTATCTTAAGAAAATTTTGCCTTTTGACCCAACATTTCAGCCTGTAGAATGGGACAGTGGGTCGAAGATCCATCTTCTGGAATTTCTTCATGCTGATGACTGGGCCGTTGATATCTCAGTTTGAAAGAGGCTGAAATGCTGGTCAAAAGTTGGGGTGAGTATGTGGGTAGTTACCTTAGTCTGTAATTATCTGGGTTTCTGTTTCCATTTCATGCCCAGTCATACTTACTCTTTGATAATGTTGTCTTAGCGTAAGTACTTGCATGGCCCTAATAAACACAACCAGATGATTTATAATGCAGGGTTTAAACATTGAAAAAAAAGTTTTTCCTAATTTAGTAAAGATTACTAGGAGCCAGTCAAAGGCTGGTCAATGAGGCAGTCCTTAACAGTCTCTGGTTAGCTGATCCGATTGAAGAGACAGGGAACAGTCATATCAGCTTCCACGTTCAGATTTCAGCTTGCAGTTCACAGCTGATCCCGGAAATAGAGTCAACCAGGTGAAAATCTGCTGAGACAAATTCAGACTAGAGACAGAAGTTAAGATTTGTCTATTAAATGGGGAAAATGAGGACTCCCAAGACCAGGGAAAAACTCATCTGGGATCTGTTTGAACTATGTCAGATCTAAGTCTCATGACCTTCTGATTTTCATAAACTCATATGAATTTTTGGTACACAAAAGAAAATATATATATTTTAAAACTCAGAAAAGTAACAGTTCAGCAAATCTAATACAACAACATTCTGAGAGTAATAGGTAAAACTATATCCAATGGAATGGGCACCAGTCAGCTGTTTGTTTTGTATCTTTTATAAACAACTTAAGTTTGTCCACAGTCTGAAACTCTAACATGTTTACTGGGGGCCCTGTTGGTAATCAGCCATCAAAGGAGCTCAGCTACCTTTTGTACATTTAGACAGGAATACATTAATGGCTTTACTGCTAAACTCTGGATGGTCAGATTTTTCTTAACAAAGCAACTAAAAGGAGTAGGTTTAAGATATTTCTGTGTTAAATTCTACCCCAGAAACAGCAGACATTAAGAATACCATAATAAAAGCTATGACTTTTGAGTCAGATATATACATTAAACAGCTGTTTTTAGCATGATGATAAGTACCTTTAAGCAAGTTTGGCCCCTCCCCTCCGGCTGCATCCATTCTTCTTATTATTATTATTATTTTACGTTTTATTTTGAAACAGAGCTCCACTTGTTGCCCAAGTTTGCCCAGAACTCACTTTGTAACCCAACAAAGCCTTTGGAACTTGTGATCCACCTGCCCAGGCCACCATAGTAGTAGTACATGGGATGGCAGGCTGCACCACCAAGCCCAGCTCATGTCTCTGTTTGATCTACCCACTTTCTACCAACACTGCCCACCTTCAGCCTTCAATGAGTAAGGAGTGAGGAAAGGATTGTGACCCTACTTTTCTTCCCTTCTGTGTCTTTTTTTTTTTTTCAAAATAACTAATTGGCTGCTATCAGGAAGGGGAAAAGGGTGTCAACAGTTATGGATGTGGAGTCCGGGGTATGCAGTCCTTATTGAAGGAGTCGTTTTCTTCGGTTCTATGTGCACATTGAATTACAAATTGATTAACTGATTAATAAGTCACAAGAAATCTCTTGTTTTAAGCAAGTATTCCATTTTGTGTCTGGCCACATTCTAAGCTATCCTTCACTGCATGTGATCTACAAACCACAGGCTCAAAATGCCTGTCAGCCTTGTAGGTACTGTAACTACTCCTCACACTCGTGTGTCCCACCAGAACTTGTCTATCACAAAGGACAAGCTCAAAGACAAAACCACTGAGTGCCTCAAAATGGCCGCTGCAGCACTTTAAAGTCCTGTGAACAGTCTGGACACAAGACCACTTGCACCCCACGTGCTCACAGAGACCCTTTCTATTGTCCTCTGGGTACTTCAGTCTCATTGCTACCACCCAAAATAGACACAGAAAGCTCTGTGAAAGCCGAGGCTAAAGAGAGTGACGTTGCCTGTTTGGCTAATTACATGTTGTTTTGCTGTTTAATGGTCCTTTCATAGTCGTCATCGTCACATCGGTACAGATTGAGCCGTGCTATCTCTTTGTTTTCCCCCGGTAGATGTCCAGAAACACACCAAAGCTACCTCATGTACCTTCCCTAGAGAAATGTGCTTAAGAGAAGCTCAGGCCACAAATCAAAGCCTAGAGATCAGTGGCTGACCCATGCTCCACAGAGGAAAAAGTCCAGTGAAGAACAAAGATTATTTAGGCTTTTTTCGGGGGGGGGGGGTGTCTGTGTGTGCCTGAGTTTATGAATGTATATCACGTGCATACAGTAGCCTATGCAAGTCAGAAGAAGGTTTTGGATCCTCAGGAACTGGAGTTACCAAGAGTTGTGAGCCACCATGAGTGCTGGGAACTGAATCCAGGTCCTCTGGAGAAGCAGGGAGTACCCTTAGCCATTGTGCAATCTCCCCAGAACCCCGTTTCTGTATGTTTATAAGGAGCATTGGTGTCTTTAGGCATGGACAGCCACTAGTCTGACAACTTGACAGAACTCTATCCTAACACCCAGGATAGCCCCGAAAGCAAGAAACTACTATGGACTCCCATTGTGTAGACGGGCAGAGCAAGAAATGAAGGGGATGGATACCTGGCGATATAACCAACAGGGATTTGCACAAGAGGCGGAGAGACAGTGCCTCGGTTACTACAGAGCTTGCCTAGCAGGTTCAAAGCCCTAAGTTCCATCCCTGACATCACACAGCCCAGGCATGATGGAGTGAGCCTATAATCTCAGCATGAGGAAAGGGGAGGCAGGAGAACCAGAAGTTCAAGGCCATCTTCAACTACATAGGGACTTCCAGGCCAGCCTGGATTACGGAAGACCCTATTTCTAACTAATTAAATCAAGTTAAAAAGGACTATCTCATCCCCCACAGCTTACGTGATCTTCTACCTTACGCTCAAAGTCCAGACATCCATGAAGCCCTCAGCACGCAAACCACCATGGTTCTCTCCCCTTTTTGACCCTAGCCTGGAAACTTCTGCCCACACATGACAGGACTTCCCGGCTCTATAGACAACACACTGACTTTGTCTTTGTTCTTCCTATTTATACTCTGTCTCACAACCTTAAAGGCTGATGGAGACAGTCAGGGAAAGTGAGCTGATAGAGCGGCCCAGTGGGAGGACATATACATCCCTGGAAGACAGTCTGGAAACCTAGAACAGTGAATCCCTTCCGGGATCCTGGAGCCCAAAGGTGAGGTCGAGGAACTCAAGGTGGGCTTACACCCTGGACTACATGGCTCTTTGCCTCATCCAGTCAAAAGAAAAAGAGAGCATTCTTCCTGCCTCAGGTATTAAGGACTATGCAGGCTAGGCTCTGAGGACTATGCCGGCCAGGAGCCCTGCTGCCTTTTCTCCCCTCTGTCGGGTCTCACGAGGGCCTGAGGTTGGCAGCACCATTATATCCCCATTTTGCAGGTGAGAGCCAAGGTTGGCAAATACTAAGGACTCCCCAAGACTCTGTACCCTGAAGTGGAAAAGTATGGACTAACCCTGAGGTTTATATATTCCTCCCCTCGCCCTGCTGTCATGACTGGACTCTTTCCAGAGGTTCCCCAAATGTTCAGCTTTTTTTGGCATACTCCCCCAACCCCAGCCCTCACCATGGTCTACCCTGTTCTGACCTCATCCTGTCTCCAATGACAGGCTTCAAAGCAGGGTTCATATGCCATGGAAATGCTATGCTAGGGTAGGTCTTTGAGAATCATATTAAAGGAAGAACTGCCAGGTTCTCAGACCCCCAATTCTAATCACACCTGAGGTACTCCTATGCTCAGAGAATCTCACACATTCCTCCTGCCTCCTCCTCTCAGAAGCTTCCCTGTGTAGGAGAAGTGCTCCCTCCCTTCACCCTGCACTGTGGTGAGGGTTCCCAAGTCCCCACACTGCAAAGGCTCCACACAAAGAGGTCCCTTACAAACCCTGAAATCAATGTGGGGGAGATGAAGGAGACTGAAGTCTGGGGGACCAGCCCTCCATGTCCCCAGCAGCTCCCATTCTTTCATTCCCGAAATGTGGTGCCCAGACCCAACGAAGCTGTCAGCTCACAGATCATTAAAAATAAACTGTGTGATGAATCCCCGTGTGCTTTCTGGCGTCTCACTCAGAAGAAGCTTAAACAATGGGACGGCGGACACTGTTGCAGAGCCCCTTTCTTTCCATCAGTTTATTCATGTGTGAATAAGTCTTCTTGGCATTTGCATTGCCAAAAAAAAAAAAATGAAAAATGGGGAGAGAATTAAAGCTACGCCCTCTGTCATTAGATCAGTAATTTCTTCCTTTGGAGCCTGGCTTTTAGTGCCCTAACCATCTTATTAAGACACAGTCCAAAACCTCTTACCTTTATGCTCAGTAATCATGTCTCCTATTTCATAATAAATTTGTATTATGTAGCTTGATTATATTAATAGTAATTAGATTTCAATTCAATCTAGGCTTTTTAAGAAGCCTTGTGGTGCCAAGAAGCGATATTCAATGTATATAAGTTTGCTTGCAGACAATCAGAATGAGCCATAAAGATCTTTGAAGGAAAAAAACATGCATTTTATTAGCAGTAATATGTATGGAAATGCAAAATAAAACTGTATATTCAAGGACAAAAGAGAACAAAATACAAATTTAACCAGCTTTTTCATGTCTCTCTCAATGAATTAGGGTAAGTTTGGATTCCATTAGAGATGGTTTTTATTAAACATGTGACATTTTTATTTTAAGATGCCAATATTTATGATACGCCAAAATTAATAATCTTTGCAATTATTTAAATATGTAAAGAAAAGTTTTGAATGTCAAGTTCAAGATTATAAAAGTAATTCATATGTTAAAGACTGAATGTTTGTGCTTCTTAAATGTGTATGTTGAAATCCTAACCCTCAGTGTGATAGCGGTGGGCAGTAGGAGTCTTGGGGGGATAATAGGCCTAGAAAAGGAGGCTCCCTCAATGGGATAGTCCCCTAATGAGAGGAACCCTGCGAGCCCTGTAGCCTTTTGCCCCATGAGACATAGCAGCCTGAAGGAAACACTCACCAGACCTCTATCATCCTTGCAACCTTATCTCAGACTGCCAGCCTCCAGCCTGGGAGAATCCATTTCTTGATATTTAGACATCAGAGTCTGTGATCTCAGTAAGCCACAGTTTTTGTAAATAGTTCTATGACGGCATGCCAGCAGGAAGCTGCCATGAGCTGGTGAGATGGCTAGTGGGTAAAAGTCCTGGCAATCTGAGTCCGAACCGTGGGATCCACATGGCAGAAAGAGCAAACCAACTCCTGCAAGTTGTTCTCTGACTGCAGCATGTACCTTGGAGGTTCATGCCCCCACCCCTACACACATACACACACAAATAAATACATGTCATTAAAATCATCTTAAAAGGAGCTATCATTCATTCAGATGTCAACCCCCAATTTGGGACAGGCTCTGACTTCAGTATCCGTTTATCTGTTCCTATATCTCAGCTGCCTCCTCCCCCAAAAAGCAGAAAGCGGTGAATAGTTTTGTGTCCTTTTCTCCAAGGAGAGAATTAAAGTGAGCAGTGAGTCCCTCATCTCTTGATTACTCACTTAGAACCAGGTACAAAGATGCAGTTAATACCCCACACCCGGTTAAGGTATGCGAAGCGCAGTACTTGATACGCCCCTCTGGGTTTTGACTTTCCCGTCTTTGAAATAGAGTCAAAGCCATGTACCTGCTGTATTTATGTTGTGGGTTTTTAAGAGGCTGGTGCTCAGCAGGAAGAAATTACTGGAAACAACACACCAACTCCTGAGACAGACCGTCTGTGTGATGAACTTGTAATCGCCTGCCTTCCTGATGCTTCTTGTCTTCCTCTGGGCTTATCCACAGTAGACATAGTCTGTATTCTTATTATGGAAGTAAACAGAAATGGCTTCTCTTCTAGATGCTTCAAGTTGACCCCATGCTTATGGGTGAGCTGAAGGGAGACTTGCAGAGGAAGAAACTGAAGTCAAAGTAGGCAGAGAGGAGAATCAAGTGCAGTGGAGCATGATTCCATGAGAGGTCATCTACAGAGGAACACGGTGACACAGAGAATACTAGATGTCCAAGATTGTTCACATTTAACATTTCCAGAATCTTTTGTGTTCTTCTATACAGATGGAGAAATTGAGTCCCAAAGGACTGAGGTGTGTCCTAGGTAACGGGGCACAGGCTCCTTTCTAGGATGACCTTCTACTTTTATTCCTGTGCTTACCCTTCAGACTCCTGAACCGGAGGTATCAAAGCTGGCCACTTCTTTGCACGCCAACAAGGCAGCACTCACTGGAAAGAGCTCAGCTGTGCATCAGGGAGACCTAGGGCTGACCCTTCCTCTGCTCTCCCTTCCCATCTGTGAGACAGCCAGGAGATCCTTAACTTCTCTGAAGTATTGCCTTCCCTACCTATGAGATGGAGAATTTTATCAGCCCTTCAACGTGTCAATCAAAATGAATGGCTAGGAGGGGGTTGTCACGGTGTGGGTTATGCAGGATGTCAGTGAGCAATCACAGCTTTGATCCGGTGAATAGATGAACAAATCCCAGTCATTGAAAGTAGCATTCACTGGTCCCCCTGAAAGCTCTGTTAATCATTTCAGATATATGAAAAGTGCAGAGGGATATTTTCACTAGTGATGGCCAGATTCAGGGCTGAAATAAGATTTTTTTTCTAATTAAGTGGCTGCCAGAGAGATATTTTCTCTGAAACCTATTGTTTGATCAAACTGCATGTCTTCTGAGAAGGGCAGTTTCTCAGAAAAAATAATTAAAACATGGAAATGCCACACATGAAACTCAGCCCACTTGCAAGTTTACAAGGGTCTTTTCAAAATGAGTCATGGAATCTGAAAATGAAAGTATGACATAATCATAATGTGAGCCATGCTCAGGTTGAGTTCATGATTCATTAGACCTATAAGTGAAGGTTAAGAACTCACAGGATGAGGCAATGCCCCAGCTCCAGGAGGCATGTGCCATAGCTGCCACCTAAACAGCATCAGAAGGGGACGGCTAGTGAAACCTGAAAGGGCAGCTCCAAGCAGAGAAGACACACAACATCTGGCTACACCATAGATGCCAGTCCTCCAGAAAAGTAGGCTAAGGATGAGCCACTCTGGGTGCGTTGTGTAGCAGTTTCCTTCAAGATAAAGCCTAGACCTTCCATCTTGGAGGGAAGCTCTTTAAGACACAGGATGCTCCAGGAAGAGGCGGAACATTCCATCCCACAGGGCAGCTCAGAAAGTAAACAACTCAAAGTTTTCAGGAAGTCCCTGAAAACTGACAAGATTTACTAAACTTCTACTTCCCCAAGCTCATATAAACAGTAAGGACTGCTAGAAAATAATATCAGACAGAGTAAATTGCATGGAAGAGCAGACCTGCCAAAGTGCTGGAAGAATCTCAGACCAACTGAGCCATATGCAAAAGGAATTTTTATTCCCCTGTGTCAAGTGCTGTGTCAAGTGCTGATCTATCTGCTAACCTAGGCCTAGTCCTGGAAGCTTCTAGCCTCTGTACAATCTTAACCTAGGCCTAGAATGTTTTCCACCTCTAAGACTTACTGCTTAATAAGTTTACCCTTTCTAGTTCTATCTCAGCTCATAGTTGGCTGGTCCAACTAAGCTGTTTTGGCTAACTCCCCTCCCAGCTAACTTTTCGATCTGGCTTCTCTCTCAGCCTCTAAATTGCTCTGTTTGGCCTCAAAATAACTCCGGCAATTTACTTTAATTTTCTGACCCCTTCTCATTCTCCAGTTCATCCTCTCGTTGTGTCTAGCTTGTTCTCTCATTCAACCTCTCTCTGTAACGTTTAATGTTAGTAATCTCAATTCACCCATTTAAACTCAAATAAGTAGGTTTGAGTAGAAACAAAGGTTTGCTTTTTGCTGACTCTAAAACCTTTCTGCCAAAGTTTAAAAACAATCTGGGATCAAATGAGAGAAAAAAAATGTACTCTAAGAAAAATGGGACCTTTCAAAAACCAATTACTCATTCCTATATTAATATCTTTGTGCCTTCTGTCTCTCTCTCTCTCCAAATTGTCCCTTATGTAGCTTCCCATTCCTCTCTATTCTCATGAAAGTTGTGTGTATCCTGTTCTGTCAGATCTTTCTCTGATTTTTTTTTCTGCCACTCAGTTATGGGTGCTTCCTTCTACAAACTAACTTTACCTTCATTGTTTGGAATTAAAGGTATACTTCCATACCTGGACCTAAGCTTTTCTTTACCTGAAACTTTCTCTATATCAGGCTGGCCTTGAACTCAGATTTGCTTGCCTCTGTGTCCTCTGATTAAAGGCATGTCTGTGTTCCAGCCAGATCACATAGACCTAGAAGGTCTTTGGATGTGATCTTTTGCCAGAGCAGCCATGTTCTGAATTAAAATTCTCTACAGCTATATGGAAAGAACCCTCTTCTACTTGTTGAGCTGCCTTCAGACTATGCACTGTACTCCAAGTTCCCAGCTCTGTGAGCTATCTCTCCAGCCTCCATACATACATACACATATACATATATAATCGTGTATGTATGTGTGTGTGTGTCTGTGTGTGTCTTGACTTAATACTGTGATGTGATTGGCCTGCTGACCCAGTCACCTGATCATTTCATTACAAGACTTGTCTAAGAATGCTGCCACAGTGAAGGACCTCCATCTCTGCCCAAGTGATGCATGGCCTCCTCACACTGACATTAGGACTTGCATACTTGGACCTGTGTTTAACAACACTATGTTCCATACCAAAGAAGAGGGAGTTGGTATGACATGGAGAGGAGAGGAGCTCCACAAGGACCAAATATATCAGGGCACAGGGGTCTTTTATGAGACTGTATCTCCAACCAAGGACCATGTATGGATATAACCTAGAACCTCTGCTCGGATGTAGCCCATGGTAGCTCAGTATCCAAGTTGTTTTCCCTAGTAAAGGGAACAGGGACAATTTCTGACATGAACTCGATGGCTGGCTCTTTGATCTACCCACCTCCACCCCCGAGGGAGGAGCAACCTTGCTAGGCCACAGAGGAGGACTTTGCAGCCAGTCCTGAAAAGACCTGATAAGCCAGGGTCAGATGGAAAGGGAGGAGGACCTCCCCTATCAACGGACTTGGAAAGTGGGCAGGGAGGGAGGGTGGAATTGGAAGGGAATGGGGGAGCGGGCTACAGCTGGGATATAAAGTTAATATTTTTAAAATAATAAAAAGAAAAAAAAAACTACTACGTTCCAAATGGCCCTGAACCTGCAGTTCAACTCTGGTCCCCACAGAGACATTGCTTTGTGTTCATCTCAGCAGTCTGCCTGGTCTTTAGGATAACTTCTCTGAACTATGCAGGCTCTTTAACCCTTCTGTAGCTATTCTAACACACACACACACACACACACACACACACACAAGCATGCATGACAGGAAATGCAATGTGTGATCTGAGAGTCAATATTAGGAAAGTTGTCATTTCACAAGACTTCCTCCCCCAGTCAGCATTTTTCTGAGATGAAAATATGTGCTCAAGGTTGCGTCCCGCTATCAAACGTCATACTTTGCTATCAGTTGCACTGCTTGAATAAGCCACATGCATAAGAGAGTGAGACCAAGTGTTCACCCCTCAGAGAAAGGCACAGGACCTCTCTGTATCAGGAATATCATCAGACGCCCTGCTGGGTGTGCTTGCCTACTTGGTTTGGAATGGTTACATACCCTTCTGCAGGAAGTAAAACCTTTCGCCTTGCTGATCGTGTGCCTTTTTCTTGGGATCCCAGACTCATTTCTAGCATTGCTCGAAACCACCCCAGTCCCTTTTCCTGAAGTCTTTCTTTTCCATCGCCAGTCATTACAAGTGTGAATGGGGTTCAGGGAGATCCACCTGCGTTTCCCGGTTCCTGTGGTCCTGGGACAAAGCTCTGGAGCAGGGATATGGAGATCATGGTAGAAAGAGTCAAGGAACCCAGGCTCTCCAAAAACCAGGCAGCACCAGAAGAGCTGGAGATCCCGGCAAAACTCAGCAGCCGCCAACCAATCAGGCCCAGCTAAAACTCACAGGACTATGGCCCCAGCCTGCAGCTTCTTGCAGCTTTTGTACTTTGAGCACCTGTATGAAATTCCCTGTCCTCATGAGTGTCAGAGGGTGGTCTCCAGGCCCCATGACCATGGGAGGAAAGTTTCTATCACAGTTTACAGTCACAGATGTTGTGGTGGCCATCAGAACATTTGTTTATTAGTAAAGAGGCTCTTGTCTTGTTTAACTTGTCAGCTGTGTCACCCTTAGCTTTGCAAACACACACTTAATGGAGGTAAGAGGAAGGGGAGTCAGCTGCAGCAGGCAGGAAAAGAACTGTAAAATTCTGAGCCCACGCTGACTCTGCTCAGCCCTAGAGCACCCAGGTAGACATCGCTCAGCTATCATAGTGCAGGGCAGCCCTGGGGCCGCATTAGATGCCTGTGAAAATACTAAATGTTTAGCACATGGTCTTCTTTTCTTCTTTTAAGAGAATACTTCCTAAGGTGGAGGTGAACCTGAGACCTTGGAAAGGTTAGAAGCTCAAAACGGCATGAAGTCTGGAGAATCACCATTCTTTATAACACACTCACAGAGCACCCACCTTCTCCCAAATCTGGGGACACAGTACTCCGTGCAGCGCTAGGTTGGGGCAGGGAATGGGGAGATTTATTTTTTATGTCGACCATTGGTTTCTTTCCTTTGTTAATCTTAGTATTTTTCTACATTCTCTCTCTGTCTCTCTCTTTCTCTCTCTCCTTCCCATCCTCCTTGCCATATAACTGCCAGCCACACAACTGCTTGATATATCTGCAGAAGCCCTGCTCTAATTCTGGATCCTAGAAACTCCCTTCTTGGTTAAACAAACAGAAAACCATGTCCTTGCAAATGCCAATCTGCTGAAAGTTTATTTGGCCAACATTTTTCTGGCCTCTCCTTTCCTGGTTTTCTGCTGGAACATCACCAGTTCGTTTTCCCCACAGCCCTGCAAGTTCCAGAGGTGGATCAGAGATCGGGAGTCCAGGATCAGACTGAATTTATCCAACAATCATTAAGCTCAAATGTAAATGTTAAACCAGGTCCCCAGTTGGCTTGCAAGGAGGTCTCTGCAGTTGAATGGGGAGAGCTTTTATTAAATGATGCATCCAGTGTGTCTTTTGTTAGGAGAATTATGTTCATTACCCTAGTCAATTAATTTCAACAATCTTTGGCTCCAAAGCAATTTTGCTGCTTTGTGTAAATGGACCAGGCAGTTGAACCTCTGAAAGGGCATTCTTTTGGTTTGTGAACCTCAAATACTACTGTAGGTCACAGAAGGTCTTACCTGGGGCTCTTGTCCCTGTCTCATCTCTACATTCTTCAGTTCTCCTGAGTGACTCCCTTCCACAGTGGGATTCTCATTGTATCTTCTAATCATCAGAGATTTTCTTCCTGCTCATGAAGGACACTCACCTTCCTGGGCTGGCCTTACCGAACAAAGGGAAGAGGGCTTGTGGGTGGTGAGACAACTACAGAGCCTTTGGGCAAGCAAAGTATATGAATAGCATATGAATGGCTCAGCCAGAAAACCTCATCCTCAGTGGGACTGGTGCTCCAAGACCAGAGTAAAGGTTCAGATGTGCCTACTGTGTGATGAGTACAGTGGGGGTGTTGTGAGGAAATACGAGTCCCTCAAAGGGCTTGAGCTTCACATCAAAAACCATAGCTCACGGTGGGCTCCAAGCACGGTGTGCCATTTTGTAAAGCTCCTCCATTTTGGTTAAACGGTGACAGTAGTTTGGTCTTCAGAAGTAAAAGAACTTGTTTCTCTAGATTCTTTCCTTCCAGCCCTATCAACCCCCCAGTAATGGGAGATGCTTATCGACCACCTGGCATTCTTTAGCTGACTACTTGCTGGTAACCCCTAGCAACGGCTAACTGAAGGCCAAAATAGGAAACTTTTCAACCTCATTCCCACCCTCAGCCTTTACTGCCCTTTAGCTGCCTCAGCCTGTACACTTTGATTCTTACAGAGACACACCAACTTCTGCAGGGTTTGGGGGTCTTCGCTCCCCCAGTATAAAAGTCTGCACCATCATAGACTCATTGGTCCTTTTCTCTGTTTTTCCTTCTTCCGAGTTTTGTCTGAGTGCAAGAACTGGGCTAGGCAACATGGTAACGCAGGAGAGGGAACCAAAAAGGTTTCAGGAAAGAATGGAAGACGAGCTCTCAGCCTACTATCATTGACCCTAGAAACAAATTCTAGTCTCTCTCTGCCTCAGTCTCCCCACCTGAAAAAATGGGGGTAGTAACAGCATCATCTGTGGAGCTGTCATAAGCAATGAGTTAAAGTTGGGAAACAATGGGAGCAGAATAGGGCTTATGGTCAAGGATTTGAGTTCTGCTTTATAACTTGGGGATAAACTGAGCCTGGTACTGGTCTGCCCATGGTAACCAGTTAGAGTTAGAGGGGTAGAGAAATGAACTGCAGATGGCCCAGAGGAACCAGCTAAAACACCAGACATCTTTGCAAACTGACATTTGCAAGGGGATGCTGCTGTGCTTCCCCGATGTCGGCAGCACAGTGTAGAAATAAATACTTACCACACTACTGATAGCTGAATTTAATAAATACAGTATAAACATCCAATGTCATCATTTCCCTACTCTCCAAGGGAAAGCTCTTCATAAATAAGGCAGTGGCTGCTTCTAGATAGTCTCAGATCACAGTTTATATCAAACCACAGGACAAATATCAAATGTAGATAAAGCACTTAGCAGAAGCAGCTACTGGGGTGAAACTCTTCCTTGTCATACAATCCTTTTCTTTAGTGACTGGTACAATGTTTGTCACATAGATACTTAGGGGTAGAGGCCTCGCATTATCATCCTTCATTTCAATGGACTAGATTCCGTGAGGGTGGAGACAGTGCCTATCTCTTTTAAGTTTCCCATCTTTTGACTTTCCACAATGTTTGGCACATACTAGGTAATTTCTTAGATGGATGGACTGATGATGGATTGATGTATAAGTAATGAGCGGATGATGGATTGGTGGATGAATGGGCAGCTAGATGTGTGGACAGAGAGAGAGATAAAAATAAAGACTCTCATCTTGGGACCAGTATACTGGTATCTTGCGTTCTAAATGGGGACATTCTGGTGTGTAGTAAAATCTAACAGCTCTTAGTGCTTAATATGTGACCACTGTTTCATGGTCAGCGGTGAGACAGAGAATCAGTAGTAGCCCTTAACTTTCTCACTGATACAGTTTTCCCAAATTACACTGAATTAAAAGAGTTTCCTTTAAGAACATTTCTACCCTCAAGTGCAACTTAAAATCCTGCTTCAAAGCAAGCCTGGAGATACAAGCCTGTAATCCCAGCACCCAGGAAACTGAGAAGAGGATTATCACAAGTTCAAGGCTAGCCTAAGCTGGAGAGTAAAACCTACACTCTAAACAAACAAAAGGGACAGAGGCCAGGTATGGTGAGTGCAGCACTACAGACAAGGTAAGATCCCAAGTCTGATGTCAGCTTCAGCTGCCAAGTGAGACTTACCTCAAGAGATTAATATATATTAATATATTATATATAATGTAATACATAATATTAATATATATATATATATATATGGGCTGGAGAGATGGCTCATCAGTTAAGAGCACTGGCTGCTCTTCCAGAGGTCCTGAGTTCAATTTTCCAGCAACCACATGGTCGCTCACAATCATCTATAAGGTGATCTGATGCCCTCTTCTGGTATGCAGGTGTACGTGAAGATAGAGCATTTCATATACATGAAAATAAGTTCAATAAATCATTTTTTAAATTAAATGTATATAACAACAGGATGGGATATGGATTAATTTCTTTTCTGTCACTGAAATAAAATAACCAGAGAAGAGCATCTTCGTAGGGAAAAGGTTTATTTTGGCTCATCAGTTGTAGAAGGACAGAGGCCATCGTAGTGGGGACACATGACAACAGGCAGGGAAGACTGGACAACAGGACAGGAAGCCAGATGATTACACTGGATCTACACAGGAAGCAGAAGAGAACAGGAGGTGGAGTCAGGTTACAAACCCCCAAATCTCCCTCGGTAACATACTTCCTCCAGCAAGTCTGTACCTCCCACAGGCTCCATAGCCCCCCAACCCCAAGCAGCACCTCCAGCTGGGAACCAAGTGTTTAAACACATGTGCCTATGGGGGATATTCTCACTCAGATCATAAGTTGACATTAGAGCTAGTATAAAGCATGAAACAAGCCTCTTGGTTTTTGTGGTATGGCGGAGATCTTTATTGCTCACCAAATAGCCATGCACTTCTCCATGTAACTAGTCATGTAACCAGCCATGTAACTAGTCCCAGCCAATAGGCTGTGAACAGGAAAGATGTTTCTTACTTCAAAGCCAGTGCGTGTGATAGCTGGCATATGACCTTCTGTTAGGTCTGGGGATTGCTGAAAGAAGACTTCAGACTCGGATAGTTATGCAAAAGCAAGGAGCGTTCATTCTGCAGAAATTGCCAGCATGCTGGAGCCACCATTCCATTGAACAGCAACCTTAAAGCAAGCATGCAGGCTTAACTTAAAGACAGTTAGGGGATTACCCTAGTGTGATAAGGTAATCTTTTCATTCATTGGTTGGTGCTGATCTAGGCGACTTGGGGCTACTTACAATTGGTTCTGCAGTTGGGAGACGACATGGGATCTCCAGGTAACAAAGTGTGCCCAGATAGCAAAGCATCATTTTTAATAACTAGACAAAGCTTTTCTTTTTTAACTGACCTTTAATTTGATTGGTTAAGTGCTTGGGGACTTACTAAGTTATTGTTTCTGGTTTTCAGGGAGGTTATTGAGTTTTTGTATCTGGTTTTCATGTAGTTTCCTGTTCTGAGAAACTCAGGCCTGTTCAGTCTGAGGCCACTTTTGAGGCCTGTCATGGAGTCAGACTGGCTTATTAAAAATCATCCCCCTCACTTCCAGACAGCAGAGCTATAGAACAGCAGGGCCTCTCTTAGCTCAAACAATTAAGGACTACAAAAAGCCCAGGCCCCTGCCAGCCCATGCCAGATGTGTGAAACAGAAGACGAACCATTACAGAGCTGTGGATAGTGGTGGGGCACATATTCTTCTGCCAACAGTCTTGAATTTTAGGAAAAGTTTCACTGGAGACATTTTGTAACCATTAAACATATGTGCCTGCAGGAAAGAATATAGTAGATGTTAATGTGCTGTGCTGCTTAATTTTATGTCAACTTCACATAAGCTATGGTCATCTGAGAGGAGAGAACCTCAATTGAGAAAATGCTTCTAGAAAACTAGGCTGCTGACAAGCCTATAGGGCATTTTGTTAATTAGTGAATGATGGGGCATGCCTAGACCTCTGTGGGTGGGGACACTTCTGGGCTGGTGGCCCTGGGTTCTATAATAAAATGGGCTGAGAAAGCCATGAGGAGGAAGCCAGTAAGCAGCATTCCTCCATGGCCTCTGTATCAGCTCATGCCTCTAGGTTCTTGCCCTGTTGGAGTTCCTGCCTTAGCTCCCCTCAGTGGACTGTGATTCTGAATGTGTGAGCCAAATAAACCCTTTCCTCCGCAAGTTGCTTTGGTCATGGTGTTTCATCAATAGTAATCCTAACTGAGACATGTACCAACAACACAAATATATTGAACTAAACATTTTGCCATTTTTTATTAAGAAAAGGCTATTGATTATGGCTAAAGTAAATACATATTCATTCTTCAGAACCCATGAAGGACTGCTCCCAAGACCCCTGTGAATACCAAAATCCAAGACACAGTGGCACATGCTTGTCAATCCATCGATTTGAAGGTACAGGCTGGTGGATCAGCTCTTCAAACACATAGTGGGTTGTTCAAGGATTGCCTGAACTATGTGAGACTCTGCCTCACAGAAACAAACAGACAAAGAAATGTTTGGTAAGATGGTTCAGTGGATAAAGACACAACCTCATGACCTGATTTTGATCCCCAGAGCTCACACAGTAGGAGAGAACTGACTCCCACAGTTATCCTCTTACCTACACATGCACACAGAGAGAGGGAGAGATGGAAATTGCTTTGAAAGTCGTGTGTTCATTTAAAAAAAAAACACAAAAGATGAATAAGCTCTTCATGCAAAATGGTAAAAGGCAAAATATTTGCATATAACCTGTGCACATCCTCCCACATGCTTTAAGCTCTGTCTGGGTAAAGAATAATGCCTAATCTATAAATGCTATGTAAATAGTTGTCACCTAGTATTGTTCGGGAACCAGGACAAGAAAATACTTTGTACCTATTCAATACACATGCAAATTCCTTTTTCAACTATTTCAAACTGTGGTTGGCTGAACTTGAGTTAGACCTTACAGACAGGAAGGGCTGACCTTATGTGGTTACAGTTGTATGCCAAGGCTTCTACATCACCTTGCATCCGCGCGGACAGAACTTGGGACATTATCCTTTTCCCTCCTTTCTCAAGGTTGGCACAACTATATCAAGACAAAGATGGAGCCAGGGGAATGGTTCGTGGGTAAACCGTTCCCACACAAGCACTTGACTTTCGACACCCACAATTCACACAAAAAGCTGCATGCGACCTGTGACCCCAGTGCTATGAGGCAGAGACAGCTACATCTCACTGACTGCTGGGCTCACTGGCAGCCAGTCTAGTTAATTGATGAGCCCTGGTTCAGTGAGAAACCCTGACTCAAAATGAGGTGGAGAATGCGAGAGGAGGACCCTTGAAGTCAGTCTCTAGCCTGCCTCACACACACACACACACACACACACACACACACACTGGTACACACATATGCATGTATGCACACATATACATATGCCCATGCATGCAGGTACACACACATGCGCACAGGCATACACACACACACACACACACACACACACATGAGGTAAAGAAGCTAAACTTTAGCCCCTTGCATAGAAGGTATTTTATTTAATTTCAAAAATCTTCCAGGAGAGCACAATCATTTTCTTGCTCCAGTTTAGTGTGAGATTCTGAAGCCTCTGCTCTCCCTGATCTGAATTTTCTGAACATTGGTGATTTCAACCTCTGTGCTCCTCTCAGCATGCAGCCCTGAGACAAACAACAGAGCTGACTGAAGAGGACTGAACAATGATCAACTCACAAAGGTTCAGACATGACTAAGGGGAAGAGAGAGGAATGGGGAAATGGCTCAGACCCAACAAGGACCAGAAGGGCAAGTGGAAGCAGCCAGTTCCAGAAACTGGATAGACCTGAAACTGGACAAGAGGACACTCGACAAATGCTGTTTCTTGGATTAGGAGCTGTCTTGGCCATCCTCTGACATGACTTGAGTGCAATCACCCAGTGACTTTCACTGGGCAAGCAAAAAAAAAAAAAAAAAACCAAACAAAACACAACTACAGACAGATGGACACAGCCCACACAGCACAACCCACAGAGAAGTTGCCAGGCACCCAGAGAGAACCAGGGCATCACAACTGCAGAACTAGGCTGACAATAATGCCTTTGCCATTCAACTATTCTGAGATGCATATGTCTGTGTGTGAATGTGTATATACTTACACACATTACAGTCTGTGCTATGCATAAATGCTAAAGAATGATCAGCACTGCCCAGGGCAACACTGTTCTGCAACCATTGGTTGTACTGTAAGAACTTCCCCAAACTACAGTAATTTGTTTTCTCTAGATTCTTACTTTCTCCATCCTCATATCTGATTCAGAAACAGCCTGACTATAAAGTTTATACCATGGGCTACTAATTGGCCGTATGGCATAGAACCTCCTCAACTTCCTCTGAAACCCATAGGAAGGGAGCCCTCCTGCATCCTGCCACGTGGTCCTTCAGCTCCCCTCAGAGCTACTGCCATGTCGGGGTCTGCTGTCTGACTGTCTGTCCATCCCATTAACAGCTAATCCATCTCAGTTTTCGCCTGGCTGGTTTTATGTCAAACTGACAGAAGCTAAAGTCATCTGAGAGGAGGGAAACTCAGTTGAGAAAATGCCTCCATAAGGTTGGGCAAGCAACCCTGTCGGGAATTTTCTTATTGTTAATTAATGGGGAGGGCCCAGGTGATCACTGGTGGGACCACCCCTGGGCTGGTGGACCTCGGTTTTTGCTATAAGAAACCAGGCTGAGCAAGCTATGAAGAGCAAGCCAGTAAGCAGCTCTCCTCCATGGTCTCTGCATCGGCTCCCGCCTCCAGGTTCCTACCCTGCTTGAGTTCCTGTCCTGACTTTCTTCAGTGATTAACAGAGATATGACAGTATAAACTGAATGAATCATTTCTCCGTCAAGTTGATTTTGGTCATGGTGTTTCATCACAGCTATAGAACCGGGACAAATACTGAAGCAGTTTAAATCATTTCCTTCTTGCTAGAGCTGGCTTTCACCTACCATGGATAATATAGCAAAAGCACAGACCTCAGAAACATGGAGATCTTCTTTTAGAGGGGTTGTGGTGAAAAGATCCACCTCTGAAAGCCTCATTTAGCAAACTTTCCACCACAAGCAAGCAGTCAAAATAACTCTCCTTGAAACAGAAAGTTTGCTTTCTGTTACTATAATACAACATTCTAACCAAAGGCAACTTGGAGAGGAAAGGGTTAATTTCAGCTTACCTGTTCCAGTCCATCGTAGATGGAAGTCAGGGCAGGAACTGAAGCAGGGACCTTGGAGGTATGCTGCTTACTGGCTTCCTTCCTCTGGGCCAACATTCTCATACACTCCAAGACCACCCGCCTAGGCATGGCACCACCCACAGTGGACTGGGCTGAATACATCAATTAACAATCAAGAAAATGCCCCCCCAGACATGTATGCCCACAGGACAATCTGATGGACACAATTCCTCAGTGGAAAGCCCCTCTCCCCAGGTGTGTCAAGTTGGTAATCAAGATTAGCCACCACAGACTCCAAACCCCAAAACTTTCAGCCAGCTCATTGCTAGAGTATGTATTAATCCCTGTATGCAGATTACCTCTCAAGTACAAGCTACACACTCTGATGTCTTCAAAGCCTGTAGCACTTAATCCCTTCGGAGGACCCACCTCATGGGAGCCTTGGGGATTTTCACTTACTTATCTTACTTACTATTTTGACTGCCTGATTGCTAACTTGTGGTGAAGAATTTGCTGAATGATTTTGCTGCAGAAACTGGTCATTATTTGTCCCAGTTCCTGTGTCACAGTCTGATGTAAGAAGAAAATTTAGGCTTATTTACTGTATAAGAAATGTAATGGTCTGAGTGTTATTACAACATTAAGGGTTTGCATGGAAAACTTGACCAGCGCTCTCTCTCTGTCTCTATCTATCTATCTATCTATCTATCTATCTATCTATCTATCTATCTATCTTTCTCTCTCTTTCTCTCAAACACACACACACACAGCAAATGTTGAGTTTGGGAAACCAAAATACTCATCTAAAATTTGTCGCTATCCAGCCCAGGAGATGGCTCGATTGATTAAGCGCTGCCACACAAGCATGAGGACCTGAGTTTGGTTTGAAGAACCCACAGAAAAGCAAAGCTTGGTGGTGTGCTTCTACAGCCCAGTCAGTGCTGAGAAGGCAGAGATAGGTGGACCTAGAGGGCTGGATAGCCAGCCCGCCTAGCTGGAACAGCTAAACCCAGGCTCAGTGAAAGAACCTGTCTAAAAAAAAAAAAAAAAAGTGAAGTGATTAAGGAAGATGTCTGGATATATATTGTCAACCTGTAGCTTCCGCAAACATGCTGGCACAGATAAGCACACATGAAGAGCACACACAACATTCCTATCAGGAAATTTTCACATCTCATGGTGACTTTGTAGCAGATATATACGAGCAATAATTTCGGTCTGCCAGTGACAACCCTGGTGACACAGCTCGGACAACTTCCAAAATGCACCCTTCACTTGGGCATCTTTCTTGACTTCGCTGCTTTAGGCTGGGCCTCCTGGATCTGGTACTCCAGCCTGCAATGGAAATGGAAGACCTTCCTTCGTATAGTAGATCTGACCGTTGTTAACTAAACGACCTTGAGAAAATTCTTTACTTACTCTGTACCTATGTTCTCTCTCATGTATAAAATGGAAATAATAAAAACACGTGTGGGACTGAAAAGATGGCTCAAAGATTAAGGGTCTGGGTCACCCTTGCAGAGGACTGTGGGTCAGTTCCTAGCACCCATGCCTGGCAGCCCATCACCATCTGTAACTACAGCTCCATTGCATTCAAGGAAGGAAGCACTCTTCGTTAGCCCTCTTTCTTCTTGGGGAAGACAGACGGTAACAATAAGTAAGAAGTAGGCAAATTTCCAAAGCACAAGCAGTAAAACTTGGTGGTGGAGGGAGGAGGAGATGCATGTTGTTGGAAAGCAAGAGGGCAAAGAAATGGCAGTCCCACAAAGCTGAAGAGAAAGATCATGTAGAGATAATAGAAAAAGACAGCACAAGTGGTCTGGAAGGGGAGTCTCCCACACATGCAAAGAATGGCCAGTGGGGTAGACATATCAATTGTCATATATTCTGAAGGTCAAATCAGCAGGATTTGAGGATGTGGGATGTGAAGAAACCAGAGGAAGAGGAGTAGGGGGTGATTCCAGGAGTCTTGTCTTTGATAAGAAGGATGGAATAACCTGCCCCCTCCCCCCATTCCTGGATCAATAGGACAGCTGACTTATGCTTTTAAACTACTTCACGGTGAAAATTTCCAGGATTCGGCCTGTTCCCATTCATTGTTTGGCAGTCCCTCCAGGACCCAAGCCTCAGCCACTGGGTTAGTCAGCAGCATGCGCCAAGGACCCCTCCACAAATACAAACCTGCTTAGCACCAGTTTCTGAGCTAAACTGCCAAAACCAGAGCTAAGGCAATTGGAATAACCCAGGCTGCAGAGATGGCTGAAGAGTTAAGAGCACTTGATGCTCTCCTAGGAGACCCAGGTTCACTCCCAGGACCCAGGGGCTCACACCTGCCAGTAGCCCAGTTCCAGAGGACCAGATGCCCTCTTCTGACCTCCAAGGGCACCTGCTGGCATGTGGGGAACATACACTCAGGCACATTCCAATCCTCATAAGATAAAATTAATATAATATTTTTTAAAAATTTAAAACCTGAGGCAGCACGATCCCCGTACATGGGAGGCTGAAACAGAAAGATCACTCTGTGCTCAAGGCCAGCCTGAACTTACAGAGTGAGCTCTGGATTAGCCTGGGCTACTGAGTAACACCCTGTCTCAAAACAGCAAAAAGGAGGGGGAAGACTGAGAAAGAAGAGAACAAAAGGGAGTTGGGTGTGCTACCTCTCAGGCTCCCTGATCATATTTATCCACTCCTACGAGAGCCTTCTGTAGACATCCAGAGACTGTGGAGTGAGTGAGTGAGTGTGTGTGTGTGTGTGTGTGTGTGTGTGTGTGTGTGTGCAGAAAGCATTGTACCAAACTCTTCATTCCACCCCCTAGCTTTTCTCCCTCCCTACGCTCTCCTGGAGGTCATTGCTTAATGAGCTGGCTTGTACTTCCTGATGCCCCTTTCATCTGCACTTAGATGTTTGGCTCTTATTAGTGAATACTTAGAGATCTTTAAATTATGCCATGGAGAACATACTGTAATGCATAACCTTGAACAATACTGTTCTGTCCCCAGCAACAGCTCCCGGAAGTGGAGTTGCAGGCTCCAAGGCCAAATACCTTTTACATTTAATAGATTTTCCAAATTACCCTCATAAGGGATTTACCAGTTTAATTTTCCTTCAATAAAACCACCAAATATTTTAATAACACCACTGTGTTATTCCCAGAATTGGAACTATTAATTTTTCTCTTTATTAAAAACAGAAACCCATAATCATGAAGTGCTTCCTGGCTCAAGCAGTTCAAGTTCAAGCCACAAATCAATGACTTGATCCATATATTCACACTCGGCTCAAACAGAGCCCAGAGGCAGGCACACGGGGGCCCAAGGCCTTCAGAAGCGTCCTCTCTGTTAACCAGGATTCTGCCTTGATTTTTGACCACTCCACATTATTCATTAACATCCTATCAGAATCGAAGTTCCCTTCAATCCCGGAACAACCTTGTATGAACAGCCCAGAACAAACACAAAAACACAAATTTCAAAGATCAAAATTCTTAGCGAAATGGAAAATGTCACGACCAGAACCCATTCACATTTCACATTCGCATCTACTTTCGGGGAAGAAATACTAACTCTGAGTTTCCAATTTGCTGCAGCAATGGCTCATTAAGGCAAATTGAGATGAGGCCCTGACTGCCGATTTCCCTTCACTCTGAGCAGAACACCCCATGCTTTCCGAATTGGACACATGGTACCAAGCACATCTCAGAAGGAACAAGAACCTGTGTGGAAGCACAGGGCAAAGGGAAAGAAATGTGAACCTGGATGTATCAGCCAAGAGGCAGCCTGTGCATTTTAGGGACTGAAAATTCAACTAAACTGGCTTTGGGGGAAAATGTTCTTTTCAGAGAAAGAACATTTCAGTGGGCAGTGTGATTCCAGTGCTGCGTGATCACCATCCCAAAATGTCAACTAGGTGAGTCTTAACCCAGTCAGGTTGATGGCGAATTGTCACCATGGTGTGACAGAGTCTAACCCTTAATGACACATTCTCAGGGTTGCAAGGATTTTGAGCTGGAACAAGGAAATAACAGACTCTGCTTGCCATCCTGTCCTGTGTAACATCGATAAACTCTGTTTCTGAAGAAATAAAGGGGAGAAGGAAAGAGGACCCAGCACGTCTCCACAAGGCAATTCAGACACCCATGGGGCTAGGGGGAGGCCCTGAAATCTGAGGTGAGGAAACTACCATGTGTAATTTTCCAAGAGGACGCATGTGTTCCATCTGAGGTAAGATCCCACTGACAAAGAGTGCGAAACAATGTCAGCCTCCAGCAACTGGGGTTTCTAACATTTGAAATGAAAACACGTGGAACACGGAGAAAACTATGAACCACTGAGGACACATTTTCTCCATCACTAACAGGGCTCCATCGAGCTAGGCCTGGTGACTGACAGCTATAATCCCAGCACTTGGAAGGTTGAGGTGGGAAAACTGTTGAGAGTTTGAACCAGGTTGGACCACATAATGAATTCCAAGCCAGTTTGAACTACAGAGTGAGACCCTTCCTCAATCAAACCATGCTAGATTGAAGAAACATGGGGACCAGGCTGGAGGGATGCTCAGTGGTTAGGAGCACTGTCTGCCCTTCCAGGGGATCTGAGCTGGATTCCCAGCACCCATATAGTGGCTCACAACCATCTGTAACTCCAGTTCCAGGGCATCTGATACCCTATTCAGGCCTCAACAGAGGCACCAAGCACACAAGTGGTACTTAGACATACATGCAGACATAACATCCATACACGTAAATGAGTTTTTAAAAAAGAATTAAGAGAGGAACATGATGGTCTCTCTCTGCCTCCCCCCACTGTGTGTGTGTGTGTGTGTGTGTCTGTGTCTGTTAGAGCCCTGAAGAGAGCATGTATACTTCACAGAGTTTTCCGGGTGTCCCTGTGAAGCTGCTTTACGCCCGCGACTTCATTCTTGCCGAGATGACTTTGAATTTTCTCTCTAAATTGCCTCTTTTGTAGACCTGAGTCCTCCCCCCGCCCCCACCTAACAAGCTACCAGGAATGGCACAGTCTAAGCTAGAGTCTGAAGTCCAACACAGCATGTCCCACCTTGCCCTTCCACCCCTCTCAAGCGGGACAAGAAGGGAGACGTTGCAATGAGAAATGTCAGGCTCCCTCTATGGGGTCCCTCTCTCTGCTGCTGGGCAGAGCATCCAAGGAAAGACAACCACATGCACGCACACATGAGAGGGTCCTGTTCAAGAATGTGAAAGTACAGTTCAGGTTGCGGTTCCCGGAGCCTTCCACTTGAACATGACCTATTATTTAAGGCCAGGAAGCATGCAGCACTTAGGATACCCTTGGGGTAATTTTTTTTTTTTAATGTTTGCAATGCATTGGACGTTTTCTTCTGATAAAATGTCAAAGAGAAATTCAATAAAAGGAAGCTGTGAATAGAGGCCTTCACAGAGAAATGGGAGCTCTGAGAACCCACTCTAGCCAACACCCAGCCCAGGGCTATTCTAAGACATTATCTCACATGATGGCCAAGACCATCGTGCTCAGGATAACTGGACTTTGGGCTTGAGTCAACTCTCTGTGGACTTCCACATGATCCTGGTGTATCTGAAGCTAACTGTTGTGTTTTTACCCCCACCCTCTTAGATGTCCTTCCTGTTCCTTGGGTACAGAACTGTCAGAGCATCTGGGTACCAGACCCAAAGGAATGAAGCTTGCCAGGAAGGGTCCAAGGGTCCCAGTGCCCTGGTGAGTGCCCAGAGATATAAAGCCTTCTCCAAAACATCCCTTCAAGTGTCACAGGCTTTTGGCTCTAAGCTCTTGCAGTGACACAACCCCTCTTAGGTGACATTCAATAAAACAGCTTGTGCATTTTATTTGGGGTGAACAAGGGCTATATGAACCTTGGAGAATGGGAAGGGATGCTCAGGGTGTGTGAATATCACTGGCCGGGGCTGAGATGATAGGGGATCCTTGATTTGCATGGAGAGGACTCCCAGGTGCTAGGCTATGTGACGACCTTGAGAATCGCTGAGGTAGGAGTCAAGACCATGTGCACCAGGGCATCCAGGCACAGAACAGGGAGGGAGAAATCCTTACTCTGGCCAGTATCAGGACTGAGATTTTGGGAGTTTGGGCATGTCTCAACCTCACTCTAGCTCCATGCTGGTTTCCCCAGTTGGTAGTCCACGTGCCCCACACAGAATTTCCTGCCAAATAACCCACACCTGCTTCCAAACAACTTGGCAACTTCTTCCTTTCATCATGGTTAGCACACATAAATAAGAAGATGTATAATATCCTCCCCAAAGCTGGGGAGGAAGGCAAGGGGCAGAGGTCAGCTCTCTCCATGCTGCTGGAGTAGAGGAACTCTGCATTACCTGCTTTTCTCACTGTTGTGACAAGTTACATTAAGAAGAAGGGTTTATTCCGGCTCTGGCTTGATAGGGTGCCATCTGTCATGGTCAGGGGGCATGGCAGCTAGATTGGCTTAGTCTGGAGTGGCAGAAGGCAGTGGCTTGTTGACTGGCACCAACCAGGAAGTAGAGCAAACTCAGGCTAGGAAACAGGCAGCCCTTAACCCTCAACTCCCAGCATCCCTCCAACTTCCTCCAGCTAGCCTCCACCCCTTAAAGGTTCTGCAGCCTCCCAAACAGCACCACCAGCTGGGGACTAAGCGTCCAAGTTCAAATTCCACCACATTTGAACCATAACAAACTTTAAATTCAAAACCCCTAGGTCATTGTAGACGTAGAGGCCTGGACGCAGGCTCTTTGTTGGCTCCATGTGTAACATGGAAGCATTTAGGTGAACAGAACGAGGAGCCCAATTTGTGCTCCAGAGATACATTCACACCAGTGTCGGGAGTGGGTGAAATATGGAGACCGCCTCTGGTGGGAGGCCTCATGGGAGGGCTGGTTACCATGCCATCGAGGTCCCCTAGCCTCTTATAGTGCAACAAGCATGGTGGCCCAGACTGCCACACGTGACAGTGAGCCTCGAGCTCACTGGTGGTGCGATGGTTAGTTTGGTTTATCAACTTGATACAATCTAAAATCACCTGGAAAGGGGGGAAGGGGTCTCCGTGAGAAATTGTCTAGATCAGGTTGGCCTGCCCACAAGTCCATGAGAAATTTTCTCAGTTGGTTTAACTGAAGTGGGAAGCCCACCCTGAAGACGGGCAGTGCCTTCTCGTGGGCTAAACTGATAGAGACGGAGCAGCTGGGCACTGGCAGCCAAGAAGGGAGTCATGCTGTCCCTAACCCTGACTGAGTGTGACCAGCTACTTCAAGTCCCTGCTGCCTTCAGATCTTGGTTACGATGGGTGGGAGCTAAAATTATCCCTTCTCCCCCTAAGGCACTTTCATCTGAGTGTTTCACTGTGGTAACAGGAATGAAGTGAGATTGGTGGCATTAGATGAGACTTCAAGGGACCTGGGGGAGAGACCTGAGAATCGACATAACAGGGTCCTGTGCACCTCAGGAGCTGGGGACCAGAACAGAGAGTAATGGGAGTCTCAGAGGATATCAAGTGAGTGAAAAACATCCAGAGTCAAAGGGCAGCAACACTTAGTCTCCCTACACCACGTGAGGAGACCTCGGAAAACACAGAGAATGAGCCAATCCCAGAGTCACAGACGCCCAGCTTCAGCTGGCAAAGCACCGAAGACAGACAAACTCAAGGTCTCCCGCTGCCATGCCTGAGAGGTACATCCAGAGCTCAGGTTCATGGTGGCCTCGTGCCCAGCCTGGAAATGAAGTAGAGCATAAGATACTCTATAATGGTGTTTGAACCCTGACTTCAGAACCCTTCTCCTGACTCAGTCCACACCGGATTTGCAGGTGGAGCTGAGAGATGTGATCCTTGGCCTAAGTGCATCAAGTTCAAGCCTTCCCTGAGGAACATTTAGATTGTTTTCAACCTGGGATGGAACCTAGTTTGTTGGTTGCCTGGGAGACAAAATGAACTGTGTTGTACCACTTCAGTGTTAAGAGGGTTTCAATGTTGTTCTGCAAAGCATCTATTTACCCTGCACCAAATTCCACAGACCTCACAGTAGTACAGGCTAGGCTATTCTCTTTCATTAAAAACTTCTTAGGAAATGAAGAAGGTAGGGTTCACTTCTGCTAGCTCTTGCCTTATACCAAATTCCAAAGCAGTCCCAGCCCAAGGTTGAACACATCAGGTCCACAGGTCACTGTGACTTTGTATCTCATATGAGGCCTGATCACTATCGGCCTAGTACCAGAGTTGTTCAAGCTGTGCTTTAATCATTGTCTCCAGTCCACTTGAGCCCTCAAGATGACTAGCACTGTTCCCAGGGAAGAAACCGAGGCTCGGAAATAGTGGAAAGCAAACAGGAGGGCAGAACTTTAAACCCAGGCCTGCATGATCCCAGAGCTGTGCTCTGCTGCAGCAGGCACCCTCTAGCCTCGTGAGGTTTCATCTGCGGGCTGGCCTCAGGCTTCTGTCACTGATGGTTCACACAAGGGCTGTGTGCAAGCTTCAACTCCCAAATCCGTACAGAAAATGTTTAGCATGGGAGTATGGGTGCCATTTTGGGTAGCAGGAAAAGAACTGACATGGGTCTTCCTGTGTGTTTGTGTGCATGTGAGTGAATGTGTGTGTGTGTGTGTGTGTGTGTGTGTGTGTGTGTGCGCGCACACACACACACACACACCACAGCATGCAGAAGTCAGAGAACAGCCTAAGATTTTGGACCTTGCTTTCTCCCTTGTTTGACATAGCCTATTGTTTGCCGCTGCTTAGACCAGACTAGCTGGCCCTTAAGCTTGCAGATATGCTCCTGTCGCCACCTCTCACCTAGCTGTAGGAGCTGGGGTTACAGACAGAATGCTAAGTGGCTGGCTTTATTTGGGTTCTGGGGTTCAAACTTGGATCCTCGTGCTTGCACAGTCTTTACCAACTGAGCCATTTCCCCAGTCCAGAAATGGATGTTTGATTTGGCTGATGTGAATGAAGCATGCCTCCTCTGTCAGTTCTCAATAACTCAACCCTTTTTCTCCATGGAGATCAGGTGGACTCGAGCTGCACCAAGTTGAAATTTAAAACTAGCCATCACGATGAGGGTCCTGCTCCTCCATACCCTGGCCAACACTAGTCACTGCTCTTTTTTATGACAGTCATCCTAGTTAATGACTCTTAGTTTCGACTCAGAAATACTGCCTTAAAACAGACACCCAGTGCACGCACAGAGCTGTCCGTGGCTGTAGTGCTGAAACCAGCACGGAAACTCAGAATGGTGTGTCATAGCCTCCACCAAATGTGGGCGGCTCCATTCCTTGGTTTGAGGTCCTGAATTGTTCAAGAGAGGGACAGCCAGCTGAGAGAAAGATAAGAATGAAATGGGGATTTACGCACTCCCCTCTGCTCTTGATTGTGGGTGTGATCAGACTACACTTGAGTTCCTGCCTCTACTTCCCCTCAAAGATGGACCCTGTGACCTGGAATTGTAAGCCAGATAAAGCCTTTCTTCCACCACAGTGCTTTTGGTCAGGGTATTCTATGACAACATCCAATTGTCCTCTCATCCTTGCCACTTGAAGTCCCTCTTGTCTTCTCTTTCCTTTCCATAGTTTATATCATGATCAGCCACCCTGTGTATTTCCGTTTTTGCTTGATTCACTGTCTGAGAGATATCCACCTAGCCTGGCCTTGGAACCCCTCCTCTGAAGAGGTTGGTCAAGGTGTCACCCATCTTTTTTATAAACTTTACTTCTCCGTGTAGGAAACTCCATCACAGCAATGTCCCCCAAACCTAAGACAGTCCCTGGTGCCATCCTTCTTGTTAGGATGGGAGTAGGAGATGGATGATAAAAGCCAGTTTTCAGCATCTTCTAAAGATGGGACCATGTTTTGCACAGCTGGCAGGTACTGTCACATATTTTGATGGTATTTGGATTCATCTATACCCTCCCCCACCATAGGTACCATGGGGACCTCTAAGAAGCCATTGTTCTGAAATAAAATCAAAAGAGAAAATTAGTCACTTAATTTTAAAGTATGCATACATCTGTATAATTAAACATGAAAATCAAAAGCCTGGAAAGATACTAGTTCTATAACCAGTACCCATTTTAACTTTGGGGTTTTACAGAGAAAGATGATAGATTGATTGATAGAGATAGATACATAGACAGACAGCTAGAAACACCAAGCCAGGTGCTCACCATATCCAGCAGAAACCCATTAAGTTGAGTCTGTCAGCTGGAGTTCTCACCTGAGCATTCTCACCATGGCTGGACTTCCTTCCCAACATGGCTGGGTGGGTTAAAAGTCAAAACGGGTAGGTGCTGTGATAGCATGGGCTTCGTGATAGAGCTGAGTGCTTCTATGGCACAAGACAGAAGGGGTTGCCTTTCTTCCTGTGTCCAGAGCTGACACTATGTAGCTTTCCTTCTGGGCCCCTCTGAGTCATGTGCCCTCTGACCTGGGCCCCAGGCATTCAGGAAATATTTCCATAGGATCCAGAACCTAGCACGTCCACACCTAAACTGAAACATAGAGGGAAGGGAACAGTGCATGATTTTTGGTAGAGTTGCCATCTGATTCAGTTCCTCGTAATAATGGCTCCGTACTTCTGGGACTATTCTAGAATTTCACAGCGTTTTTCTTGCTGCTGTAGTTATTTTTTTTCCTGTTTGTTTATTTGGTTTCTTTCGGCTGTGCTGCCCAAGCTGGCCTCTAACTCAGGATCCTTACATCCTGACATCTACAGTGCATGTACTGATGGTTTGCCCACCATCTGCTCAGCTGCTCCTTTTCCCACAACATCAATTGACCTCTGCTTTTGGAAAATGCCTGTTAACTCCTGCTCCGATTTCTCTATTTCCATCCCATCCACTTCACAACATGTCAAAAGTCCTCCAGCTTTTGTGCTGAACAGTTTTTATAATCCCTTCTTAACTCACAGTCTAAGTCTTTCACGCTTTCATGGCTTCTGTGTTACTGTAAGACTATGTGAAGGTGGTGGGGGTGGCGTTGCTTTTAGTGCCTGGGAAAGTGTGTATTGTTATTGGTTGCCAGTGCTTTTGTGGTGAAATGAACACCAGTCATGTGTTAGCCAGCCTCTAAAGAGGTCCCCAATAATCCTTACCTCCTGGAATCCATACCTTTGTGTGGCCCCAGCATTGAACAGCAGTGTTTAACAGGCCAATGGTGCGTGGCTTTCAAGGTGATGTTATAAAGAGCATCTGGGCCTCTGCTGTGCACTTTGGGGATTACCATGTGCTCTGTATGATCTGGAGAATGACCTGTGGTAGCCATGCTTTTGGTCTTGAATGAATGAGCTTACTAAGGGAATAGCAAGCAAAAGTAAAAAACATAAATAGCAGGTGATATAGGTAGATGATAGGTAGATAGACAGATGATATACAAATACACAGATGATAAATACATACATAAGTGATAGATTTTGATTGCTATAGATACATTGACAGACTATAGACACATATGTATGTATAGCTCATACATACCCACATAGATGATAGATGATTGATAAGGATTGGTACATAAAAAGACAGATTTTAAAAAAAAAAAATCAAGTCAGGTGCTCACCATATCCAGTAGAAACCCACAGAGGAAGTTGAGGCTGTCAGCTGGATTTCTCACCTGAGCATTCTCACCGTGGCTGGACAACTCACGGCTGAACTTCCTTCCCAACATGGCTGGCTATTCCATGGTTGAATGTCCCTCTTCTCTTTTGTTTCCCACTTCAGGCACTTTTACATTATGGGACAGGCAATAGTAACCTCTGTCAGAAATGATTTGCCTTCTTTCTTAGCTGTTCTCAGAGCACAGTGTTTTATTCTTGGACTGTTTTGCTGCTCTCTTCCCCTCCCCTGTGACAGAGTTACAGGGACCAGCGCATCCCCAGACAAGGGACCTTGGAGGACACAACAATTCTGGGTCTGAAATGGGGGAGGAGGCGACCCTGCTTCAAGGAGGCAATCCAGCTTCTCGGTGTGCTCAAAGGGCCCGTGCACGGATGCAGCCTCCTGAGCATCCTTGAGCTTTCTCGATGCTCTGACAAAATACCTGACAGAAGCAACTGAAGAGAAGGAAGATTTAATTGACCCACGATTTTAAAATGAAAACCCTCCATCATAGTGAGAAACACAATGGTGGTAGCGCGAGGCAGCTGGTCGCATCTGTGGTTATAAAGAGATGGATGTTGGGCGCTGAACTGGCTTCCTCCCCACCCCGCCTGCATTCAGTCCAGCATCCTAGGCCATAGAAGAGTACAGTCTGTCCCTTAGATCCTCACCCTCCATCTCTGGAAATGTCCTCAACTGATGGCTTCTGCAGGGACGGGGGTGGGGAAGAACTCGGGTTTCTTTAAGGACTAGCCACGGGGAGTTTGACCGTGCTCCAGTTGCCTACATGACCAACACATCAGACTTGTGGGGTTTTGTCTCGTTTTTTTCTTTCTTCATCTTTTGTGGGGAGGGGAGAAACAGTCCCAAGGGTGGGGAGGTGGAGCTGGGAGAACTGGGGAGTGAGTGGGATCGGGGGTGCAATATGTGAAATCCCCAAATGACCAATAAAAATTTTATATTGGAAAAAAATGCTTAAAAAAGCATGCTGAGTTGATTTCAGTTTCCTCTTTTTATACAAAAGCTGTTTCATTTGTCTTGAATTTGAGTGCTCTTATTCAACTCTCAATTAAAAGTGTACAAACATATTCATGAAGAAAAAGAAAAGAATACTTGCTGCTCTTCCAAAGGACCCCAGTTTTGTTCCCAGCACCCATTTCAGGTGGCTCCCAGACCTCTGTAACTCTAGTTCCAGGAAAATCCACACCCTCTTTTAACCTCTGTCGAAGCCATGCCCATTTGACATACACACACAAAGAAAGATACACAATATACATAAAAATAAGCAAATGAATATATTTTTTCTGAACTTCTAACCAGAAAGAATGTGACTGATAATAAAATGTCAGTACTACTGTAAGTTACTAAGTGGCAGGGACACTGATTACACAGAAATCGATAATGGTTACAGCTTCCTGGAGAGCCAGCCGCATTTCAATAACACCAAGTTTATTCCAAACGGCAGCATCCTATGTCACATAGAGATCTGTCCGTCTCAGTTGGAGACGGCCCTTCCCACCTGTGCTAAGACCACTTTCATTATCTTCACAACTCTTTCCTGAGAGCTGAGAGTGTAACAGGTGCTGGAGCATCTGTTCACCATGCGTACAACATGGATGCACACACACATATTCAGGCAGATACATGCACATGCATACCGGCATACACATGCACATACATGAGCACACACAAACACATATGCAGTTCTGGCCACCAAATCAAAGCCAGCTCTCCACCCTTTCCAGGTCACAGCTCAGCATCTCACCGATACCTTTAAGATTCTACGACTAACAAGGGTGAAGCCTTCCAAGGCTCACCTCTGAGCCACATTGCCTGCCCCACCCCCATGCACTCGGAACAGTTGCCTAATAAGTTACATTGTTTGTGGGGCTTTGAACCTGGGGCTTCAGCTTGGACCTAAGAATGTATGGTTAAAAGAAGCCCTTCTCCTGCTCTTGCCCAGGTGATTCTGGGAAGGCGTTCCCCTGTCCCAGGTGATGCTGGGAAGGTGGTCCTCTGTCCACACCCAATGAGAAAATGCTCTAAATTCTGCTGCTGTTCTCATCCCAGCCCCTGCCCTGCCAAATCATTTGCCCAGGCAATTGCAGCCTCATGAAATGGGAACGGTATTGAATGCATTTACTCAAATCATTTGCACAAACGAGCTAGCTTGTGGGAAGGAGAATGACATTGAAAGCTTTTATGAGCACAATGGAGGGCCTTCTCCAAGTCTGAAGCTGGTGGATGGCAAGCTGTGCTCCACTCTGGGTGACAGTACAAAGCACCACATTTCTCTCATAAGATGGTCCAGCAAATAACACGAGGGTCATCTGCAAGAAGCAGAGGCCACTCCCATCTTCAAACTTTTTGTCTTCTCTTCTACTTTGGCAACTCCAAGAGAATTACATCCATTTCTTAATGGTTGGCGTCTATTACCAAGATTGTATTTAAGAGCTTCTTAATGTCTCCAAAACTAGTGTAAAGGCTGGGAGGATGGCTCAGATGGTAAAGTGCCTGCTGAGTTAGGACGCGTGTGCCATGAAACTAGAAAGGAGACAGAGAGATGTCTTAAGAGAAGGGAAAGGAGACTTTTTTTAAGGGAGGCTAGTAGAATACATGGGATGTAAAAACAGAAGGGGACACTCTGGGGAGGAGAGAACCCAGCAAGAGTGGGGCAAGAGGGCAGGGGATGGAGTTGGGGAAGGGACCATAAGAACAAAGTGAAGTATGCTCAAAAATGCCATGCTGACACAAGAAAATTCAAAAGCTTGCACTGCTTTTACACTTTACTGATGTAATGCCTTGTCCTTTTCAACTTTCCGTCCGTGACCTGCCTTCTTGAATTTTGCACATTACTTGGCACTGTTTGAGGAGTGCAAATCTCTAGCTAAGTTCCCCTTGAGAAATTCTCCATCTCTTAATCCCAAGTGTGGTGCCTTGGTGCTCAAGAAAAGGCAGCTATTCCAAATTGCTTGAATAAACGAAATAATTTAAAAATATCTGCAGAAATCTGTAGAGTCTTTAAATTCATTGTCAACACTTAAATATACTCACAGGCTGCAGAGAGGGAAAAGCTCTTGTCTTGTGAGCAGGAGGATCAGATCCCCAACACCAGTGCAGGTGGGGGGAGAGAGCCGTGCACAGATGCAGGGAGGCAAGGGAGAGAGAGATGGACACAGATGCAGGGGGCAGGGGAGAGAGCTGGACACATAGAGATGAGTTTATTGTCACAGTGTTAATGAGGCAGAGACAAGTAAATACCTGGGACTCCTTGGCAAGGAGCTTGGCCTTCCCAGCAAACTCCTGGCCTAGGGTGGGTCTCTCAAAATGAATGAATGAAGGAATGAATGAATGACATGGTGAACCTCTCCTGCAGAATAACATCTAAGGTTTACCTCTGGCTTCCACAGATAGTCATTCGAACATACACACACACACAGAGAAATACACAAGGGATTTCACACACCCCCAAGTCAATTAGCAGATTCTGTGGCCAAACCACCACTTCATGATCCACAGCCCGAGATGGCTTCCGCTCAGCAAATATCAGCTGCCCAGGGGCCACTTGGTTGGGGTGTCAGCCTCCAGCAAGCTAACCTGTGTTGTGCATGAGGTAGCCACAGTTCTAGGAACAACTGCAGGAGCACTGAAGACCCTCTTTTTGAGGGCTGAGATCACGACACACAGGTCAAGGCTTCCACTTAATTCTGTTGACCAAAGGTCACCTGCCAGAGCCAGGGAACTGAGAAACAGACTCCAGCCCTGGGTGGGAGGAGACATACCTGTCCATTTTGACACATTTCTTTCTGCAGCTTCTCTATGGATGGGCCACCTCAGGTATGCAAATCAGGAAGGACTGACTGGCTAAGGGGCCTTAGCTGATAACCTATAACCCGGGGTGTGAACAGGCGCAGCTCTGGAAAGCGATTCACACTCTGACATCTTAGTTCTGAGACCTGCCACTCACTCGGGGTCTCCTGGGCCCATGCCCTCAGCTGCAGCTCTGTGCATGCTGTGTTTCCATATTTCTCCTTGAAGGTATGTTCATTGATTTGTTCGTTTCGTACAATCACAGGTTCATTTTGAATATGCTGACAAGGTCCAATAAGGAAAGAAAACAACAATGGTTCATTTCTTTGCATTTAGCCCTGTGTCCCCCAGCGTGATGGAGGAAAGGCGGCTTGTGGGAAGCAATTTGCGACTCACACAGAGGCGTTTTGTTGAAAGGTGGAAAGACTCAGTAGCTCTGGGAAGCCAGTCTTAAGTACTTACATTTGCAAATTACAGCTCTCGCAAAACTATTCCAAAGGCTTTGTTATCTCTGCCTCTGTGATCACGGACGTGGGAGAGCCTGCAGCGCCACCTTCTGGGCACGGACGTCTGCTACAAGGGTACCCTATGCTGAAAGCCGCTCTCATGGTCACTGCCCAAGGCCCCCAGGACCTGTTAGCCAGGGAGTCATGCTCCTCTCCCTCTTGCAGGGTGCGCGGCCTCTGCAATCTCCTGCAACCTCACACCAAATGCCTCCCAACGGAGGAGAGAGCAGCTCTCCTCCAACAAGCCTGCCTGAAACGTACAGGAACAGGAAGGGCTTCCAGGAGCTTGACAGCCACGTGGGGTAGTAACCCCATTCTCCATCACCTTCCTGAGGCCTCGGTTCTTTCACCTGCAAAATTTAAATGAAGCCAAATTCCGGGGGTTGTTGAGCCTGAATTTCCTCTAAGCAATGCTGAAAAAAAGAAAAGAAAGAAAGAAAGAAAGAAAGAAAGAAAGAAAGAAAGAAAGAAAGAAAGAAAAGGGCCATAACAGTAGCAGCGCTCCTTATAGTGGGATTAAGTGCCTCACAGGCTCTGAGTATAATTGTAAGCATTGACATTCCATGGAAGCAGGGGTCTTTCAGACCCATTCACTGGTGGGGAGGGGGGGGGAACTCATTAAATATCTTGTTCACTGTTAATTAGAGCCTTTTGGAATGTCCCGTTTTTCAATGATTTTACTACAAGCAATAGACAATAGGCAGGCTAGCGGGAGAGATAGCACACAGCTTTATGATTGTGCAGAAGCACAGCAGCTAAACAAGAGATGGGACTCAAAATCAGAAGGACAGATGGCTAAGGTTTAAATGTCTCTTCATGGTGAGAGGGAATGGAGAAGACAGTGATTTTAGAAGGATGATGGATGAATGGTTTAGGGTGGGGAGGTGCAAAAGGGTCTAAGCCTGGGACCGAATTCCTCTGGATGTTTGACTCTGAGGCTCCCTTCTTGCAGACTGGATTCAGTCTTCCCTGGTTAATGAAGTTTCAGGCAGACTGAAGGCCATGGCTAAGGCAGAAAGTATGCACAAAGTCTTGGGTCCCATCATGCTGTTAGTTTGCAAGTTGATGCACTAGCCCACTGGAAGGTTGCCAGGGGATTAGGATAAAAGGACCCCTGCCTCTTACTTCTCTCCTTGTCTCTTCTCTTGCATTCTCTCTGCCTCGCTTTCTTTCCTGGGAGCCACCACCATCTCTCTCTCTCTCTTTCTCTCTCTCTCTCTCTCTCTCTCTCTCTCTCTCTTTCTCTCTCCCTCTCTCTCCACCTCCATCGAATAAAACTTTCCTATCAGATTTGTGTACGTGTGACATCATTTTTTAAATATATCATAACGTCGGTGCCGGCAGGCAATCCCAGCGTCTTCACTCTGGGACCCCATTCTCTTTACTGCCTGCGCACAGAGCTTCCTCTTCACTCCTGCTACCGGCATCTGCACTTTTTCTCATCTGTTCTGACTTTCAAGATACCTGCACCTGTCCCCTGCCTGCCTGCCTCTCACATGTGGCAGCTCAGATTTGAGCCGCCCACCATTGACACTGCCATGTGCTCTGTGCACTGGGACAAGGCTGCTGGGCTGCTGGGCTGCTGGGCTACTCCCCTCCTCCCCCCAGCAGCTTATTGGCTTGGTCTAGGACCTGAGCTTTCTACCAACAGCCACTATACTCTGCTCCGGCCTTTCACGATCCATCGTTTTAAAATTTCCCGCAGGCAGCACCCACCTCCGGTCCCGCCACACCACAAAGTCTGTGCACAACAGATGGAGAACCGCCATGTTAATTTTGGGTTTTGCCGCTGCTTTCACTACCTCGTTTCTATCCCACTGTCTATCCCGCAGTGTCTTCTGGGTCGCTGCTCCCTTTCCTACCTTTCCTGTGATTGATTACCTATTTCTCTTTTCTCTGTCTCTCTATGTTCTCCCATGCTGTTGAATTTAATTATTTCTAAAACTATACTTTCCAACTCTTAAAAATAAAATATCCTCTCTCATTTCTTTTCCTACTCTCAAAAAAAAAAATCTTAAGATTACACTGTAAACTTATCTAAAGATTTATAATTTACCATCAGGCATGAGGTTTAAAACCTAAGTTCAAACTCTCATTTAAACCGTGTGAATACACCCTCTTAATATGAACACATATTATAAAGCGACATTTATAAGACTTCTTAGTCGTAATTCACTCTCTGTTTATTGTGTTATCTCCTTTTAGGCTAACAAAGCAACAAGCCTCATTTTAAATTGGTTTGGTTTTTTTTTTTTTTTTATAAATTTAAAGTTTTATTTTACAACATGCTGTATATATGATTCAACCCTGGTTCAAAATAATTTTTATATGATGCTAAATGTCAAGGTTATAAAGGTCTATTCAGATTAACAAACTAATTTAAAATGTCTTAACTACCTATGTTTTTTACAAAGTTCTTGGATGCATGAATAAATGCTGTTTCTCCCGCCACCAGCTCTCTGTTGATCTGCATCAACACTAGGCTTTCTGGCCAATGGATTTGGTATAACAAATTCAAATGTAATTTTACAGTTGTTTTATACTGTTCTACAATGTTGTCGGTTTTAAAACTCATAACTCAGGGTTACTAGATAAAAGTTTTTGTCTAGGTACCCTTACACTATATAATATATTAATTTTGGAGACATTCATTTGTTTACAATGTTAAAACTTGGCCATTATATTCTATCTTCACTCTCAAAAAGTTTAAAAATCACTGCCTTATAAATATGTTTAGTCTTGTTTCCTAAATTGTAGCCTTATACTTTTATAAGCTATGGACTTTTTATAAACTAAGTCATAGAGAAAACTGTTATACTCTCTTTATGGACAACGCTTATGACTTTTAAGGCTCCAATTTAACAGGGATAGAACCTAAAATCTAGTCTTTAATCGATGATTAACATATGCAAATTAATAGTCACCATGTTGTAAATAATCAAGTCCTTTAATGTGTCCAAAAATATATTTATTATAGTCCTACAGATGCAGACATGGTCTCACTGCCATCTCAACCTAACAGCTACAGGAGTTAGTAAAAAATATTTTTAAAGTCTTTAAAGCCTGAGAGGAGCTTTCCTGACAGGCTCAGCTACAGCAGAAATCTATGCTCCAGGCCTTGCCTGCTGCTCTCAGGCTGTCAGCATTCCGGCAGAGGAAACAAGAGGTCTGCAATGCCCCATCCAGAAGGGGTCCAGCCTAAGCCAACTCCACAAGGGACCTGTTTCAAATGCAGTCAGGAAGAACACTGGTCCCACAGCGGCCTCAACAAGCCATGCCCTGCCTTCCGGCAGACTGGTCTGTGGAAATCAAAATGCTCCCATGTGGGCCTGTCCTCTGTGCCCAGCCATGGAGGCTCAACCAGCACAAGGCCTCAAACCCTTCCAGACTTCAAGCTCCTTAGCCTGGAGGAGGACAGATGGTTCCTAGATTCAGCATCCTCCCCCACCCTTGCTGAGCCCAGGGTAACCCTGCTGGTCTGTTTTAACCTCACACTCGGATCCCATGGTTACATTGCCAACTTCTGTCATGGGAGACTTCAGATGCCTTCTCGGCCCTCTTCATATGCAGGAGACCAGGCCTTAAGCCTCACTCTTAGAGCTGCTACTGGTCAGGTCTAGACGCAGTCAACCTTACTGCCAAATTAAAAAAACAAGTCTCGGATGTAACTCTTTACTATTCCTTTAGCGAAAAGATCTTACTTTAACAGTCACTCTTCCCGGCAGTCCCACCTATGTCTCATGGTATGCAATTGGACACAAGGTCTAAGGATACAGAAGTTTAAGTTAGGAAGATCTAAGAAAATGTTTAAGGGTCTAAGAAAGTGTTTTTAAGGTTGGTAAATGCAAGTTATATGAAGGAAAGCTTCTAAAAAGTGTTTGAGGGTCTAAGAAGGTGTTTTAAGGTTGGTAAATAAAAGTTAAGAATGTTTGAGGGTCTAAGAAGGTATTTTAAGGTTGGTAAATGCAAGTTATGAAGTTTGGAAGGTCTAAGGTGATTTAAGGTATTCCTAAATAGATAGAAATGCTTCATATTTCTCCTGCGGCTAGGCTAATATTGTATTAACTGTCCAGAGCTTTGACATTTATCACTGGAGCTCCGATTTATTACTCTGACTCTAATAAAAACATTCCATTATACAATCCACTTTCTTGGTTCCAAGCTCAAGATTTTAAATTTTCTTTGGTATATCTTTTAAGTGTAGACTTAAAAGTTGTTTCTCATTGTTACAGATGCATATACATCCAATCTTCTGGATAGAGAGAAGATTCCTCCCCCAACTACCCGATCGCTACATTCCTGCACTCAACACTGGCTGATTGGTGAGTCTTTCCTTCCGGTTGGCATGAACACTTCCCTTTGTACAAGAGACTGCCGGCACCTCTCTGTTTCACTGTGGAGTGGAGGTATCCCCAACCATGGTCTTCACATCTACAGTTGCTCCTTCTCTAACAAAGTGTTAGGACCTTCCACTTAGGTGAGACCCTCTCCAGCATGGTTTCTTCTGCTGCTGAAAATCCTGGTACCGGGTAAACCGTGTCTGTCAGGGCAGCTGTGCCCTTGCTCTCTGACCAGCCCTGATGAGTTGCTGGAACAGATTGCACCAATCTCCTTGAGCCAAACCTTGCTCTTGGGATGCCTTGAAGGGTCACTGACTCCATTCTCCCCATGGGAATAGTCCATTCGCCTGTCCCTCAGATTCTCCTCTGGGATGTCTTCTGGAGAATTTCAGATTTCTACACCTAGTACCCGCTTTAAGGGCCTCTAAGCTTTACACACCTCTGCAACCAAACTTGGCCTCAATATCCCTTAGATGACAGATCCAAAATGAGACCTTTTTAATTACTGTCAGTGGTCAAGTAAATGCGAAATCCTTTCTTATGCCCTACCTACCCAACTTCACGATCTCTCTCTCTCTCTCTTCCTCTCTTTCTCTCTTTGTTTTTTTAGTTGGTTGGTTTTGGTTTTGGTTTGTTTGTTTACTGAGACAGGGTTTTCCTGGTGTAGCCTTGGCTGTCCTAGACTCACTTTGTGGGCCTCATAGAGATCTGCCTGCCTCCCAGAGTGCTAGCCTTACAGGCTTGCACCACCGCACCCAGCTCTTCCTTTCTGGGAAAAAAAAAAAAAAAAGAACAAAAGCCAAAAAAGCTAGTGAAAAACCTAGAGTATAATATCCAATTTGTGTTGCCCAACTCCTCCCGAGTATGAGGCTTGCCCTTGAGTATGGTTGCTATAGCCGGTGTACCACTCCATTCAGGAAAACTGGCTTTCCAGTCTCCCGGCAGCTATCATTTGCAAATAACTTCTTGGCTAGGGCTGGGACTTTGTGTCCACATCCACTCCTTCATGCTGGGATTTCAATGTAGCTTGAGCTTTCGCAGGTTCTGCACATGTTATGGTCTCCTAGAGCTCATTTGTGCACTTGCCCTGTTGTGTTCCCAAAAGAAAACCTACAACTATTATTCCGTATAGTATTTGAATGAGAATGCCCCCCATAGGTTCCTGTGTTTCCATTGTTGGTCCCCAGCTGGTGGAAATGTTTGAGAAAGATTAGGAGGTGTGGCCTTCTTTAAGGAGGTATATTACTGGGCATGAGCTTTTCAAAAGTCCACACCACTCCCCAGTTAGCTCTCCCCCCCCCCACTTCTATCAGGCCTGAGGATTGAGATGTAAGCTCTCTCAGGTACTATTCTAGTTCCAGGTTTGCCTACCTTCTGTCACGCTCACTGCCATGAAGGACATGGATTTGAACTATCCATCTGAAATTGCAAGCCTTAAATAAACTCTGTCTTCTATACGTTGCCATGTTCACGGTGTATCTTCACAGTCATAAATAGAAAAGTAACTAAGCAGAAGTTGGTACCAGGTGTGGTACCAAAAGCTGTGGTGGGCCTGTTTTTTTAATAAAATGGGAAACACTTTGGTATTTTAGGCTAGAAAATCAGTTGGATGCTGTATAATTGAATGCTGTGACCTAACAGGTCATCCTAGGATGAACTTGGAAGGCAATAGTGCTGAGAGCAATGTGGACTAGGAGGCCCAGCTCACAAAGTTTCAGAGGGCACCAGTGTTAACAGCTGGACTAGAGACCATTCTTGTGATATATTCTTTGGCAAAGAATGTGCCTGGTTTTGTGCCCTTAATGTGGAGCTAAGGGAACACTCTTCCATTCCCAGGAGAAGAACAAACTTGTACAGCAACGGTGGAAATCAGTGCGGCCGCTCCTCAGAAAGATGGGAGTCTATCCACCTCAAGATCCAGCTATACCACTCTTGGGCTTATACCCAAAGAACCCTGTCCTACCACAGGAACACTTGCTCAGCCATGTTCACTGCTCTCTATTCATCGTAGCCAGAAACTGGAAACAGCTTAGATGCCCCTCAGTAGAATCGAGAAAGAAAATGTGGTCAATTTACACAACGAGTATTAACTCGTCAGTTAAATAAGAATGACATCATAAAGTTCACAGGCAAATTGACATAATTAGAAAAAGAAACTCATTCTGAGTGAGGTAACAAACCCAGAAAGATAAATATGATATGTATTTGCTTATATGTGGTTATTAGCTGTTAAATAAAGGATAAACGAGCTACAGTACATTGACCTAGAGAGGTAAGATACAGAGCAGTAGTTTCCAACAGTACTAAAATGCTGTGACCTTTAATACAGTTCCTCATGTTGTGGTGACCCTCAACCATTAAGTTATCTTTGTTGCTACTTCATAACTATAACTTTGCTACTGCTATGAACCATAATGCAAGCGTTTTTTAAGACAGGTTTGCCAAAAGTGTTGTAACCCATAAGTTGGGAACCACCAGTATAGAGGCCTGGAGTGAGAGACATATGGATCTCCTTGAAAGGGGAGGAATAGAATAGGTTTTATCGGTGACTGAAGCATTAGGGACAGAAACAGGAGGATCAGAGTGAGGAGGAGAGATGGTATTGAGGGAGTGAATGCACAGAGAGATAGCTAGAATTGAAAAGGAAAAAGAATGCTTGCTGCTCAATTGGAAAGTTGGGGACTAATTTCTCTGGAAGAGATTTCAAGACAGACTAATATAAAGTCTATTGCACGGTTATTGATTACCATTCTGTTACATGTCTACGATGAAGAAGAACAAGCAGGGCAAAAAGAAATAGAAAATGTACAGTTTAGGAAGAAAAAGTACAGCAGGAAATTTAAGGTTGGAGCCAAGGCTTGTGCTGAAAGAGACAGAGACCTGATGAGAAATGGGATGAAGGGAGTGACACTCCTGCAAGACCCCGACCAGCTGATCCTGCAAGTGGTGTAAGGAAAAGCCCTGAGAAATTCTCCGTTCCTAAAAAACAAGTCAAAGCAAATATAATTTGGGGGGGTGGGGAAGGCAGGGCAGGCTAGGCTTCATCCCAAGCAGGCAGCCAAACTTGGTGGCATCAGTCATGGGCTTCTGGCTTTAGAGTCATGAGGATCACAGGAATAAAGGGTGGTAGAATCTTCCTCCATAGCTAAGGAAAGTTGCCGAATGCAGGCCCATGTCTGCCAGGGAGAGAGAGCACTTCGTACAGAGAGTGGAACCAACCAAGGAGAGAGAGAGAGAGAGAGAGAGAGAGAGAGAGAGAGAGAGAGAGAG
>NW_026596234.1:5960641-5986901 GCF_907164565.1 Psammomys obesus | reverse complement strand
GAGAGAGAGAGAGAGAGAGAGAGAGAGAGAGAGAGAGAGAGAGAGAGAGGTGCTACCGGCAGAGGAGCCAGAAGGGTGGAGCTATCCAAGTGCTCTGACATCAGACAGGAGCTCCAGATGTGTAGTTTGGGTCTTGCTTTTTTGGCCCAGTATCTCCTCAGTACTCCCAATTCCTCCTTTTTGTAATGAACTGAGAAGGTATCAAGATACAGTCACCGAATGAATAAATAAATAAACTCACCCCCATTCATAAGGAAAATGCTCTCTGCCTCCTCTTGTACGATTTTCATGATTGAGTCTATGAAATAAACAGACAATAAATAAATCAGCCAAAGAAACACACACTCGACTCACACAAATTGAAGACTCAGAGCTGAGCCAGATGGCTGACACTCCTACAACACTCTGCTCTGAGCACGGAAAGGGATGGGTGCCTGGGGGCTCGGGTGGGAAGAGGTCATCACCACTGACATGAACACATCATGAGACACAGCTGGGCTCTGTCTCCGGGGACAGGCCTCCTCACGGTAGCCTCTCCCTGCTGTTGTCCTATTGGGTTTCTTTTAGTGGTGGACCTTGTTTTTGCAGAAGATCACCTTTTTAGAGCTGTCCCTGCATCTGCAGTGTCTCCAAATAGCCAGCTCAAAATAGGTCAAAGAAGTGAGTGTCCTGATTTCTACTAAGGTTGGGTTGAATTTTATTTTTTGCAGTGAACAAGTAAGAGTCATAATTTTTTTTTTTAAAGTTTAGTTTTTAAATCCTCCACAATTACAATAGAACGGGCTCTGACTGGCCTTGTAGTTACTGACTTTAGCCCCTGTCATACCTACACTTCTCAGACGTGATTCAGAGAGAGCTCCCTCCATCGTTATTAGTAATGATTTCCCACATTGCCATTAGAGACCATTTCAAACAAAACACCCTTCAGGCCTCCCCAGCCCAGTTCTTCTGGATCCCTCCTGAGTACTGAGAAACGATGGGCCCTTCCTGAAAGGCACTGTGATTCTCGGAATGCCCCATGATTCTGTCCAACAGTCAACTACTTCCCTCCCACTGACGGCCTTACAGTCAGTGTCTCTCCCCAAGCAGCTCAGTGTTCCAGCACCTGAGGTGCTGTGTCCTGAGCCACCCACCCTCCAGCTTAGAGCAGCCCACACCTACCAGCTTCTTCTCAAAATGGGTGAGTGAGAGAAGCCACAGTGGACCTGGTATGTGCTGACTGGCTTTAGGGTGATGGCATCCTGCCCAATGCTGTGCCAGTGCTTTTCAGTCTCTCTCTCTCTCTCTCTCTCTCTCTCTCTCTCTCTCTCTCCCTTCACAGCAGCCCAATGGAGCAGGGAGTGTCTTTGTGCCCAGTCTACAGATAAGGAAGCTGAAGCTCAGAGGTGTGGACAGACTTGCTTACCCACAGGGTAAGTGTGAGTTAGAAGGACAGGCACGCTAGGCAATCTGATGGCCAAACCTCAATCTATAAAAAGCCTTTTGCCTCCACGAGTTGAGCCAATCTTCTGTTTGTCCTAATCAGGGAAAACGCTTTCATGGGGCCAGCCACACAATAGTGTTACTCTGAGCTGGGTGTGGTGGTGCACGCCTTTAATCCTAGCACTGGAGGAGGCAGAGGCAGGCAGAGCTTGGTGAGTTCAAAGCCAGTCTGGTCTACAAATCGTGTCCAGGACAGCCAAGGTTACACAGAGAAACCCTGTCTTGAAAAACAAAATCAAAGAACAGTGTTATTCTGGAACAGGTGGACAGTTGTCACATCAGCTTACAGGGTGGAGAAGGCCTGCATCCAGGGTGTTAGGGTTTGAACATAAGTGTCTCCCACAGGCTCATGTATTAGAACACTTGGTCCCCAGCTTGTTGTACTGTTTGGGGGAGGTTATGAAACTTTTAAGAGGTGGAGCCTGGATGCAGGAAGTGGATCTCTGGGATATGGACCTTGGCCTGCTTCCTCTTCTATCGCTGCTTCCTGATGGATGTGCCAGATGTGAGCAAACTCCTGTTTGAACAGCTGGGACCTTTCCTTCTGCCTAGCGTCCCACCATGATGGACTGGCTATACCCTTAAACCATGAGCCAAAATAAATCTTTCCTCTTGGAGTTACTTAGCCTCATATTTTGTCAGAACAGTAAGAAAAACCACAGGCAGTTTTTGAGCCTGCAACTTGAGCACCCGTGCATAGTGGGGTTGCTTTCCAAAAATATCACAGAGATGTGTGTGTCCCACATTGCAACAGGGGAGCTGGTGTTCAAGGGTGTTTACAAATAATTGATTTTAATTTTGGGGCATATGCGTATGAGTGAGAATGCCCAGAGAAGCCAAGAGGGTGTTGGGTCTTCTAAGGCTCAAATTGCAAGTGTTTGTGAGCTACCTAGGAACTGAACTCAGATCTTCTGCAAGACCAACAAGCTTTCTTCACCTCTGAGACATCTCTCCAGCACCCCCAAACCACCCACCCAAGTTTTCTTCACATCTTGGGGCCACGTGGCTAGTAGTCACAAGCTCCAGAATTTAATTTTGATCTGTTTGCCTCCAGAGATCTTGTCATGTGGCCACCCTAGGATATTGTTTCGCTAGGCAGAAGCTTCAGAGCTCACGATGAACGTGGGTATTGGACGTGTACTGAATGAACAAACAAATGAATGGATGAGAGTATTCCAAAGAGCAATCCCGGGATTGGTGTAGGACATCGTGAATAATGGAGGCTAGAAAAAGACCATTGGATTCAATTATCAAAGTCAGGTGGTGACCACAACACTGGGAAAGGAAACCATCAATCTATCCATTGCCGAGAAATGGTCTCAATCATGGCACCAGTAACGGTTTGAGTGAAAAGGTCCCCCTTAAGCAAATAGACTTGAATAGTCACCGAGGAGTGGCACTATATGAAAGGATTAGGAGGTGTGGCCTTGTTGGAGGAAATGTGTCACTGGGGATGGGCTTTCCAAAAAGGTGAGGTACCAAAAAGCCCATTCCGAGCCCATAGTCTCTCTCTTCCTGAAGATCTAGCAGAACTCTCAGCTACCTCTCCAGCATGATGTCTGCCTGTGTGCCGCCACAGTTCCCACCATGGTGACAAAGGGCTAAACCTCTGAACTGTAAGCCAGCCCCAAATAAATGCTTTCCTTTATAAGAGTTGCCATGGCCATGGTGTCTCTTCACAGCAACAGAACACTGACTAAGAGAGCACCACAGAATGCCCCGCCTCACTGAAAGTGATGCTCAAGCACACCAGTCTCAACAGCAAAAACACTGGCAAGACTACTAAGGGAAAGGTCATGTCAGACGTGCGTGAGCACAGGTGACCCCATTTTCCTCCATTTCTGGGAGGAGTACTTCAGCAGAGCTCACTCATGTGCTGGCCTCCTGACCAGAGGGCCTTGACTTGACAGCTTGCTGGGAGGAGCAAACAGCAAGCAATGCAAAGCAGAACTGAGTGGCAGCCATATTGTCATGGTTTCTGCCCTTGTACCGGGCCAGTCCTGTAAGCGCTTGTAGATTTCGTCTCCTTATCCTTCTATCCCAAACCCTGACTAAACAAACCCTCTTCTCTTTATAAATCACTTGCCTCGTGTATTTCATCGTGGTAAGATGAAGCTGACCGATGCTCCTTCCTTCTCTGCAAACCTTTTAGATAGATTTCACAGGGACCTGAATACCAGGAGTTGGTGATTCACAGTGGCATGAGCACCAAGAGGCAAGGCCACTGGCAGATTACACAGGGACATGCGCACCAGGAGCCACGGCCTCTGCCATCTCAGAGGCCACAGAAACTGCAGGGCACCTGCTTTCCAGTAGCTTCCTGTGGGAAGAGGGTCAATACTTTTCTCTGCCAACCCTGAGAACTACCTCAGAGTCCGAGCCAAACTGGCTCCTCTCCCTCCGGCTATGAGAGGAAATCATTTTCTACAACAGGCTGCTCCCTAAGAAGGAAGGCTGGTTATCTATCACTCAGCCTCTGCCTCATTACTCTTGAGACACACAGCCAATTTTCCCGGTGCCAATGTCTTCCCTCTGTGTCCTGCAGGTGTGAGTCTGATCTGCAAAAAGCCGGCACCTCATAATCTGACCATTAGAGAGGCGTACAGGCTGCAAATCATATGTCTTGATTTCAATTCCAATAAAGATGAGCTGAAGCTTGAGGTCTGAAGGTTCTCATTTGTGTCTGCTTCTATTGCCCCTACCCTAAGGGCTTTCCTGGAAGAGCAGGTGTTGTATCCGCACTCAGGGTTGATTCAGTGGCTTTTTATTTTTGCTAACATGTGTGTACACTCATACACAAGAAAAATAATACACATGTGGAGCTCAGGAGACAATTTGCAAGAGTCAGTTCTCTCCTGCCATTATGACTCTGTCAGTCTTGGTAGCAAGTGCCTTTCCCCACTGAGCCACCTCACTGTCCCAACTCTTTGTTTTTCTTCATGTCACTGAAGGCTCTTGATGTATCTATGTGAAACCAGCTGTTGGGAAAGCTGGAGAAATCTCACCATGTCTTACCACAACTTCTTCAGGATGTCACCCAGCAGCCAGAAGCCTCGTGAATAAGGACACACAGATACCCACAGGATGAATAACCCCAAGGAAGGAAAGCATGAGAGTAATCAACAGCCACTGGATTCCCCAGCTCAGCTACAGGTCACCACAGGCTGCACCGAGAGAACACCACCAGGGTGTCACTGGGGTGAGGTTCAAGCCAGCTCCATGGTGGGTGGGTGCTCCTTATTTTGTGTGTTTGTATCTCTTTTTGAAACAAACGAAATCCTAACCTGAGTCCCTTAACTCCAGGCCCAAAAGTTCCAACCTTACATCCTACATGGACACCCCAGAAAATTGTGATATATAGAATATTCTAGAAGAACCCTGGGGTCTTTGGGGCAGTACCAAAGGATAATTTGAGATTTGGGGAGCTACTAGGTGTTCACTTTAGAATTGCTTTTCTTAATATATGCATGATATATAGACATTATGAAGATTACATGATAAAATATTGAGACGTCACTATCAGTTATTTCTGAAAGTAAGTGTTCAGAGCTCACATTGCTCTCCCACTGTCATGCAAGCACAGTTGTGATTTCTGAAAAGCCTGGGGTGCAAGGGGTTGTAGCTCAGCGGGCAGAGTGCTTACCTGACAGGAAGCCTTGGGGACTCGATCCCTAAAACAATATGGAAAGTGAGGATGGTGGCGCATGCCTGTAATCTCAGCACGTGGGAGGGAGAAGCAGAACAGCCAGGAAGTTTAAAGGTTATCCTCAGCTAAAGAGCAAGTTCAGGCCTGCCTGGGCTACGTGAAACATATCAAGACGGAGGCACAAAGAGAGGGGAGGGAGGTCAGCCACAGGCTTCATTAGTCACTTTCTACCTCGTGTTTTGACTCTACAGGGTCTCTCACTAGCCTGGAGCTCACAGATGAAGTCAAGCTAGCTGGCCAACAAGCCCCCAGGGATCTGGCCATCTGTCATCTCCCCAGCACTAGAAGTGTGTGCCAACATGTCTTTTCCACGTGTGTTCAGGGGATTGAACTCAGCTCCTCATGTTTGTCCGGCAAACCCTTTACCAGCAGAACTATCTCCCCAGACCTATTTAATGCAGTTTTCAAAGAACAAGAGAGAACCAGGAGAGGAGGACAGAACCTGAAAGATGAGAGTTATGATCTTAATACCCCATCTCTTCCTCACCCCAGCAAGTGTCTCTCCAAAATGTCTCCTCAGTTCAGGTTCACCTAGCTGTTCTGGTTTCATTCTGATACCGTTGCAAATACTATGTCCAAAATCAGCTTAGGAGAAAGGGGTTTATTCTGCTTATGCTTGCAGGTCACCATCCATTACTGACAAAATTCAGGGAAGGAACCCAAGGGAGGAACTTAAATCAAAAACCATGGAGCAATGATGCTGGCTCACCCTCAAGCTCATGGTTGGCTAGCTTTCTCTACATCCCAGAGCTACTTGCTACCCCAGTGAACTACACAATCCACCATAGACATAACCACAGACCAAGCAAATCTAAGCAATTCCTCAATCAAGGCTCTCCACTCAAATGGTTCTAGGCTGTGGCAAGTTCAAAATTAAGGCTAAGTAGGCACCAGCCACCCTCTGTGCACTGGTCAATTCTGCAGGCTCTCATGGTACCATGGAAGATACAAGGCTTGGTGGCATAGCTGTGATTCTCCCCACCGTGGTAGGTTGAAAGACTTAGCTGAAGGAGGTAGGTTCAGCCCATCTGAGCAGAGCTGGGAGCCGAACCTGAGACTGTGGTCTCAGCCAGTCTGTACCATACACCCTCCAGAACACCGAGGTGAAGCAGGGCTCATCGAAGCTCTTGGCAGCAAAGCCCACAGTCTTTACACTGCAGTTCTATGAGCCATGCAATCTGAGTGATGTTCCCTCAACTCTGAGTTAGATTCTTCATCTTCAGTGGAAGCCAAGGGCCTCTATGTCATCCTGTAAGGGACTGTGGCCCAGAGGAAGGCTCAGCCCCACAGTTGGCACCCAATCTGCTGTCTGGCATGGAGGTACACATTGTATTTAGAAAAAGAGAGTTCAGTGAGGCTGGTCAAGCAGTGTAAGCCCGTTAGCTCTCAGGATGCTGATCTGTGAAATGCAGTCTCCATGTCTCTGCCTAACCAAGCTAATACATGGAATCTGAACACAGAGCACAACAGACCCTTGACCTTAAGAGAGGCCCTGCCCTTGGGCCAATGCCCATAATTTGGTATTTTTAATAATTTTAGAAGCAGGACCTTTCATTTTCCATGCAAACTGAGTTTCTTGCTTATTTCCTTTCTTATTGACAGAATGTTTTGTTCTCCTCCCCCATTCCAGTCGGTACCCCCACCCGGGTCCGAGGGAAACAGGGGCTCCTGTTTAGCTCACTGCATCTTTTCCTACTTGAAACTGGTTTTGCCACCACGATTCTGTCACAGTGACTCTTCTCCTTGGTGCCAGCATATTTACCTAAGCATGAGGCTTCTTTTTTTTTCCTTTTTATAGACAGGTTCCTACATAGCCCAAACTGGCCTCAACTCACTATGGAGCTGAAAGTGACCTTGAGTTTCTGATCCTTCTCCCCAACTTCCCAAACATTAGGATTACAGGGTGTACCACAGCACACCTGGCTTGTTTTAGGGGTTTCCTTCTTTTGCATACTTCCTAGCTGGTTCTGGGATGCAGGTAGAAGGAGCCAGCGCAACTGCAATATTGATGCATAATAAGCAGAAGCCACTGGTGCCACTTCCCCTGCCGAGGTCTCAGGGTATTAATAGTGGTTGGCAGTGATTCGCTGATCAGTCTGCTGAAACATGACCCAGATAGAAAGGCAGCTGGGAGCCCTTCCTGGAAGGGTCTCAGCCCAACTCTCCAGGAGGAGTCTTTGACAGCCAGTCCCCAAAGCACTGAGAACTGGTCCCTTGACTCAGGGCAATTTATAACACTGAGGAGTCTCACCAGGCCCCCTGTCAGAGATGCAGAGGGAACTAGGACCCAATCCCTTGCAGATGACTCTCCTGCTGAGAGATCTCACTCAAAAGGCTGCACTCCCCAAGCCTCAATTCCTCATGCATAAAATAAGGGTCTGTGAAGAATACATGCATTAATGAGCCCAGCACAGGAGGAAAGAGAGAGAGAGAACATAACAAGTGACTGGGCTGAGTCTTTTGTTCTCCACAGCCCTGGTTCTCCTCTAAAGAATGTGTGATCTTGGTGACTGTGTTTTGCATTCTTATGAAACTTTGAACTATTGTCTGATGACATCCCATAGAAGCAGAGTGCCTGTACCTTTTAACACTTGAGGGCACATCATCCACAAGGCAGACAAAACTAAATTCAAGAATGGGCTCCCAGGTGGGCTTAGCCTAAGATGTCTCTGTGTACCTTTTTAGCTATTTATTTATCAAGGGATTTCCTGGCACTTAGTCCTTAACATCTGTCAATTGACACCCTCCCCACCAGTGTGTGATCAGATCAGACCAACTAGGACAAATCTCATCCCAGTCAAGAGGGACAACTGAGACCAAACCACCAGACGGTTAGCCGAAGAGAGGTCTTCAGAGAATATTGTTTAGATGCAAGAAGAGAAGTTGTCAGATCAAAACTGCACGGTGGCACTTGCTTGAAACCTCAGTACATGGAAAACCAACGCAAGAAAGATTGTAAATGTGAGGCTAGCTCAAGCTGTCTTTAAGCCACGGACAAGAAATCACAGTGGCCTGTGTCAGCCCCTCCAAAAGTAACTCAGATGAGAAATTACCTGACATGGTTACCTCAAGTCACCTAAACGCCTTCTAACCTCAGCTCCTAGTCACATTCTGCTTACGTTTGTTTCAGATGCAGGAAGAGTTCTGAAATTTTCAGACTAAATTTTCAGACTCCCAGCTGCTTGCTGTACTCCAATACACACACAGTTACGTACTGGAAAGTTCTCTGACCGATGAAAAGCCATGTTGCCAATCAAACGCACGCACGATGGAAGGATGACGTCCTCCACGCGGCACAGAGCGAGTAGGTCTGAGTTACTACGGGCAGTGGTGAATCATAGGGGACAGCTGGGAAGAGGGGCACTTTCATCTGCTGTGCTCTGAACACACCTCTACTTGAACGTGTACATTAGTAACAACTGCACACACATGGTCTTAACCGCTTAATATGAACACATGGTTAAGGTGTGGCCGAATTTCACAGCATTCCTCCTCATCCTCTGTCAAATTTAAAAGGAAAAATTAAAGCGCGTTTTTCTCTCACCCAAGAACCATAAAGCAAAACTCACAAACTCAGTTTCTACAAAGCCAGAGCAGGAGGCCTGAGTGAATGAAGGAGACCCAGCCACAAGAGCATTGCGGGAAAGAGGAGGTCCTCCAGATGAAGTGCTATCAGGAGGCCTCTCTGACCCAGGAGACTTGGGCAAGACACCCTTGAGGCATCTTAGATAATATGCCCACTCTCTTTGTGCACCAGGCACGAGGTTAAGGCGCTTTCTAAGGTCTGTGTCAAGACTTCTCCTAATAGTCTTATGAGGAGGACTATTAGCGTCTTCATTTTACCAGTGAAAAACTGCATTTCAGAGAGGTTGAGCCACTGATTCCAGATTGCACAGCTGGAGCAGCAGAACCAGTTTGACTGAGGATTATACCCTTAACTACTCTTTACACCTTGACACCCTAACCACCAGCAGTCCACACAGGACCGTGTTGCCTTCTTCAGATACACTTACAAATGATGGTAAACAGAATGCACGCACGTCCAGCGTCCAGTATACTTCATGACTGTAAGAGCCTGGCGGAGCTGAAATGCAGCTAACACATCTTGAGAACTTTAGCTGTACACATTTTAGTTTTTGTGTTAATGAGACCGAGTCTGGGACTGGTCTGGAGCTCACCATCCTCCTGCCTCTGCTCCCCAAATACTGTAGTGAAAGGCCTAAGCCACGGTGCCCGCCTCGAGGACTGTTTTGAAATGGTTTCACTGGAGTGTGATTGCACTGCATAAAAGTGACCTGTGCCTGGTGTACTGCAGCGACCACTCAGTGCCCAGCCGTCCCCTGCTCCTTGAAGCCCAGCCCACCTCCCACTCTTGGCCCCAGATAGCCACCGATCTCTTTGGGGGTCCAGGCTTTTGCCCGTTTTGGCATTCTGTGAAAATGAACTCCTGCCTCATGTTGTGTTTGTATCTGGGATGTTTTCATTTGGCACAGCTGTCCTGAGACTCTCCCAGGGATGGATGTGTGTCGACTTGTTCCTTTTAAAAACAACTTTATGATTGTTGTGTGTGTGAGGGCATATGTGCAGGTCAGAGAGGACGGCTCTGTGGAGACAGCGGCTCTGTCTTTTCCCCTTTTCTGGGGTTCCGGGGTGGGACGCAGAGGCATGGCTTGTACAGCAAGTGCTTTGCTTGCTGAGGGGACCGGATGTCCCTTTAACCCCTAACATGTGACTTCCACTCCAGAACTGTGCCATAGTCTGACGTTCCTTTCCCCAACTGACATCTGGACTGTCCTGTTGTGAATATTGGTGTCTTTTGCGCATGTTTGTACCACAAGTTCTCGCGTGGTCGAGACCAGCCTTGAACTCCTAACCCTTCTGTCTCAGCCTCCTGAGTGCTGGAATTGCAGACATGCAGCACCACATTGAGATCACAGTTTTGTTCCTTTCTTAGGTTATAAAAACAAAAGGGTTAATTTTGGCTCATGGCTCTGGAGGTCCAGGGTAGAGGGGCCATATCTAATGGCAGCAAAGCTTTCCTGTGGGCTCAAGTGCCCAGGCAGTGCAGTCACCAGGTGAGAGAGAGTGAGCTCTTGTCACATTTCAGTCTGGAAGAGAAATGTGAGAATTTCCTTCTCTTGGAACGCTATGGGATTGGAGTCGCTGGGCAACCTGGTTTGTGTACTTTCAACTATCTGTGAAAGGACCAAACTATTCTCCACAGTGGCTGTTTTCATGTTCACACCAACAATGTAGCAGCTCACTTAGAGGGCTTCTTCAAGTGAGAGTTAATTTCTATAGTTCCTTTCTTCTTCAAAGTGATAATACAAGCATCAGTCTTCCAGGTTCCACCCATTCTTACTGGAAGGAAAAATAAAGGATGCATTGAGCCCTAGGCTGGGAACAACCGCCAGCCACACTCTGCATTCCGGAAACTCAAGAATCCTGGAAAGCCCTGCAAAAACTGCATTCCACAAAGAACTGGCCTGAGAACCAGGCTGATGGACTTGGCAGGTTCCCCAGCCCCGCCCACTCCGTCTCAAAAGGCGGGCCTTAGCCAGGGAGGCGGGGTCGGGGGAGGAAAATAAAAGAAAGCGTCGCCGGATGGCCCCGCCCACCCAGAGATAGGTTGCTTCTGTGAAGGGAGGAGCTGATGGGTGGAGCCCAAAATCCAGCGCTCCTCCGTAAAGTCCCGCCCACCCCGCGCTCCGCTCCGCTCCAGGGGCGGGGTCTGGAGGGGGTGGGGAGTGGCCTAGTGGGGAGGGCTCCAGGCCCCGGCCCCGCCCACTGGTCGGTATTGGGTCCGGTTCCCCAGTGGGCAGCACCGCAGCGCTGCTCGCGGTGCGCCATGGCCGGGCTGCTGGCGCTGCTTAGCCCGGCGGGAAGAGTGGGCGCCCGGCTGCGGACCCGGACCCCTTGTCTTCCGGGAGCCGCCACCTCCTGTGCTCCACCGCTCTGGGCCTTGGCCTTGTCCCGTCCGGGGCCGGACTCCCGGCTGCTGCGCACGGCCCGCGAAAACTGCCTCAGCCGCCAGGTAAGCCTCCCCACACCCACTCTTGACACTGATCTCCAGGTGACCCAAGCGCCGTGCCAGGGCCAGCCCCAAGGACAGTTTTTTTTTTTGCATTGCATCTGTCCGAAACGGGTCACCTCTGGAGACCCCGAGTTCTCAGATCCCTAGAGTCTGAGAAACATCTCTTTCCAGTTAGCAGCCAGAGAAACTGAGGCTTGCGGCGGTACGGTGCGCGGCCCAAGGTCATGGAGTAGCCCCCCGGGTCCCAGTTTCGAAAGCCAGAACAGTAGTGTTACCGAGCAGATCGCAAGGGCCCTGAACTCGATGTGAACTTCCAAGGCCCCTTTTGAAGTTCAGTTCAGGCCTGGGCACTGGGCCCAGGAGGCGGCGTTAGCCGCGAGCTACCGGTGTATGTGTCTAACGCCTCCCCTTTCCTCGTTGCTCCACCCTTTTTATCTAGCTGGGAGAGCAGCAGGCTGACGGTCCTGTTTCCTTGTGATTGCTTTCCCTGAGTGCTAAGAGTGAAAACTAGCTTCCATTCAGAGAGCAGCGCATCTCAAGTAGGTCTCTGAAGTGGAATTTCGAGATCGCATCAAGTCGTGGCACAAGGTCTGGAGGAGTCTGGAAGACCACCGCCATGAATCAGGCAGTTCTGAGCTCTGACTGCCCTTGTAGCTTTTCAGTGAGTAGCCGAGGGGATTGCTCTCTCACCTCAGGAGCCTCTCACAAACATGCATGGACTTCCTTCCCCTCCCCTCTCCTCTCCTGCCTGGCAGACTGGCCTCATCTCTGAACCTGGGCACAGGGCAGGATTCTCAGATTATACCAGGCTGCTTCCTGGTGATTCTTCAAGGCATAGCATAGCTTCCCTCTCCTCCAGGAAGCCTTCCCTGACTACCAGTGGTGTGCCTCTCCCCACCCCCTTACATTGTTTTCTCTGGAGCTCGGATCTCATCTGCCTTCATGATCTAGAACAACCTCTCACTTTGTTCTGCCACATCAGCCCTGTTGGCAGCCCGCACTCTGCCTTGAGAGGTGTGTGTTTACAGGGATGAGTGCTCTCTCAGGTTTCTAGGATCCCCGTCTCTGCTTGCTCAGTCAGTGTAACCTTGATCAAACTCTATCACCTTTCCATGTCTATGAAATGAGCTGTTAATTAGTCATTTCCCGAGGGTGAATGTGATGGGAGATAATGTGCTAGCTGGCATCTGCTACATCATGCCAACCCAGCAGCTGCTGTGATCAATGGGAGCGCACACCGCTCCAAGGCTCCCGGAGCCCAGGAACCAAGCCCATTTCTCCTGCTGGTTTGATAGATGGATGGAATCAGAGCAGGATCAAAACCTGACAGAAGGTTAGAACAAAAGATACTCCTTAAGAGGCCAGCCGTAGGGGAAGGGCCTGCCCCTGGCCTCAGTCAAGCATGCCGCTCCACCTCCACCCTGGCTGCCTTCACTGGGAGGCCAGCTGGGGTCTCCAAATGCTCTAGACATTAAATAAGTGTCTGAGTGGCATGCCAGCCTCTGCCTGCAGCGTGGACTTCACTGTGCCAGAGGGGGAGATAGACCACACAAGAAACCTGTCCTTTTACATCACAGAGACCAAGTGAGTGGAGGCCACTTGTGACATGGAGGGTCAGGGCAGAACGGTGCACTCTTATGCAGTTGGCTTGCTGGTTTTCCTTATCTAACATCCAGCACCCCTCCTCACTCCCTCCTTGCTTGGCTTGGTGTGTCCCCTCCCTGGTATTTCACTGTTTGTTGTCCGCTGCTCCCTAAAGTCACAGTCACCTTTGAGATTTATCTCTTTGGTTCGTTGCACTCTCCCCTACTCTGCAACACTCTGACCCAGAGAAGATACAGAGCCATAGTGCTGGAACTGGAATTGGGCCAACCACTGCGCTAACCACTAGGCTGTCCTTGTGATGTACTCAGCCCTCTGGGCTTTGCAGATCCTCTTCTATTCATGAGGATGTGATCAGCCTTCCTGCCCCTCTTCTAATGTGGCTTCCTCTGGTTGTTTTGAAACATGATCTCATGTATTCCGACCAGGCTGTCCTTCAGCACAATAAGCCTGAACTTCCATCATCCTGCCTCCAACTCCAAAGGGCCAGGATTATAGGCTTATGCTACCAAGCTGGTTTATACTGTGCTGGGAAATAAAAGCTTTGTGCATGCTAGACACTGTACCACCGAGCTGTGTGTCCGCCAGAGGGCTTGCGTGTGGGTCAGTGTGTCAGTGTTACACTCAGGATGGTCCAGAGCACTTCTGGGTCAGTGCGTCGGTGTCACACACTCAGGGCAGTCCAGAGCGCGTTTGGGTTGTACACAGCAGTGCTTCATGGAGAATGAGCATCGGCAAATGCCCGTTGCTTGCAGGTCACACTCATAAACCCCTTTGGTTTATCTTATTTAAACCCCTCAAGGACTTGGAAGAAAAATGCATGGTCCTTCATGCCCTGCAAGAGTGGTCATTCCTAACAGAAGTGACTTTCCCAGGCTGTTCTGGTTCTGGAGGTCAGGAGAAAAGCTGCCGGCACCTTCTTTTATTGGCCAGCCCTTGCCATTGTCTCCTTCTTGAGCCCTGAACGCCTCTACTGAAATGCTTGCAGAAGCTCTGGTTCTTTCTGATAAGTATCCCTTCCTCCTGGGCTGCAGAAGGTGTGGCTGAGCTGATAAGACAGTCTGTAGACCTTCCCAGTGCCTACACCTACGTCAGGCCAGTGTCAGTCAAAAGCCCATTGACCTGTGGCCCAAGCAATCTCAGTTGTGGCCCAGTCTCCATGCCCCAGAGCAGCCACAGCTGTCTCTGCTGAGGCGGCCTTTGTCTCATACCCTCAGTTTTGGCAAAAGGCCTTCTGGCCCAGAAAGGAGAATAGAAAGGCAGGCAGCCAGACTTTCAGCTAGAAAATCAACAGCAGCTTCTGCTGGGCTGGAGGAGCAAACATTAGGACCAGACATGTGTTTGTTTTAGAGAGGAGAGCAGGCTGGAGGGATGACTCGGTGATTAAGAGCACTAGCTGCTCCTGCAGAGGACCTGGGTTCAATTCCCAGCACCCATAGGACAACTCAAACCATCTACAGTTCCAGGGGGATCTTAGGCCTTCTGGCCTCTGAGGACGCTAGGCATGTACCTGGTGCACAGACACATACATGCAGGCAAACAGACGCAGTTGGTGGGCTTGAGGACTGCTGCTCAGAACACAGGGCTGCTTTCTTCTCACTAGGGGAGCCCTGACCCATCTCCTGGGGCTTCTGGTGTACTCATTCCCCTGCCTTTGCAGAGTCGCGTAGCTGCAACATGCTCGTAATCAGGGAGGAATCTGCCCGGCTGCAGGATCAATAGCCAGAGGTGACCATCATTTTTTGTCTAATCCAGGAGTGGCTGAGGTCTCTGTTGTCTGTCCCAAATTTCTTAGCATCCAGTGCATGGTACAATCGCCCTCACGTGACCCTCGAGATGGCCTGGTGGGTAAAACACTTCTTGTCTTGCATGCCTGGCAACCCTGAGCTCAATTCCTGGTACCCACTGTGTGGTTTGAATAAGCATGTCCCCATGGGCTCAGGCTTTTGACACTTGGCCCCCAGTTGGTGGCGCAGTGTGGGGCAGGGCAGCCTTCAGTGGGGGCGGCCTCTGAGTCTGTGGCCCTGCCCCACTTCCAGTTTGTTCTATGTTCCTGATACGACCTGTGAGGGTCCTGCTCCCACCACCTGCTGCCTCCTGCCAGGCCTCCCCACCGTGACGGACTCTTGTCCCTCTGGAACTGTGAGCCAAAAGGAACTCTTTCACAAGTTGCCTTTGGTTGTGGTGTTTTATCACCACAACAGAGAAGTAACTGATACTCAGACATGACAGCGGGTGAGGAGACACGACTCCACCAAGCTGCCCTTTAACGCCACGTACATAGTGTGACAAGCACGCCTGTGCTCACAGGCGCGCGCAGGTGAATTGGCCTTCCCCATCAGGTTTCCTGTCTCAGTGAAGGCCTGTGGCTTTTGGAGCTCCATCCTATGCCAACCCTACTCCCTACTCCCCTCTCAGGGTAGTGTAGAAATGGAGCTGTGTACTCAGGCCACAGGCTGCATTGAATCTGCAGTCAGAAGGCAGAGAGAGATCAACGCTGGTGCTCAGCCCCCTTTCTTCTTATTCAGCACAGAGCCTTGTCCCGGGAATGGTGCCACTTACATTCAGGGTGGGCTTGCCTTAACCCCCTTGGAAGCACACCCACAGACCTAGCCAGATCTGTCTCCTGAAGTTATTCCAATCAAGCACTACACCTCTGGCCTTGATAAAAAAGCCTGTGTTGCTCCTCTGGGGCTTGACACATTAGCTCCTGGGCTAGATCCTGGGAGTCCACCAAACTCGGCCTCACTGGGCTGAGGTCAAGGTGACAGCAGGACTAGTTTCTTCCTGAGGTTCCAGGGCAGAATCCTTTGTGCAACTTCTAAAGGCCTCCTGCCCGGTCCCTGGCCACACCCTCATATCAGTAAGGCAGCAGTGCAGCATCATCAGACCTCTGCACCTCCTATCACCTCTCCTCTCAGACTCCAACTCCTGCCCCCCCAACCCGCCACCACCCTGTTACGTTTTCATTGGTCCCACCCAGAAAAACCCAAGTTAACAGTCCCATCCCAAGGTCCATCGCCAGACCCCAGCTGCCAAGTCCTTCTCCGGTAGGAGATACCCTGGATATCACCAGGGCCATCGTTCTGCTGACCTAGTCCTGCTGACCTAGTGGGAGGGGTGCACAGCCCGGATAAGGGTAAAAGCCAGTGGCGTCCAGCAACCTAACCTCCCCTCGTCTGTGCACAGGAGCCCAGCAGAATCACTGAGCCAGGAAGCAGTGGCAACAGCACAGAGAAAAAGCTAAGCAAATCGCAGCAGCTGAAGAAAGTTTTCCAAGAATACGGGGCTGTGGGCGTGTCGCTGCACATCGGGATCTCACTGGTGTCCTTGGGGATATTTTACACAGTTGTTTCCAGGTATGGCTTTTGGACAAACGTTCACTATGTTTGTAGCTGGATGTGGGAGTGCTTGGGAGGCCAAGACCAAAAAAGTTCCAGGACACCCCTGGTCTTGAGCGTGAGGTCTGTCCTCAAATAACAGAAGGAAGGAAGATGTGCTGGGGTGCAGCCCAGTTGGTAGAAGCCGTCATTCGCAAAGCCCTGGGTTCCGTTCCTCAAGCAGCATCAGCCTCACCTGTAATCCCAGTATTCAGAAGGCGGAGGCAGGGGCCCCCACCGTTCCAGGTCATCCATCCTTGGCTACATAGACTTTGAGGCCAGCCGAGGTTACACGAGACCCTGTCTCAAAACATTCTTCGTTTTGTTCTCCCTGCCGTAAACTAATCTGTGAATGGATTTGTTCCTGTTATTGGTTTGTTTGGTGAAACCTACACACTCAACCTTGTACTATAATGCATTTTTAAAACATGGTTCGTCTGGGTCAGTGAGATGGCTCAGCAGGTGAAAAGTGCTTACCCCACAAGCCTGGCCACCTGAGCTCCATCCCCAGAACCCGCAGTGCAAGGAGAGAACCAACTCCTGAAAGTGGTCTCTGAGCTCCACCGCATGCAACCCACAGCGTGTGCCTTGCCCACACTCACATACACAATAATCATAACATTTTTTAAATAAAAAAGCCAAACTACTGTTAAGCTAGACAAATGGATTTCTTCCTTTAATCCTTGGCTGTAATGTTTTCTTTGCCTCTTTCTCCTCCCCGCAGTGGTGTAGACATGTCTGCAATCCTGCTTAAGCTTGGCTTTAAAGAGTCGCTGGTGCAATCCAAGATGGCCGCAGGCACCAGCACGTTCGTGGTGGCCTATGCCATCCACAAGCTGTTTGCGCCCGTGAGGATCAGCATCACCTTGGTCTCTGTGCCCTTCATCGTCAGATACTTCCGCAGAGTGGGACTCTTTAAACCTCCAGCCACCAAGCCTTGAAGCCAGTGGTTTCTAAACTACTTTAGAAGTTAGTTGTTTTCAGGGTGGGTTTCTGGGGGGAGGGGCAGAGGCTATATGCTATGTTCCTTATGGGTTGGTTTTTACTTTTACCAGCAAAAATCAGATGGTTTAGTTTACTTTTTTTTTTTTTTTTTTTTTTTTATGCTGTTCCTCACAGGACCATGTGCGTGACTTAAAATGTCACCAAGGCATCCAAGTGAGTTGACAGCCAGGCCTGGTGCTGCAGGCCATTAAACTCAGGAGGCTGAGGCAGGAGGATCTCACATTCTAGCCTGCTTGAGCTAGTTTAGGGTCAGCATAGCAATTTAGTTAGCAATTTAGTAAGACTGTGTCTTGGTCAACAGCGAAGAGGGGAAATTAGCAGTAGAGCCCTCACCTGACTCACAGGAGGCCTAAATTCAATCCCAGAACAAAACAAGACTGCCTCCAAATTGTTCCTTCTAGATCAGTGGGGCAGGAATCCTGTTTGCAAGCCCCCCGAGGCTAGTCTTTTCTCAGGTTCTTAAAGCAATGATTAATTTGCTTGCTTTTAAAACTCCCACTCCCCGGATTTGCACTGGCAGCAGCCCGCAGCTTAATATGCAATATTCTGCAGACAGCTGCCAGTGCTGCAACTAATGAAGCAAAAATTAACAGTCCGTAATCACAATCTACATTAACATCAAGCCCTTGACATTCACAAGACTTGCTTTGGGGAATGCAGGCAAGAACTTCTCGTGTGCTTCATTGACTCCAGAGCATCTTTGTCTGGATGTGATGGGGGTGTTAGTCTGAAATCTCATAGATCCAGGGCAGTATTGTTTGTAAAATATAGGATCGCTGCTCAATTGTAATGTCATCATTTGGCTCCTGATGCCCTTATTCAGGGGAACTCAGAACACTCACATAGAAGCTAAAAAGCATCCTAGCTTTCTTGGACAATCCATTCAGCTATCCGAGTGCTGGGATTAAAGGTGAGTGCCACCGAGCCCGGCTGCCATTAGCTATCTGAAACTTGAGGCATTCCAGAGCTGACATGTTCACAATGTGCCAATGAATGTTAATTGAATTAAATCATATGCATAAAATATTTGTGCCACATTCTGAAAAACAAAAAGGAAAATAATGCCTGTTCTAACTATAAAGAAACCAAGAAAAAAAATACAAGCTAGGGAAAAGAGAGATGTCTTAATTAGGGTGATATTTCTGTGGTGAAACACCATGACCAAAATTAGTTTGGGGAGGAAAGGGCTTCTTTCATTCACAGTTCCATATAACAGTTCATCAAAAGCAGTGAGGGCAGGAACCTGGAGGCAGGAGCTGATGCCTGAGGCTATAGAGGGGGTTCGGCTTGCTGGCTTGCTTCCCATGGCTTGCTCATCCTGCTTTATTATAGAAACCCAGGACCACCAGCCCAGGGGTGATAGTGGTCTCAGTGGCAGTGGTTTCAACCTGTGGGTTGCGACCCCTTTGACAAACCTCTATCTCCAAAAATAATGTACATTATGATTCAAAACAGTAGCAAATAAAAATAATTTTATGGTTGGTGTCACTACAACATGAAGAACTGTATTAAAAGGTCACAGTATTAGGAAGGTTGAGAGCCACTAGGGTAGAGGGAGGTTAGAATAGAAAGTCGAGCAGAGACCCAGACTCAGGCTTCCTCTTCCAGGAAGCCAGGGGCAGTTAGGGCAGAAATTGGCCTGCTCTATCTATCACTCTAGCCTCCCCTCTGGGCAGGCTGGCAGAGAGCACTTGTTCTATCAGATCCAAAGGAAACTCCATTCCCCAGTGCAGCCCAAGTATCCAGAAATAGGTTCACCTGGACTATAATTCTAGTCCCAGAATTCCTCAGAGACTTGTGAAACTGGTTGCCCTCTACCAAAAGGAGTCATTTCCCTTACCTCTGGCAGAAGGGAATATATGTCCTGATAACATATACTCATGGCGCCTAGCAGCCTATTGAAGGGCATACTGGTATCACAAGTACCTGATATACACTACAGAGTGTTCCTAGCCCTTCTTCTCATCTCTACCCGAAACTGGCCCCGGCTCACAGGCTTCCCTTCCCTCAGCTACCATCTTTATAACCCAGCTATTACTATTCTTCTTGGCTCTTGCTACTCTCACTGTGCTTTCTCTCTTCTGTCCCATCCTGTTCTCCCCTCTGCAACAGAGAGCCCTGGCCATGTTCAGCCTACTTCTCCCTCTGCTCTGGAGGCTTAACAGATGCCTCTAGCTGTTCTCTCATATCCACAGTAAGAGCCTTCCCTTCAGCATACATACCATGTCAGTTTGTACAGTTCTCCCCTGGGAGCGAGTGTTTGAACTGTGAAGTCTGCTCAGCTGCATGGTGGGAAGGATTGCGTTCATTTTTCTTGCTCACAATTCCTTTTAAATTACTTTGACAATCAGAAAACAGAAGAAAGAACCGTTTACAGAGATCTGGCTGACAGTTTCTTAGCCCACAGTTACCCACGTCATTTGTTAACATTTAAGAGGGTTTTTTTTTTTTTTTGAGACAAATTCTCTGTTCGTGAGATCTTTAAAGTGCGATTACATTCTTATTTTCCTCATAACAAAACCTACTGCCAAAAGCCTTTACTGATTTTAAATCAGGATGTATTACAGAAACTAATTCCAAGGACATCCACGTAGCTGAGCAAGATGCCCTGGGCCAGTGACAGTTGACTGGATGGGGCCTCTCCATCTTGCCTGTGTCGAAACAGCCATGTTAGCTTCAAGCTCTGGATCCCCAACCCTGCTACTCCCCCATTCAGGTTCCTAAGTAACGCCCATACAAAGAATCACATTGAAAGCAGCAATAAAACTCATTGTACCCACAGCCATGTATCTTCCAAACCCACTCCGCTGTCACGCCTGTGGCCAGCAGCCAGAACATGGGGGATGAGTCGAGAGACTGAAGCACCATATAGATAGACCTAGCAGCAAGCCATGCAGATCTGCTCCTACGAGTTCTCTTTAGCGGAACCAGATCAAGGAAACTGTTTTAAGATGTAAGCCATTGTTTGCCTCTAGTTGTTTTTTTTTTTTTTTTTTTAAACAGACTGAGTACGCAGGTTAGATTCTGTGAAACAAATAAAAATCTCTGTAAAATTATGTGTTGCCTGTCACCTTCTGGTCAGCCATCACTGCTGCCATTCAGGAAGAGCAGCATGTAATAGTGGCAGTAATGTGCTAGTAGCCTGAGCTGTAGGAGGCAGTGTCCCATACTCTGCTTGGCTCCCTGTAGTCAAATCATAGTTGACTGCAGCTCAGGTGGACAGTAACTGGGAATGCTGCTACATGAACAGTTAGTTTAGCACAGGACTGGGGACCAGAAGGATGTTCCAAGAGGATGGCCTCTGCAGTACAACTCAGTTCTGAAGTGTGGTGGTGGTGGTCCAGTTGACATATTTTACCCTGGCCACTTGCATCTCCGGTCATGTGACATCTAGTGTCCTGAGCTGGTCGTGAAAACCAGTTTCTCTAATCCAGCATCCCCCTCTGGTTGACAGACAGATGGCACTGGCATCTGTAAACTCTACAAGAAAATATCCAGCGGACCAGAAAAGCACCACATCTGCTCACTTCTAGCCAAAACTGAACAGGTGACCAAATGATTACCCATGTACTTCAGGTAGATGCTATACATATATTTATATATTTAACAAGTTTGCACACATGACAGAATTCCAACATAAGAAAACAGCCGTTCACATCCAGAAACAAGTCCCACGACATGAATTTATATATTTAACAAGTTTGTACACATGACAGAACTTCAACATAAGAAACATCCAGAAACACCTGAGTCAAGGGCCACACAGGTAGAGCACATTATAGTGGTTGACGGTCCGAACCCCACAAGGACCTAAGAAGGCTGAAAACCTGGGCTCCGGAGGGATGCCACCTAAGAAAAAGGAAGTCTATACAAATCTTTATTTTAACATTTAAAAGAAAAGTACATATCCATTCCAACAACTTTCCCAGGCCTGGTGACCCAATAAATTACACACACACTCAGGCACTTGAAGGCTACCACACAGGTGATGGCTGGGGAGTCTGGCAAGGCGGTAACTTTTGTACAGTGAGACCCCAGCGAGGACACGATGGGGGCACAGGCCACAGGGACAACTGCAGTAGAACCTTTTCTCCAGACTACCAACTCAGGAAACAGCAGCACGGTCCTTGGGGCTTGGGCAGCGCCGCATGTGCTCAGGTGGGGCTTCCTGGATGCAGGGCATCGGACTACCCTCTCCGCGAGGTGCACTGAGGGCAGTGGTGATGGTCTGGGAGGTCTCAGTGGGGCGTTTCTCACAGTTGCACAGTGCACATGGCTCCGGATTCCCTAAGATGATTTGCTGGCTGGCTCTTTGCCTTTCTGGCCATTTGGAGATTTGGAGGAATTAGCCGTGATCCAGGGGTGCTCAAGGACTTCTGCTAGTGTTAGCCTCTGGCTTGCGTTGTGTTTTAACAGTCTTGAGATGAGGTCCCTGGCTCCCTCCGTCACAAAGTCAGGGAATGTGAACTCAACCTGCAGAATCAATGACAAAATGGACAAACATGGGTCAGAGGGGTACGAGAATAACCACCAGCCCTCGGCAGGAAGCCAGGAGAAGCACCTTACCCGTGAGATCCTCCTGTAGGTCTCCTGGTGAGTGTGTGCCTCGAAAGGAGGCATCCCAACCAGGAACTCATAGCAGAGGACGCCCAGGCTCCAGAGGTCCACCTTCTCATCGTGCATTCGGCCTTCAATCATCTCCGGGGGCAGGTAGTCCAGGGTGCCACACAGCGTGGTTCTCCTGAAAGCGACAGAGGCTGTGGTTGATACACTCTGACAAACATGGTAATTCGGTGTGAACACTCCCCAGGCTGATGCCCACCTAATTCCCCACTTCTAGGTAGGATATGGATGAAGGGAGGTTTGGAAGGTCACACTCTAGCCACCACGCTTCCCCCCGACCGTCCAACTCCAGAACTTAAGAAAATCTAGGGAAAACAATGTACTTCTCATCTCAGTAACACCGAGGCTGAGATGGGAAAGTTAAAATGAATTTTGGAGACCAGTCTGGACTTTGAAGCAAGACACCATCTCAGAAAACAATGACAAAGTTGCTATACAGGGTTCTTCCATAAATACAATTTGGCATTCCACATGAGCTTGCAGTAAAAGGACACCACCATTTTAGGCTTGAAGTACTGACTCACACCGGTAATTACAACATCTGGTAGACTGAGGCAAAAGCGCTGACAGAGATTCAAAGCCAACCTGGGCTACAATGTGATTTTTTTTTTTTCAGTGAAGTAGAGGATAGAAAAGAAAAGTCTTAGAAATGTAAGAGTCTACAAGATGTAACAAACAGCCACATACTTCATTGAACCTCTCTGGGTTCTTTAGTACTTTTACTATTTTTGGTTTAGGGGTTTTAAAGATTTTACTTTCATTTTTTATGTATGGGTATTTTGCCTGTCTGTCTGTCTGTCTGTGCAAATGAATGCTTTGTATCCAAGGAGACCGGAAAAAGAGTGTCCGATCTGGAATTGGAATCACAGACAGTTGTGAGCTACCGTGAGTGTGTTGGGAACCAAACCCAGGTACTCTGCAAAAGCTGCCAGAGCATTCAACAGCTGAGCCATCTCTCCAGCCCAACTGTCTTGCTATGGAGCCCAGACTAGCCTCCAAGCAGCTATCGCCATGGCCTCCTCCTCCTGCCGCTGCTGCTGGGATTACAGGTATTTGCCACTATACCTGGCTGAGTTCTTCTGTTTTTAAGACAGTCTTACCAGACTGGCCTTGAACTTGATATCTTCCTGGCTCAGCCTCTCAAATGCTGGGATTCAAGTATGCACCAGCACACAGGGCTTGGTTAGATTTCTTTCCCTCACCTTCCACAGGGTGTGTGTGTGTGTGTGTGTGTGTGTGTGTGTGTGTGTGTGTTTATGCTGCTTTTACTTTGAGTTCTGATTTTAAAACAGCTTTAAGATTTCATGGGCAGCTGGAGAAATAGCTGAGTGTGGGCTAAATATTAGCTATTAAGAATTCCACTAGCCTTGGAAGGGACAGTGGCGCTGCCTGTGAGGAGCACCTCTATCGCAGGGGAGGCACACTGAGGATACACAATGTGAGCATACGCCTGACTTTAAATGTCCACAAAGCAACAATACCAGTGTCCGGGGCTCTACAATGGAGCTGTGGACCACTGTGCTGCCATCACCAACTCGGCATTTTCTGTTCATGTGGGCTCTGAAAACCAAAGCTGGAATAAACCAGGAGCAGACAACGGAGGCTACCATTGCTGAGATGGTACAAGGACATACTCAGCTGTGTCTGGTGCCTACACACGCACTCTGTGGGATTCTCAAAGGATGGTCCCCATAACTGGGCAGCTGTGGTGGGGCCTGAACTTGAGGCTGCTGGAGTAGCTGTCAGAATTCACACCTGTGATCTCTTCTGAATTTTGCAAGTTGTGCCTCTATCCTGACGTCATATCCTGACATGACCAGCGTCCAGTGGTGACTGCACAGGTTACAGTCCTGCTTAATCATGACAACACCTACAAGTCTAGGTGACTGACGCTACCACTGATGTCAGTTAAACAGCCTGCCACAGTGCTCCTGGAGACAAATAGGTGACCTTAGACTTCACTACTTTAAAAAAAAAAAAAGAAAAAGAAAAGGCTTTAAATTTTCTAAAACTACATTTATTTGTGTGTTTGTACACGTATGCCCTCGTGAGAAAGAGCACACCACGGGGCAAGGTTGGAAGATAATCTGAAGTCAGTCTCTCCTTCCACCAAACGGGTTCCAGGTCTCGAATTCTGATCATCAGACTCAGCTGTAAGCACGTTTACTTGCCCAGCTTTCTCCTCTGGCCTCAAACAGGCTTTTTAAGTGCTTACTTGCCCAGCTTTCTCCTCTGGGCTCAAACAGGCTTTTTAAAAACACTGGTAATATTTTAAAAGTAGTCCCCAAGCCAGGCAATGGTGGCATACACCTTTAATCCCTGTACTCGGGAGACCGAGGCAGGCAGGTCTTTGTGAATTCGAGGCCAGCCTGGTGTACAGAGCAAGTTCCAGGACAACCAGGGCTACACACACACACACATACACACCAAAAAAAAAAAAAAACCTGTCTCAAAAAAAGTTAAAAAATAAAATAAAATAAAATAAAAAGTAGTCCCCAAAGCTAGCAACATCTTGACAACAGATGCACAGAGACATTCAAACGCAAAGTCAATTTTTGAAGTTTGAAAGTTTGCCTACTTTCAATTGTTGCATTAGGTGATATCTGTTTCAGCTGTAAAGGGAAAGGGAAAGTTCTATTTCTGCTGTTGACGAAAGCAGCAGGAGTCCAGCATCCCCAGAGCTGCACTCACACCACTGTGGTTTCAAAGTTAGAAACAAATGGTGCTTGGCTCTGCTCCCCATCCGCATAGGGTCCAAGTTCCTCCAGCGGGCACCTGTGTTTATCAACCCATACAGCAGCCAAATCTCTAAATTCACCCTCTTCCACTAGCCTCTAGGGACGTTCAACATCCATAAGCTAAGGCCTAGTGTGCCCGGGGATCACAGGAAGAACTTTATCAGGTCTAAACCGCTCCAAAGAATTCCTAGGTCAGCCAGGTCCTCTTAGACTAACAGTTACTTTACAGTGTAGCACACAAGCACGCACACAGGAATGCAGGCAGACACACCTCTCCAGGGCCGTAATAATCCAAAATCCCATACCTGGAAGATGGAGCGTGTACAGACCATCCAAAGTCTGCAATCTTCAACTCTCCGTTTGGCCCAAGAAGCAGGTTCTCCGGCTTAATGTCTCTGTGGATGACTCTCTTTGAATGACAGTAGGACAGAGCATTTGCCAATTCGGTGATGTACTGTTGAGAAAAAGCGTTGGAGGACCAGGGTGTAGGTTTATGTAAGGGAGTTAGGCAACTGAAAGTTAATCCAACATAGACTAAGCCGTTTTTCAGGTTTTGAAACAAACACCATGGAAAAAGGCTAAGTCTATAAATAACAACTGCAGACTGACAGGCTCACTCGGGGCTCAGTGATCTTGAGAGGCAGGGGAGGCACGGGCTGTCCTACCAGGCAACCATGAAAGAACTGCACAGAACTGAACAGTGAGCGATCCACAGGTAAAGCAATCTTTAAACATTTAAAGGGCCGAGACCGGGTGCACAGACCTTGGGCTCCCAAGGCCTCCGGATCTGCAGAATCTGCTCAGTACCAGTCCTGTAGTCTGTTTTGCATCCCGTAACAGGATACTCAAGAGAAGCATGCTAAGTTTTAGTCTACATGAAAAGTATATAAGCAAAGAAGGAAAAAAAAAAAAGAGGCGATGCTCTCCAAAATCAGCCCTTTTCGCTCCTGTTAATCCTGCCCAGTCCTGGGCTAGGCACGTACTGCTTAGCATGGATGAGCCACCTCGGCTCTAGCCAGCGCAGGACAGAGTTGAGGGTGGCACAGTGTGGCAAAGTGTGCCAAGTGCGTATGTAATTGGCAAGAAGCTTTGTTTTCCCAAAAGGAAAAAGAGACAGAAAACAGTCATTATTTATTGAACAGGACATTTTTCATTCTTTTGTAGCCCACAGTCAAACCAGACTTTGCACCATAGTGAACTGATGGTGACTATGCAGTAAGCTGCTCTTCCCACAGCAGCTGAGCTGACACTGACATGAATGGGCAGAGGCAGTGGACCTCACTGCCAGAGGCAGAGGCTGACCAGCACTCCCTGGCACCACATCCCCACAGCCCCGAGGCTGTGGGACTGGGGCTAGACAGACCCCATTATATCACTCTACATTTATTTAAGTCACATGAAAAGTAAAACAAGTAAGGGTACTAGTCTAAGTAATAAGGAATCTAGAAAGAAATAATCTTGGCTTAAATCCACACACACACACTTGGATTGAAGCCTTAAGTAGAGAGGTGTAAATGTGTAGAAGACATTTATGTCTGAGTATAGGGTCTGAAGTAGAAACTTCAGAAACTGACAGACAATTTCCTTAGTTACCTTTGAGAAGAAAGTTGGTCAAATAGATGATTTCTTATTAATGGCCAATTAAAGAAAATGATAGGGGGCTGGAGAGATAGCTCAGAGGTTAAGAGCA
>NW_026596234.1:5935680-5960241 GCF_907164565.1 Psammomys obesus | reverse complement strand
GGGAGGAGGGAGGGGGGAGGGAGGGAGGGAGGAAGGAAGGAGATGACTAGTAGGGGTTGCTGTAAGTCAGGTGGGCACAGTGGCAGCCTTTAATTCCAGCATGTGGTGAGCAGACAAGCTTTGAAAGCAAAAGACTGTGCTTTAAGGAACGAAAAACCACAAACTGCCTTGAGAAAGGGGTGGAAAAGAAGGGAAAGGCTCAGCCTGGGAGGAAACATCAACAGGACTCACACAATAAAGGAGCTAAAGTAACCAACATGCAGCAGTGGGGGAAAAAAGTATCAAAGCAAGAGAGATACGTACATCTAATGGCATATATAAATGGCCAACAGCCAGTATCATATGCCACTAGGAAATGACGAACCAAAACAGGGACAGACGACTACAGCCCTTCTGAACCACTGATGTCCAAAACCCTGATAGAGGCCAGATGAGGGATGTGAGGGCGATCTGGCTGCAACATCTGTCACCCCATTGATCACCAGGGTTGATTCGGCTGATCTGGCTGGCTAGGCGGGTGTCCCCTCCCTCCCGAAGCTGCGCGCTTGGTCAAAGAGGACGACCTTCCCCGAATAGAGGAGGACCAGTCTTTGATCAAGGGTATACGAGTAGCTGCGCTCCCCTGCTAGAACCTCCAAACAAGAAATGCCAGATGAAGAATGCTCATCTGCCACTCACTGACCCAGGCACATGGCATAATTTAGTGTGTGCGTGCATGCATGCACACACATATGCGCGTGCTGCGTGTGCATGCTGGAATACATAACTAACAAGGAGGCCATGGATGCTGCTCTCACTGCTGGGGTGCAGCGTATGGTGAAGCCCAGGGACGGGGTGTCCTCAGTGACCCACATGTAACAGATGAGCTCAAGCATCAGTACACGCTCGTTACATCAGGACAGATAAATACACACCACTAAACACACAACACTCCCTTGTTCTCTGCAGCTGAGGATCTAGACGCAGCAGCCAGCACAAGTGCTCCCTAGAGACAAGACTTCAGTTTCCAATATCATTCTCCAAAGAAGGAGCCAAGATCCTTGATGAAGAAAGGCTGCTTCTAGGACCAGGCCCAGAAGTAAAGATGAAGCCAGGTACTCTGCACCAGAAAGCACAGATAGTCAGAAGCCCCACAATGGTGGTTTACACGGGAGCCAGGATGAGGTCCCAGCAGCTGATGCCGGAACAACAAAATAAAGCAGTGCTGGTTAATCATAAAACAAGTCCTCTGCATTCCAAGTTAAAGACAGGAGAGACTGGCTGCTCTTCCAGGGGACCCAGATTCAGTGCCCAGCACCTACATGAGTGTTCACAACCATCTGAAACTCCAGTTCCAGGGAATCTGACTCCCTCTTCTAGCCTCTGTGCATCTGATGCAGAGAGAAACATGCAAGCAAAATATCCATATTGGCAAAATAAACCTAAATCACCAAAGACAGAAGGAGCAAGCAACCTCCTAGCACACAACTCTAAATAAGCCATTCTCCACTCTCTCCTCAGGGCGAGCATACTTAGTGGCTCTGAGAGTACAGCACGGGAAGGGGGAAACAGAAGGACCAAGACCACCCCAGGCACAGTATACCACTATACTATACCACCTATACACTATACACTATACCACCTAGCAAGCGGTCATGTTACAAATGCACAATGTTGACGTGTGACAAAAAAACGCTATTCAAAATCTTCTCAGTGCTCACACCCCTTTTGTAGAGGAATTTTAATTCAGAACAGGGCTGCTCTGGCAAGACATCACATCCAAAGACCTTCGAGATCTGTGTGATTGGGCTGGAATTCAGACAAGCCTTTAATTGCAGGGGACCCCCAGAGGCAAGCAGAAGTCTTGAGTGCAAGGCTATAGAACAGGTTTCAGGTAAAGATGTGGTGGTGCATGCCTTTAATCACAGCACTCAGGAGACAGAGACATGCAGATCTCTGAGTTCTAGTCAGTGCTGTTCAGGCAGTTCAGCGGAGTCAGTGAGTTGAGAGGCAGTGTCAGTGGAATTGAGTTTGTAGCAATTCAGTTTCTGGAATTCAGAGGCAGCTTTTACTGGGAGAGTTTACAGAGATAGGTCAAAGAGAGAACAAACTAGACACAGGTGAAGACAGAATGAATGGGAGAATGAGAAGGAGCCAGAATATTAGAACAGATTGCTAGAGTTAATTTGAGGCCAATTCAGTGAGAAGCTGAGAGAAGCCAGTTAGAGTCAGTCAGCTTGGAGAGTAGTTTTGAGCCAGAGTTGAACCGGCCAACCAGATTCCAGAAAGAACTAGAAAGGGTGAGCTTATTCAGCAGTTAGTCTCAGAGGCTGAAAGCATCCTAGGCCTAGATTAGATTGTACAGAGACCAGAAGCTTCCAGGACTAGGCCTAGGTTAGCAGAGGGAGGTAGTAAGTCTAGGAGACAACAATTAACTCAGCTGAATAAAAGTTACTTAACACCTTTCTAGTCACAAGGAAAACAAAAGCACTCCGAAGAAAAGTGTGGACTTCGATGCACCAGTATTGGTTTAGTTATGACAAAAGTATAATATTAACTGAAGTTCTTGTTGGTAATAGAGAAATACAGTGTGAGCAAACAGAAGCTCTGCATTGTTATTTTTGTGTCTAGACCTATGCTAAAATAAATGTATATATACATACAGAGAGAGAGAGAGAGAGAGAGAAAAGATGGCAAGGGGCAAGGGAACTAGATCATACACATTTCCACAAAAACAAAACAATAAAAAAACAGCCACAAGCCAACCACTCTATATATACCTGAGGCAATAAGCTGTCTTGGTTTTCTTCTGTTTCTATGAAGGAGAGCCAACTCCACCATAGAGAAAGATACATTAGGAAGATGAGAGAAGGAAGAATGAGTACTTACAGTAGCCGTTCTCTGCTCATCAAACTTGGATTGTTTTTGAAGCTCTCTGTAGACTGTCCCAAGGGGTGCATACTCTAGAATCAGATAAACTCTGGTGGCATCATGGAAATATCCATACAGCCTGAGGATGTTCGGGTGCCTGAAACAAAAATGAAGACTGTGAAGCCTGGCCTGAGAGCCGGCTCAGCATGTACTGACTGCTGACCCCTCAGGAAAGAAAGCTAGTGGGTGTCACAGAGCACACATTAGATCTGAATGCTGGGCCCAGCCAAGAAAAAGACACTGTATACATATCCACATGTGGATTTCAAAGTATAAATAGATCTTGGGTTTAGTTCACACTGCCCCTTTCAGACTTCTTTTTCTTAGTGGAAAACTGTCAGCTGAACACCAATCTCTGCCTGTTGAGGAAAATGCTTCGATATAGGAGAGAGATGTGCAAACAGGAGACACAACCAAGGCAGACAGGGTGGAAGTGGATGGGTGCCAAGCTGCTGCACATAGCTTGCTGGAGGTGCCAGCACCACTCACTGCCCCCAGCCCCTACCCTGCCAGGTGACGGTAAGCCAGACAAGGCAGAGTTCAAGACCAGCGTCTCTATCAAACTTGGAAAACACTGAAAGCAAAAAGGGAAAACAAAACAACTGACTGACTCAACCAGTATCTTTCCCTAATTCTCCTCCAGATGAAAAAAAGCCAAAGTATACTACTTGCTTTAAGTCCTGGAGTGATGCTTCTGAGGGCCATACCACCGGGATCTATGGGAAAAGGCAGCTCTAATCGGGAGCACAGTGTCCGGCTCCCCAGCTCTGACAGGAAGGAGGGCCACTCACCGCAGGTGGGACTGTATCTCCACTTCTCTTCGCAGCTGGTGTTCCACCCCTGCTTTCTCCAGCTGCGTTTTAAACAGCACCTTCAGGGCCAGGATGAACTTGCTTTGCTTCTCCCTTGCCAAATAGACATTTCCAAACTTTCCTTTACCTAGTGGGCGACCAATGTCAAAATCTTCCAAAGTCCACTGCCTCCTAAAAAGTAATGTGAACAATTACAACATGAAGAAACTACTGACCATGGCCCATTGCCAGGCCAGTGAGCAGTCAACCTGTTCATGCTCAGACTACACTCAGGACGTACCCTCCACAAGCACCAACCCTAAATCACCAGAATGAGCCTCAAGCTTTAAAGACCAACATTCCCCGCCTAAAGCAGTGCTACGCTCCAGACAGACTGACTGAGAACCCTCACCACCACAGGCTAGCAACAGCACTAGACAGGACACCCTCTCAGGACCATAAGGACCTCCTCTCTACATCCCCAGAGAAGCTAAGGGGCTGTGGGGTGGAGAGTGATTCTGGTGGGAAACACAGAGCCACTGTCACTAATGGAAGCAGGATAGAGTCAACAGGCTATTCAAATTGTGTAGAAGTGCAGAGTTACAGAGTCTTTTGGCGTGTGAGGTTTTTTTTGTTTGTTTGTTTTTTGTTTTTTACTTACTACTTTTTTTTAAATAATAAAGTTTTAATAAAGATTTTTCTAGGCAAAAAATTGCTAAGACAATTAAAAAAAAAACAAAAACAAAAACAACCTACTTCTGAGGGCCTGGTAAATCTGATTTTAATGGGGATGACATTAAGGTTAGTGGCCTGCAACCAAATGGGTATTCTGGGAGAAGAGAAAGAAAGCTTACTTTTTTGAGTCTTCATTTTTCTGTTTTGATGCCGGTTCCTTTTCAGAATTATTTCCTATATGAAATAAGTTAAAACACTGTTTTTAGAGCAACTATATAAACTTCCTCTTAAAAAATAAAATCTATCAATTAAGATGAATCAAAGAATGGTCCTATAACCAGGCATGGTGGCATACACCTTCAGTCTTAGCACTTGGGAGGCAGGGGTAGGCATATCTCTATGAGTTTGAGGCCCATTTGGTCCACATAGTGAACTCTAGGACAACTAGGGATACACAGTAAGACCCTGTCTCCAAAAAAATCAAAACTAACCCCCCAACCAAACAAACAAAAACCAACCCATCATCAAAATACTAGAGGTACATCACGCAGATAAATCTGGGCTTTTCAATTTTCCTCCTAGGGGAGACTATTGAACCATGAGCCATAATCCAACTCCTGCCACACAGTCTCATCATTTCTAGAATAAGTATGAACAGGCCCTTTCTCCAACAAGACTGAGGATGCCCATCCTCTCCCTGGAGCCTTTCCCCAGAAAGAGCTTCCAGAGGAAAGCAGCAGCAACTCCACCCACAAGCGTTCGCCGTCTCCACCTGCTGTGCAGGCATCCATATGCACTGTACAAATTATCAACACAGAAACAAAACACAGGCCAGCAACTCTTGCCAAAGGCATGTAAGAAAGCAGAAGCTGCTAGCTCAGAAGACAAACCACAGCAGCATACCACAGGGACCACGGGTGCTAGTTCAAGAGCTACACAAGTGTGGGACATGTTCTTGTCACCTGAGAGTCAAAGAGCACAGCAGCTCCACTCAAGTTATGTGAATACCGGTCCAAACTGGTTTCTCCTTCGTGATTCATGTGTTATCTTACATCTACAATATCACCACTGCTAGGAGTCAGGACCATGACCCCAAAATGTGACCGGAGTCCAAAGAAGCCACCCAATACACTTCAGCCTCTTCTATCCTGCTGACTTGAGACTACAGTCCCGGGGAGCTCAGAAGAGCCGGGTGCCTTTCTAAAGGACAGAAATCACAACAGATGGTGGAGGGGTAGGGTGAGCCCGCTGAGAGGGCAGCACAGGCTTCCTTCCCCTCCAGCCACTCCTCAGCCCTCCACAGCAGCTTGTGGCTGCCCCTCTCCCTCTGCTGAAGCTCAGGGCACTACAGCAGCTTCAGCCATCCGTCCCTCCCAGTGTCCAGGTCTGCACATAACCAGACTGTCTGTCTGCCACTTTACAGACTATTCTGCTTCCTTATGAGGGCCCAGCCTACGTTTCCTCCCTTCCTACATCTTTACAGCTATCTCTTCCCCACTCATCTTTCAGGTCTTATCACCCAGTTGTCTTGCATCTGCTTCCTAAACAAAGCGGCAGATTCACCCATACCTTCCTTTCTGGAGAGGTCCTAGGGTAAATTAACTGCTGAGCCTCAGCCCCTTCTGTGTAAGTGGTGAGAGGATGCGGGTCAGGGTCTCTCAGAAGTTCTGTAAGCACCCACTAGCTGCTAACTAACCATCAACACTAACCCTGTTCCAGTCGCCACCATCTGAATTCAGACTCCCTCTCAGGTACCCTGGACCCAGCAGTGTCTTCTCCCTTACATCCAACATTTCCTTCTATTCCAAAGAACCTCCTGTAGCTTTCCCCTTGGCCTGGCCAGCACTGACGCCTGTATTCCCAGCACTGGGGGAGCCCAGCAACACCACTATACTTGCGCATGGACATGCCATAGTCTCTTCAGACATGGTGCCGAGGCTTCAAGAACAAATGCCAATCTACCCATTTGCTCTTTGAGCAACAACTAGGAAGAATGACTGTCCAATGCAGTGAAAGCTTACCAGATGCTGCGGGCTGTGGCTGCTCACTCTTCTGGGGATTCCCGAGCCGGGACCCAGATCGAGGAATGCTGGCAGCAGGCACCTGCTTCAGCACTGGCTTCTGACCCGAGACAAGTTTCTGTGCTTGTGGAGGGACACGCTGGGCAGAGTTGGAAGGACATAGGACCCGCTGGGCCTGGCCACTGCTAGCCGATCCCAGGTTCTGAGATGGTATCTGCTCAGTCACCAAGACTCGTTTTGGGCCGAAGGGAACTGTGGTCTGGAATGGAGAGAAGGCAAGCGTTATGGCCTTCAGGAAAGACTGATGGTACCCTGAGAACTCAACCAAGTTTCCTTTGTAATAAAACTCATAACTATTGTGGGTAATAAATGGAAATAGGAGCTGGAGAGATGACTGAGCAGTCAAGAACACTGACTGCCCTTTCAGAGGATCTGGGTTCAGTTCCCAGCATCACATAGTGGCTCATAACCATTTGTAACTCCAGACCCAGGGGATTTAACATCCTCTTTGGCATCCTCATGTGCCAGGCACACACATAGTGCAAAGATATCCATGCAGGCAAACATTCAAACAAAACATATAAGGTTACACAGGGTTTCCATAAGCATATTATTATTAACACAGTTCATTTCCCTGGGTTTCACTTTTTCAGAGTACTTATGTAATCGTGGCTAGCCTGGGACTCACTATATAAAAGAAACTGACCTCATCTCAATCTGCCTACTGCTGCCTCCTAAATATTGGGATTAAAGGCGTGCCTACCAAGCCCCACCCAACTGAAATATTTTTTAAAAATGTAATCTCCAAAATGAAAATGCATAGAAATTAACAAGTTGAGTTTTCAATAGAAAAAAAAGGAGGTTCTTTGACAAAGAAACAAGTATAGGTGCCTTGAAAAGTAATTATTACTGCACTGAATTAACATTGAATTACTTGTAAGTAAGTGCCAATCTTAAACAACTCTTAAGACCTATGCTAATCACACTCAGAGAAGATGGAGGTTCTCCTGCTTAAGTGAGAGGCTCAGGATCCACCAAGTGCTCAGAGGGTATGAGGTTTTAAGTGCAGAACCATCTCCTGTAGAAATAAGAGGCCCTCGGCCCACGACGCCCCCAGGCAAGGTCAGGAAGGGACCTGTAAAGATTCCACCCAAAGCCAAGGGGAAAGAATTCCAATAAGAGAACAATTTCCATGTGAGCTGTCCAGATTTGCTCAGTGAATACGGACTCTTGCAGCCAAGCCCAAGGACCTGGGCTAGAGTCCCTAGACCCACAGGATAGAAAGAACTCACTCCAGCAAGTTGCCCTCTGACCTACACAGTAGCATATGCACAGGTGAACACAAACAAAACATGAATGTGACTATAAGTAATTCTGTTTACCTTAAGGGGCCTGGAAGTGCAGTTTTCTTTACATCTGTCCATGTCACCTGAAGAGAGAAACAAGAACCTTTCATTTAAAGGGAGACACCTGCTTGTAAGTGCTACTATGTCATGCTCAGCTGTCACTGCTCTGTGTTGGACAGCCTTCCAGGCATGCACCCTTCACACTTTTTCTTGGTACAAGTGAATGAAGCAAGCTGACAGGGGACGGGTGCTTTTACCAGATACACACCCTGCACACGTGACGTCCCTTTATCATGTGACATCCTCTTTCATCATGTCCCTTCCCTCTCGGACACGGTGGTTCTTTTTGCTTTAGTATACAATGTTCACCGTTCAGTCTGCTTGAAATACCTCCTACCTTACAAAGCCCCACCAGCGCCGCAGCTGCCTCAGCCATGATCTCTCACCTCCCTTGAAACAACAAAGCTCCAGTACTACCTGCTCTTCTCTTCCTCCCACTGGGCCTTTTAAATTCCACTGTCTGTCAGCTACCCCCACTGTGGGAACCCAATATGATTACTTGCATTCCTGGGGAGCAGGTTTGGACCATCATCCCTTTTGACCCCTTTTCCGGGTTTACCTATTAAACCTCCCTAGCTCTCATTTCCTACCCTCCTGACTCGGCCTCTTTTTTCCCCCGCCCGCACCTCCCCAATCAGAGTCCTTCACCTTCCCAGCTACACCAAATGCCTTTCACTGTTCTCACTCAGCACAAAGATTTACTACAAGTAGGAAAACTGCTCATGCCCCAGCAGGTTCGGGTTCCCGTTTTCAGAGGGACAAATAGCTGAGTGTGTTACTGAAGGGCCCATAATGCAAAGATCAGGAAGGCTAGGCAGGAGGCAGCAACATTAAGTGAACGATGCCTATGAGGAAATAGAGCTCCGGAGCCCAGAGGCCAGCTTTAATAAACGACCCTGCATTTTAACTTTCCCATGGTTAGCTACACCAGGGAGATTTCTATTTCCCACGTTTGCAGTGGAGCCAGGGCTTTGTTTGTTAGGTTTGGTTTTTTTGAGACAGTGTCTCCCAGTGTAGCCCTGGCTGGTCTGGAACTCACTATGTCTCAACAAACATAAGGTTAGGTATGGTCCCGCATTCCTTTAACCCCAGCACTTGGGAGGCAGATCTCTATGAGATCCAGGCCAGCCAGGTCTACACAGAATGCAAACCCACTGAGACAGCTATTACCCCAGGGCCACTCAACGTTCCCCTTCGGTCTGCGGCACCCAGCTCGTCCTCACCCGCCCGGTCCCCTTCCTACCCACGGGCAAGTTCCTGCTTCTGACCGAAGCCTCCAAGCGATCCCGGTAGCTCAGCCGTTACGATTCAAAGTTTCTCCTTTTAAAATAGGAGTTAAACCCTCTCCTCCGAAAGCTGATTGGCTAGAGTCGGAGAGATGCCGTTCTGTGATTGGCTCACCGTGAACGCAATTACTAGAAGCTCACGCCGTACCGTAGCTGGGCGCAGGCGCACTGAGCCGTCAGAGCCCGGAAGTGGTGCACCAACCGCCCGTCCGCTCTGTGGCCGTTCTATCGCCCGCCGTGCTCCGCAGCATCGGGCGTTTGCCGGTCACACAACAGCACTTTGGGTTCAAGGCTACCGCGGAGGTGATCAGCTCGGAGGAGGTGAATGAGCGTCTTGAACGTGCCAGTGAGTAAGATGGCGAGAAGGGCAGGCTTGCAAGTGAGCGGGAGGTTGCTCGGCGCTCGGCTGCATGACCTTTGCGCGTGCGCAGTGAGTGTGCACTCAGAGCGATCGATCGGGCACGATTCGCGCCTCCATTTTTCTTGGAGAGAGCGGGAGACCAAGACCCTAATCAGCGGGTACGGAGTCGAGGGTCGTAAGGAAATGGGCTGCTGTGCTTGGCTGGGGTCTATAGTGGATCACGTGAAGGACTGGGGCTAGCGGAGATGATGGCGAGAGGCGGTTCGCCCCAAGTCCGTGTCCCAGAGTTGGCCGGCCTGGCCTGCACCCCTGCTCTCAAAGGGCCTCGGTCCCAGCGGGTCCCTACCATCCTCCCTGAGCAGAAGCGGTCGCGCGGCTTAGCCGTGGACCTCCTGCATCCCCCGGTGTTAGCAGTCCTAAGTCGGGCCCCTCGTGCCTCGTTCTCCCCGCCGAAGAACTGGAGATGATAGAAATCTGTGAATGAGTAAAGTGAAGGCTCAACTTCTCCACCCTCCCACCCCCTCTCTCTTTTTTTCTTTAAATGTCGTGCTAAAGCCCCTGTTGTTCCCTGGCAGGCTTGGGGGCTGACTTTCGCTTGAGTGGGTGCTCTAGGTTCTTGGAATTCATTTTATCCTCTGTTGTGTCCCAATGTCTTATGCAAGGGTATATTTCTATACACTTGTTTCTAATTTACACGAACATACCGAACAGCTTCGTTTAGTGATCGAATGCTTGACCTCGTATCTGGCAGTAGGAAGTGCTTGGTAAGCGCGATCAGTGCGGTGCTGTGTGCGGCTTTGCGGGTCTTTGAGCCTGGGTCATCGGGCAGCAAACAGTGTAATCCCAGGCTGTATCTCCAGCCCTACCTTCATGCTTGATGTCCCCAGATTCCTACAGCCAAACATATAATCGCACCCCTACTGATTAACTTAATCAAATTATCTACCCAGGTTGATTCAGAAACCATCATCTTTGGCTTTGTTTCATTTTCACGGACTGAAGAGATTAGATCCCTCCAAATAAAACTGAGAACACCGTGTGTTCAGATTTTTACATTTATTTGTTTTGATGGTGACAGGGTGGCTGCCCAGTATAGACTAGGCTGGTCTCAAATTCACAGGGATCTGCCTGCCTCTGCCTTCCAAGTGCAGGGACTAAAGACATGTGCCACCATGCTCAGCTTTTGACACATTTTTATTAATGAACTTGGCTTATTTTTCATTTTTTGATCCTCATTTTTTATGATGTATTTGTGTGTTCATTTACTACCTCATCAAGTTGTATAATTAACAGTAATAAGCTAAGTTGCCTGAAAACAGGTTTTAAAAATAAACACACCAGTCATTAGTAGATTTACATTCCAGCTGGTGTAAAGTGGTCCAGGCATCTGACAAAACATTAGCCATCTGCCAATTGCAGACACCAGTGTTACCAGAAGAAATGGAAGGGATAGCAACAAAAGTCGCAGGTGGATAGTTTAGCAGAGAAGAAGAAATCATGAGGAGTCCTACTCTAACCATCAGTGACATTAGTTTCTATATGTACTTTCTGTGCACCATTTTGACTAACCTCCAGTGGCTTAGGTAACAGCTGAGGAACTGGAACCAAGAAAAACAAAGGCACCATCCAAAGATAATGCAGCTAGTCAGGCTGAGATTGATGGATGTGATTATGCCTGGCCTGAGAGATCTGTGCTTCTGGTAACTGGGGAGTGCCTCTACCTTTTACTCAGCACCTGTTTTCTCTTCCAGCAGTCAGGGAAACTGTCATCATCTTCTGCAGAATGTATAGAACCAAAGTGGGTTTGAAGGACCGCCAACAGCTCTACAAGCTGATCATTAGCCAGCTGCTATATGACGGTTACATTAGCATCGCCAACGGCCTCATCAATGAGATCAAGCCCCAGTCGGTATGTGCGCCATCAGAGCAGCTCCTGCATCTGATCAAACTAGGTAAGCTGTGGGTGTGGATTTGTGCATCCCAAATGGCATTTTAGGTGCTTGCCGGGGGCAGTTACTAAAATTATTTCCGTGTAGTTTCAAAGTCGATGTATGCAGAATACAGTAAGGATAGCTAAGTCCAGATGATAAAGCTGGTTCTGATGTAGTTGTACCCATCATCTGGGCATTCCCCTCAAGTCTCAGCTCAAGTGTCATCTCTCACCCCATTTAAGATAGTTCTTCTGTCTTCCTCATGCTCTACCACAGTGATTCGCTTCATTAACAGATGCTATCTGAAGCCTGCTTTGTTATTTGAATCAGTTCCACGCATACTTCACCTTCCCATTCCCTACTCACTAGAAAGACTGACACTGTAGATATCAGGGTCTTGTGTTAGTCATTGGTACCTACCTACCCTCAGCAGGGTTTTAAATTACCTAGCTGAATCTACATGTCATTCCCAACATTTATGGGAAGTTTGTTTTGTTTCAGGTTACTTTCAGTCTGCTGGCTGCTTTCAGCAAGTGATCACAACTCTCTCTCTCTCTCTCTCTCTCTCTCTCTCTCTCTCACACACACACACACGTGTTATTGTGGGTCAGTATATGGAAGTGCACATAACAGAAGATGTTTTCAGAAAAAAAGATATCAGTACACAGAACACATTTATTCCCTTGACTTGATAATGCCACTTGTGTACTGTCCTGAGTGGGGAAATCAATAAATTAAACTGTTCTATAATGAGGAATTTTACATATGTTTAACTTTAGATTTACTTTGTGGCTTTAGCTCTAGCTATCTTTAAGAATTTATAATGTTGAAAGACTTGTTCTGTTGAGTATTATTTTAAATGTTTAAACGACTGAGCAAGTCCCAAGTGATGGTTCAGGCCTGCATTTGTTTTGAAAAACAAGAGTTGTATGTGTGGGAAGAAGCCACAAGTTTTTCACATGTTTTGATTCCTCCTGTGCCAATGATTGTTATTGTTTATGTGGTATGTGAGGTTATTTCTAAATTAAGGGTCTTTATGAGGGATGATTTTCATTATTACTACTCTATGATTTTGTGGATTTGGGTGTTTTGCCTGCATGAGTGCTGTATGGATGCAGTGCCCCTGGAGGCCAGAAGAAGTTGTCACGTTCCCTGGGACAAGAGTTAGACGGTTTATAAGCTGCCCTATAAATGCTGAGAATTGAACCAGCTCCTTTAGAGGAGCAACCATTGCTCTTAACTGCCGAGCCGTCGCTCCAGGCCTATTTTGTTTTATTATGAGTCTTTTGCCTGCCAGTATGTATATGTACACATGAGTGCGTGGTGCCCACAGAAGCCAGAAAAGATCATCCAGTCTCTTAGACCTGGAATCACAGAGGGTTCTGAGTCTCTGTGTGGATGATGGAAACTGAACCCAAGGACATTAATCATTGAGCCACCTTTCCAGCCTCTGTGTTTTATTTTGAAAACAAGGTTTCACTGTATGGCACTGCCTGGTCTGGAACTTACTATGTAATAGACCCGGCTGGCCTTGGCTCACCTGCCTCTGCCTCTGCCTCCGCCTCCCACAAGTATTGGGATTGAAGGTGGCACACCATCATGCTCAACTTTTTTTTTTCTTACTTGATGTCTCCCTTGTCAGGACTACCTTGAATTCTGTGAACGTAATGTGAATCTCACATTCACTATCCTCCTGTCTCAGCCTCCTAACTTTTGGGATCACAGAAGTCACATAACACCCAACAAACATATTGTCTGTAAACTTTAGTATGCTTGAGCATGGCATTCTTTCAGTAAATCTCATTAATGTTAGCAGTGTAGCAAAACCCATCAAAGCTGCTACTAACTGATCACATCTCTAAAAATTAGGATTCAGGGCTGGAGGTATAGCTCAGTGAAGGGTTATTTGCCAGCAGGTGTGAGGCCCTGGTTTGTCTCCAACACCACAAAATAAGCAAAGTGCTAGTTCTCTGTTCTAAATGGAAAAAAATGAATTGAACTCCCATTAAAAAATAGGGGAAACAGCAGTGCTGCTGTTTTTATTGCATTTTATAAGTACTGTTAAAGAGTGAGTTTGGCTATGGAAATATACCCTTCCACAAGCCATTGTGCCTGCAGCAGTGTGCACCTTTCATAGCATGGACAAGGTTCTTGATTTGTCTAGCACTGGGTGGTGTTGGTCGACATCATTTTCCGTTCAGATCTAGAACCTGTCTTTGCATTTAACAGCTTTTCTCGTGTTCTTGATTCTAACCCCTTTAGGGATGGAAAATGACGACAGTGCGGTTCAGTATGCAATTGGTCGCTCTGATACAGTTGCCCCTGGCACAGGCATTGACCTGGAGTTTGATGCAGATGTTCAAACAATGTCACCTGAGGCTTCTGAATATGAAACCTGTTATGTCACTTCCCACAAAGGCCCATGCCGTGTGGCCACCTATAGCAGAGATGGGCAATTAATAGCCACAGGATCTGCTGACGCTTCCATAAAGATACTGGACACAGAAAGAATGTTGGCCAAAAGTGCCATGCCAATTGAGGTACCATTCCCGCCTACCATTGCTCCACACAGCACGGCTGTGTTATCATCAGCTCTGGTTTTCCCCGTGGGACTGTGGGCTTGGACCAGGTGCCTCTGTACCTTGAGCATCTATCTCTCCTTTTCTTGTTGGTCCAGGTAATGATGAATGAGACCGCGCAACAGAACATGGAGAACCACCCAGTCATTCGAACTCTTTACGACCATGTGGATGAAGTCACGTGTCTTGCTTTTCACCCAACAGAACAGATCCTGGCCTCAGGCTCAAGGGATTATACTCTAAAATTGTTTGATTATTCCAAACCCTCTGCAAAAAGAGCCTTCAAATACATTCAGGTTAGATACATCAGGGGAGCACTTGACTGTTTATATGCAGTATTTTATGGCTCTTAGATTCACTTATGTCATGACGATTCCAACTGATCACACTATGACGGACATGCCTTCTGTGGCATTTGGAGCAGATGCCATTGGTGTAGGGGTGACTGGCTGTCCTTTGCCCAAGCAGGACTGCAAATGAGCTGGGCATGGTGGACCATACTGTAATCTCATCACTCAGGAGGCTGAGCAGGAGGACTGACACAAGTACAAGGCCAACCTGCTGCATAATCCATTCCTGGCAGCTTGAGTGATAAAGTGAGACCCTCAAAAAAGGGAGTTGGGGATGGATCATTTTTAAGACACTGTAGGTTCAAGCCTCATGACTAGGAACAAAACAAGCAAAAAACCTACCTTCCCTAAAAGTGTGGCTTACAGCCACCAAAGTGCTCAGTTGAAAGTGTCAAATGTTTCGGAAAAGCAACTTGTGATCCACTGTTGAGTCCATGTTGCAGCTTCTGCCATTCATTGGCTGGAATTTCCTTAGTATTTGCTGCCCTAGAACAGATTACAGAAGCTTATTTTCATCTTTCATGGTTGTGTGAGTGTAACTCCTTTGATCCATTTTTAAGAGTCCATCTGGTTTCATCCCATGTTCATTTGCGAGTAAAGCTCCTGTCTGGTTTTAGGAATATCTGACCTGTAAATAGTATTAGAAAGAACCAGTGTTCTGTATCCTACAGCTCAGGGACTGACATTGTGCCTCTGTCCTCACAGGAAGCTGAAATGTTGCGCTCTATCTCTTTCCATCCTTCTGGAGACTTTATTCTCGTTGGAACTCAGCATCCTACGCTTCGCCTTTATGACATCAACACCTTCCAGTGTTTTGTCTCTTGCAATCCCCAAGACCAGCATACCGATGCTATCTGCTCTGTTAACTACAATCCTAGTGCCAACATGTATGTCACTGGCAGCAAGGACGGCTGCATCAAGCTATGGGATGGTGTCTCCAATCGCTGTATCACAACCTTTGAGAAAGCTCATGATGGGGCAGAAGTCTGTTCTGCCATTTTCTCCAAGAATTCCAAGTACATCCTCTCAAGTGGAAAAGACTCTGTAGCTAAACTCTGGGAAATATCCACAGGGCGGACACTGGTGAGGTACACAGGTGCGTGAGAAGGTGATGCTGGTTTTTCTCTAGGGGGTCAGACTGCTGAAGAGTGAGAAACTGGAGGAAAGGGGTTCAGAGAAGGCTTTGCCCCTTCCCTAGGGCAATACAGGTCGCCCTGGAAGAGATCACCAGTGTCCATAGATAAATAGACCCAGCAGATGGGAAGGAAAGAAAGCCAGCTCAGTTCCCCAGTACTTGCTGTTAGTCTCTAGTTCCTGGTGGTGTGCCTACGGGCTCCTGTTATGGTGAGTTTGTTTGAATTTGCCCGGTGCAGTACTCAGTTCAGGTCTGGGCATTGTGAGGCCTGTGTTCTGCTGTGCTCAGTTCTGTTCCACAGCAGCTGAGAGGAGTGTTTGGTAGGAAACCTTCCAGGTGGTTCTGTTGTGAGGTATTTGTGTCTCATTAAATATACAGAGGTTGTAGCTTGCAGGGAACCAGTATTGTAAGGGGCTGAGTTAGCATCTTGGAGAGGGACATGGAAGAACTGATGATTCAGGCCACTAGGGTGCAGCACAGTTCCTCTCTGTGTGGCACAAGCTAGTTGCCTAAAGAACCATGTCTGTCATAGTCCTTGGTAACTTTGTGATACTTTATGTGTCATTTTGGAAAATATCTCTTAAAACCGGGACCTTCTTACTTGTAGAAGCATTCCAAGTGGACATGAAAATGCTCCATTTACAAGTGACAGCCCTTGCTTCCCAGGGGATGATTCAGACATGCACCAGACTGCTACCAAGAGCTTAGATGGCTTATTTTTAGTAGAGAGTTACAATGTTATTTTTCCTAGGAATGTCTAGACACATTCCTGATTTCCTAATTCCTAAGTCAGCACCCTGACAGACAGCATGTCAGGGTTTCCTTTCTGGGTGTTAAGATGCACTTAGAAAGCAAAGTTTTCTTGAAATAATGATAGAAAGGGAAAAGCTGAAGAGGACATTAGATGTGTTGAGTCCATCTTGAGTTTTTTTTTACATAGTATACATCTCAGTGATCTTGATCTATAGATAGGCTATACACAAGAAAAAGATGAGCACAAATTTATAGGGAAAAAGTCAAATTTTCAGTATTTTTTAAGAGAAATTAAAGTGGATGGTTGGTTATAAAATGAACGGCCTTAATGTAAACCCCAGAAATGGAATTGGGCATGTCTTTTCTTGGCTCATCAAACCATCTACAACTTATGGGACTGTTTTATTTCATTGGTCAAAGTTTAAAAAAAAAAAAAAAGTCAGCTCATTTTACTGATGTTTCATTTGGTAAATATTTCAGAAGGGTAATTGTGAAGTCAAATGTTTAAATATGTGCTTTTGGTCATACTCTTAGAAACATAAGTCCATGTGCATGCACACAGAATGATGTCTGTAAACAATCCTGGGAGTCAGTGCAAGTTAGAAGCCAGAGTCCACTGCAAAGCATTGAGTAGCTCTGCTGTGCACCTGTTACCACATGCACTTTTGCAGATAAACACTCGTAGCATCTCGTGTGCATGCATAGTGAGACTTGTGTTTCACTCAGCACCCTCGTGGATAGGGACTGGTGAGAAAGGGAAGGCTTTTATTAGGAAGCCATCTACCCACGGTCGCAGCTCCTAAGGAATGCACACCCTGCTAACTATGATGGGTGTGTTTTTTCCCCGTAGTCGCGTTCTCACAGGTCTGCACTGCATACTCTGAAAGAGAGTAACATGTGGCTGCTGGTTCCTGCAGTTAAAAGCACATGGGTATTTAGGAGGCTGTCCACCAAAGTACAGCCTCATTAAGTAGTGAAGTGCCCTGGCTCTTCTAATCTTTCATGCATTACTGTAAACATAAAACATGTCTTCTATTTATGCTCATGAAATGTAAAGCTTCCTTTTGAAAGGTAAGTGCTCACATGCTTTGTTCCAGTGTGTCTGAGGAGATAAAGGTGTGTGCAAAGACTTTTACACAGCATTGTTCAGTGGATACAAGCTGAATGCCTAGCAGCAAGAACATCGTTAGTGACTCTAGACAGGGCCCAGCACTGTGGGTTCAAACTGCTTTGGGAGATAAGCACCAGGTTATCACCAGGTCATAAGAGATGTGGCACCAGGTTGGTGTTTGCCCATAGGTACACCAAGGTTAAGTTGCCTTGGGTGGTGGGCCTGGAGGTGACAGTGTTGCCATAGTGCTAGACCATTGTGAGGGTTGGAGGTCACCCCTGGGTCCACAGCCTAACATGTTGGTTTGTGTGGCAGGCGCGGGTCTGAGTGGACGGCAGGTGCACCGGACGCAGGCTGTGTTCAACCACACTGAGGACTATATTTTGCTGCCGGATGAAAGAACCATCAGCCTCTGCTGCTGGGACTCTAGGACAGCTGAACGCAGGAACCTGCTGTCCCTGGGCCACAACAACATTGTGCGCTGCATTGTGCACTCTCCCACCAACCCTGGCTTTATGACGTGCAGCGATGACTTCCGAGCTCGGTTCTGGTACCGGAGGTCCACCACTGACTGAGCTGGCCTCACCCTAGGGTTCTTGTCTCAGGACGCTGCCCTCCTCCCCGGGTCGTGCCACCGGCTGCAGTAGTGAGCAGTTCGCACCATCTGTGGCATTGTGTGGCCACCTGGCTCCTGCCTTGGATATGTGTGTGGAAGCTCTTTTTACCTTGCTGTAGAATCGTGGTGGGAAGAGTTTGAAACAGACCTGTGCAGTCCTGTCACGAAGAATTCGGTGTGCTTCCCACCAGCTTAGTAAGTGCAGGGCTTGGCATGGCTTCTGTCTCATTTCGGAAGAAGCACAGAATACTGAAGTACTTCCTGGGCCTCAGGAATCTCACACAGACTGCTGTCAGGTTCCTTTGTCACCTCTTGCACCTGTCCTGCCCCTCTGTATTTTCTTTCCAGATGCATTTTGGCACATGAGGTCTGCAGCTCTGAGGTCCAAGGGTTTTGTGCCATGTGGAATAACCTTTCAGGGCTCTCAGTCCCATCCTGAGGTGACATCATCCTGGTAATAAAGCTCAGATCTACAACCTCACTGTTCCTCCTTCTTCACTTCAATAAAACAAAGGGTTTCTAGGCTCCCCCTCTGCCATCCCTGCAGCACCCTCTTGGTACCAGCAGTATTTACTGTTAGGAATGGTGACTGGCCTGTAAGCCCAAGGAAGCAGGATCAGAAACCCAAGGTCTGCCTTGGCTAAATACTAAGTTTACATGAGCAACCTGTCTCAAGTCTAACCAAACATGGGCATAATGGCATGCGCCTTTAATCCCAGCTCTCAGGAGTTAGAGACAAGTAGATTTCTGTGATATCCTAGCCTGATCTAAATAGTGAGTTCCAGGGTAGCCAGGGCTACTTACCTTGTCTAAAAAATAAAAATGGATGATAATGACTTGAGATATTCAGTCTAAGCCACAAGAGGTTGCCATTGCTCCCCGCCGGAGTGCACAGGGCACTGTACTCTTGGCTGGCCACAGCAGTGCTCTGGGATATTAAGTCTGCTTTCTAGTTCTGAGGAAAACTCTGGGTACCTGGGCAGAAGTACCTGAAAACCGTGCAAGCTCACTGATAAAAGTAGTGACTGGGCCATAGAAAGTCATAGCTGTGTTGTGAGAACTTTGGCGTAACAATTCTTTCCCAGCCTTACCACTGGAGATGACTGGGTTTGCGGTTGCAGTCCTAAAGAACTGTATTTCTGTCCACAGTAAGTGTAGACTTGCACTTTTATTTTGCCTTCTGATTTTCCAGTATTTGAACCTGACCACCCAGGGGTACTACCCAGAAGAATGTGAGAAAGCTGCTGGTTAGGGACAAGGACAGCCATTCTGTCCCCGGCAAGCTTTCCTCTTCTTCCTCTGATGTCCCTGTTGCTTTCAGGCTGTGACATGACAGAACAGGCGCTGGGCACCTCTGTTTCCGCCCACACTCCAGCATAAGCTGCTGAGATGTGGGTCACGTGAATTAATAATGCCGCTCCACTTCGTGTGGTCCCTGGGCTAGTAGTCTCAGTGGCTGTAGTTTCAGAGCTGGCATTTACAAGATCAAGATGCTCTTCTCTGCTCTCCCCTCCTGTACCTTCCTCTTTCCTTCCTTTTAAAAGCCACATTAAGGTTTGAGCTGGTGTACGTCAAGAGTATCACACAAGACTCATCCTCTTCACAGAACATCTCACTAATTGTACCACATGACACCCTGGCATTCAAATGAATTTATATCTGGTCAGAATAACCTATCCCCTTCTATGTTATTTTTTTAAAGATGTGATTTCTGAAATAAACTTTTTTATATAACAGTAATGGGAAGCTAGCTTGTGTTCTTGGAGATTGCCATGAGCCTTCCCACACTTGAACAGTGGTTCTTAAGCCATAATTGTGGACAGATAAAAGACACTGCAGAAATTAAGTGAGCAATTCCACTAACCCCAGACAAGAAAACTTGAGTACAAAGTACTGTTCTCTAATGGCACATGCCCATAATCACAGCACTTAGGAGGCTGAGGTAGGAAGGCTGCCATGATTATGAGGCCACACTGGACTGAATAGTTCCAGGCTAGCCTGAGCCCCAGTGTGAGTCTGAGGGAAGAAAAGGAGAAAAAAAAAAAAAAAAAAAAAAACTCAGTATGTCAAAAGCATTAAGGACTTTGATACAAGACAGGTGTGGCAGCGTACCTGCAATCCCAGCACTTGGGAATAAAGGCAAGAAGGAAGGGCATATTCTAGTACCTAGCAAGTTCAAGGCCAGCCTGAGCTAGGTGAGTGAGACCTTATCTGAAATACATTCAAGAAAACCCCAAGGTCTCTCCTATGTGGTCTACTTGGCTCAGAGTGTCAGCTTCAGACTGCCAGGTCTTTTTTGAAAGTACACTGTTTCTCAGAATAGCCTGTTGTTGCAACACTTAGGCTTCCAACGAACTTTCCTTAAGACGCAGGCAGAGTGGCTATAGTGCCTTCTCGGACCTTCCATTCATAACGTCAGACAGGGTCAAACCTGGACTGAGAAGTCGAATATGTTTGCAGATTATCAGCTTAGCTTTAGTAAGAGGTAGCCCAGCCTATTTCTTAGCCAATTCCCATGTACTCGGTGTGTGAATGAGTTGTTCATTTGGTCTAGGCTAAGTTCTCTAGAACTTACGACATACCAATTACAACATCCTAGTTGTTCCGTGAGCCTGAGATGCCCTTCAGTGTGGGGAGGAGCATTGCCAGGGGTTTGCCAAGGTGATAGGAAGCAACTATCAACGAGTTACTGTGGCATCTTAGCTTCAAATTCTGCCATGGGTAATTCACTATGACCTTCAAGTTTGTTCTTCCCTTTGTTTTCGTTTTTTGAGACAGGGCCTTTTAATACTGTGTCTTAAGTTTTTACCCAAGTATGTATCAGATGTGGAACATACTCCGCCTTTACTTCCCATCCCCTCCTTTGCTCCCCTCTGTCCGCTTAGATAGTTTTGCTTCTTTCATTGTGTGTGTGTGAGTGTAAATGATTTTATGTATCTATATAAAATCCAGGAGCCACAAATGAGAAAAAAAAAAACTATTTCTCTTTCTGAGGGTGTCTTCATTCACGATGTGATTATCTGTTGAATCCATTTTCCTGCCAGTGTTATAACTTCCTTCCACATGATGAGTGGGAAAAAGAAACTGCGCACACACATTTCCTTATTCCTCCCCTGCTGTTGGACGTGTAGGCTGGTTCTGCGGTGGAGCTATTGTGGACAGTGCTGCGATAAACAGTGACACGCAGGCCCCCCGTGACATGTTGGCTTGGAGAAACTTTGGGTAGATACCCAGGAGTGTCATAGCTGGGTCATGTGGAAGACCCATTTTCCAGTTATTTGAGAAGCGTCCATACTGACTCCACAATGGCTGGACTAGTTGGTACTCTCTCAGTAGTACATTAGGACTTCCTTTATCCATGCCTCCCATTAACTGTCATTTGTCTTGATGACTGCCCTCTGGACTGGGGTGAGATTGAATCTTGATGACTTTTGGTTGACGTTTCTCTGAGTGGAAATGGGCTGGCTGGTGGAACTGAGCATTTTTCGGTGTTTATTGGCCATTTGTGTTTCACCTTTAAGAACTGTTGGTCCCAGATTCCACCAAAGAGAACTCTTAAAAACTGTGATAAGGATGTTGAAGTTTAGCTCTCCACAGTCAATGGCTTCTGCGGGGATGTGGATGGGAAAGGACGCTGACATGCTTCAGTGAGTATATGGATAACGCAAAGAGGACTTGTGGGTTTTTTTTTGTGTTATGCTTTTTGTTTTTTTTTGAGACGCTTCTCTGTGCAGCCTTGGCTGTTCTGGATTCTCTTTGTTGACCAGGCTGGCCTCAGACTCATGGAGATCCGACTGTCTCTGCTCCCTGAGTGCCAAACCATAGAGCTCTGGAGTCATAGGTTCCTCTCTGCTCAACCTATCAGTGTGTGGCAGTTGCCTCCACCAGCAGGACCCCAGCCTGCCACCACTATCCTCCTCCCCTGCTGAGCATCGCAGAGAGCAGGAGAGACCCTTCTCAGGATCTCCAAGACGGGTGACCTTGGCAGGGAGGACTGACTTCCTCACGTGTAAACCCACAGTGGGACCTGGGGTATGGGTTCACGGGCTAGCCTGCAAGCTCCTCTCCATTCTGGTTTCACAGCTTCTCCAGATGGTAAAAGAACTCCACCACAAGAAAAAAAAGGAGGTGGGAGGAGGCTGAAAGAGCAAAACCAAGAGTTCCGTAGCTGGTGAACACACCGCCCTGCTGCTCTAAAGAGATCAACTACTGATGTTGCAGAGTAACTCGTATTCCTTGACAGTTTCATGCACATTTACATATATGTTTTCACACCTCCTCCTAACCCCCTCAAGCACAAGATCATGCATGCACACACATGGACTCACATAAATATAAAATCTTTTTTTTTTTTTTTTTTTTTTTTTTTAGTGATTTCATAATATTGTGTGCTTAGCCGGGTGTCCTGGAGCATACCTGTAATCCCACCAGTCAGAGAGGCCGGGGCAGGCAGATCTCTGTGAGTTCGGGGCCAGCCTGGTCTACAAAGTACATCCAGGACAGCCAAGGCTGCACAAAGAAACCCTGTCTCAGAAAACAACAACAACAAAAAGAATATTGTGTGCCTGGCACTATCCTTAGTGCTGGGAAAGCCTCAGTGACTTACAGGTTCAGTCTCTGGAAAGCTTCACAAGGAGAACAGCTTTTCGTTTTTTTTGTTTTTAGAGACAGGGTTTGCCTGTGTCTGTGTAGCCTTGGCTATTCTGGACTCACTTTGTAGGCCAGACTGGCCTCAAAGTCACAGAGATCTGCCTGCCTCTGCCTCCTAAGTACAGAACAGGCTTTATAAAGCAGCTTCAGAAGGTGAGTCCTGTGGAGCCCATCCATGAATGCGAGGCAACGCGTGCCCCCATCACTCCTGCTTTTCATCCGGCTGCTCTTCGACCAAACACTTGCTTCTCTCCTCCTCCCGTTTCCCTAATAAGCAGCAGCATTTGGGCGAGAGCTTTGAGTAGTCTTAAGGATCTGCGCTTTCTAGGGATGTTATTTACTCTCAGGATTCAAAGTGCCTTTCAGTTGAGCTCTTCCCTCTATTTAAAGCATCAATGTAGGAGTGGGCTGTAGTTCAGTGATACAGCACTTGCTCAGCATGCTTGAGACGCTGGATTTGATCCCCAGCACCACATACACTGGTATGATGGTACATGCCTGTAATCCCAACACTTGGTAGAAGAAGGCAGGAGGATCAGAAGTTCAAGGTCATCCTCAGCTATATAGAAAATGTGAGGCTAGCTTGGGCAATATGAGACCCTATTTCAAAATAAAAGGGGTCGGGAGTGGTGGTGTACACTTTGGATCACAGCAAGCTGGTGGCAGAGGCAGGTGGATCTCTGTGAGTTCAAGGACAGTCTTGCCCACGAAGTGAGTTCCAAGACAGCCAGGGCTATTACACTAAGAAACCCTGTCTCAAAAAAAAAAAATAAAAAATAAAAAAGGAAATGTAACTGCTTACATTAATATTTAACCAATAAAAACATGGAGGCATAACTGAGGTAAAAAAAAAAAAAAAAAAAAAAAAAACCTGCTAGCTCAGAGAGGTAATTTTATTTTCTAAACTATATACAATGTATCTATCTAAACAAGCCTGTTTTTCCAACTAAACTGCTGTAGGAATCTCTTTGTATCTGTGTCATTCTACCTAGCTCCTCCAAACCCCTGAGGTTCTCCTTGGCTCTTTCCTAGAATGGTTTTTCCTGTGTCCTGCCAGCTGCTTCTCTGTTGTTCCTGCAAGCCCAGAGAGAGGATCTCTTTGTCTTACCCGAAGCTCCACCATAAAGCTCTTTCAAGCCAAAAAATAAAAATAAAAATAAAATGAAAAAATCAAGAGGGTGCTCTACCAAAAGTCTAATTGCTTATACTCTAACTCTAGCTCCTCCCCTATACCCGTGGCAGGTGAACCATGACAGAACCATTACGGTGGGGTAGATGGAGGCCAGCCAGCTACCCAGGCAAAGGCAGCTGACTTGGCCTCAGGTCATAGGGCAAAGACCACAAGACTTCTCCCAGGCAACTTGCCTTAAATTAGGCAGGAATTAGTAGGCTGGGGTCAGTTGGTAGGGGAGGAGGGCTTCCCCTTTCTGAGGACTAGGGGAAGGAGATAGGAGGAAGAGGGAGGAAGGGTAGGACCGGGAGGAGGCTATGATTGGGATGCAGAGTGAATGAATTAAAAAAATAAATAAATTTTTTAAAACTAGGCAGGAATTTCCATTCTTTAGCATTCTTGTCTATGGAGGCTTTTGGAGGCACACCTAGGCTGCATCTCTTCAGGACACACATAACTGCGTCTAACAAACACGGATCATCTTAGACTTTCATATTTTGCTAACAATTAGGTTTTCTATGTACAACAATCAAATATCCTGTAACAAGGAAGGAGGGAAGCAAGCAAGGAAGGAAGGAATGAAGGAGGCTTGAGGGACCTCACTTCAGTAAACACCTGGGCTTAAAATCAAGTGACACAGAAGCTGAAAAGATGACTCGGCAGTTAAGAGGCGCAACAGCAGAGGATCTGACGCCCTCCTCGGGCATCTGTGGATACTGTCCTCACGTGGTGCATTTACCTGCATAAGGTCAAACGCTATACACATTAAAATAAATAAATAAATAAATAAATAAATAAATAAATAAATAAATAAA
>NW_026596234.1:5914035-5935670 GCF_907164565.1 Psammomys obesus | reverse complement strand
AATAAATAAATAAATAAATAAATAAATAAATAAATAAATAAATAAATGAATAAATAAATAACTGGCGTGAAAGTCAACTGCTATCAGGAATCACCAGCTCTGTGAGTGACAGTGATGCCTTCTGATTGGTCACTGTGTGCAGAGCAGTGGGCTGAGGCTGTCACTGAAGCCTGGCCCTTGCCATTCTCAACTCCTCTCTGCATCTGCCGGGTTAGGGTTGTGTGTGTGTGTGTGTGTGTGTGTGTGTGTGTGTGTGTGTGTGTGTTTTGTTTTATTTTAAAGGCACGTGCACATCCTCCTTCCATGGCAGCCTCTACTCTGATGGGCACCCACTCTTTTCAAAGCTTGTCTTCTTTCCCTGTGGACTTGTCAAGTCAGGAACTCACATCGTAGTCCAGACAGGCCTAGGTAGCCCAGGCTAGCCTTAAAATTGCAACAGTTCCCTACCTCAGCACTGCGAATACCAGGATCACTGCCTGCCTAGGGCTAAGTCTGTCTGTGAATGAAGCTGTTCCTTCTGTCTAGTCATGGTCCCTTCGCTGTCATCTGCTTTCATCAGCAGAGTGCTGATTGCTGGTTCCTTGAAGATGACTTCAAACAAGGGTAGCATTTTATTTGTGTTTTTGTTTTTATTTTGTTTATTGTATTTTATCTGGGGAGGGCGCACATGCATGGCAGCGTGCGTGCGGAGATCAGAAGACAATTGCAGGGGTCGGTTTTCTTCTTCCACCATATGGGTCCAGGAACGCCAACTCAAGTTTTCGGCTTGGCAGCAAACAGCTTCGTCCATTGAACCACCTCACCTGTTCGCCTATTTTTTCTTTTTTTCTGTGAGACAAGATCTCACTATGTAGCCCTGGCTGGCCTGGAACTTGCTTTGCTTATCAGGCTATCATTAAACTCACAGGGATCAGCCCGCCTCTGCCTCCAGGTTGCTAGGATTGAAAAATGCGTGCCACCACACCTGGCTTTTTAGTTATTCGTGCTTAAAAGATAACATTGTATAAGCTATGAAGAACCATGTCTAGAAACTAACAGTTATTTTAAGTGGCAAATATGTCTGGCACTCTGAAGTGAGGACTGGGGTGTGTAGCGTACCCAGAAAAGATGGTAAGAGTTCGTAAGGGAAGGCTGGGCATGGCGGCACATGTTTTGTTGTTGTTGTTGTTGTTTTATTTGTATTGTTGTTGCTGTTTTCAAAAACACAAAAAACAAAATGTTTCTCTCTGTAGCCTTGGCTGTCCTAGAACTCATTCTGTAGACCAGGCTGGCATTAAACTCACAGAAATCCCCCTGCCTCTGCCTCCAGAGTGCTGGGATTAAAGGTGTATGCTACCACTGCTGGGCTATGGCACAAACTGGGAGGCAAAAATAGGAGCGTCTTTGTGAATTCAAGGCCAGCCTGGTCTACAGAGCAAGTCCCAGACCAGCTGGGAGGAGCTGCTTAGAAGATGGGACCCTTATGATGAAATGAAATGAGGTGAAACGAAATGAAATGAGGTGAGGTTAGATGAAAGCCCCAGCTCTTCTTTGCCCTCTGTTGCAAGGTGCCTCCTCTCTGGGTATTGGGTGTGAGTTGGGGAAAGTTTTAAACTGTGTAGGTGCAGAAGGTGGTTGTCGACATCACAAAGATAGCCCAGTGCAGGGCTGGGCCCAGTGCTCTTCAAAGTGCCTGAAAAGAACTAACCACTGAGGATTAGAGTGAAGATGTAGAAAAGCCTGAGTTCAGAGCAAGGACCCTGTCCTTAGAGGGACGCCAGAACACAGACTCTGTCTTCTAAGGCCATTTACTACTGTTATCCCAGCTGTCGAGCAGGCAGGGGCTGGGGCAGGAAGGAAGATGCTGACCACCAGCGGAAACCCAGCCACTTAGCCTCACCATGGAAATACCTTCGGCTGGCTGGTTGGGAATTTTTCCATAGTCTTTAAGGGACAAGAATTCTATGTGATACTATGCTGGGCTGCTCAAACTAGGAACTTCACCTTGTAAAGCAGAAGGGAGGGTTGTTTTTTTTTTTTTTCCTTCTTCTTCTTTTGTGGTTTCACACAGCAAATGAGTGTCAGCCTCCACTTACAGATGAAGTGAGACGTCAGACATGGAGGCGTGAGTGTGGCCTGGAGTTCTGGCCCCACCTCCTTTATCCCTCTCATTTGATTCTCATTGCTTGAAAGAATCTTCTCGACTTGTTTCCATGTGTTGGCAAACAGTTTCATAGAATCCAGCCCCTGGGAAACAGTGAGCAGCATGCAGTGACATTGTATCGCTGAGCCTTGGAGCCAGACCCATCAGCTGGAGAGCTCAGAGGAGACTGCTCAGCCTCACCAGCATGAGAGGCACCAGCGTCAGAGAGGGTTCACCCAAGGTGAGTGACTGCTGGCGCTGTGTGCATGAGAGGCACCAGCTGACTCAACTCTTTTCTATCTTTGGGTCTCTAATGAACGCAGAGGATAAATATTAGTAGCAGGCGGGCAGGAGAAAGTTCTGCTCCTTATAAATCGTTGGCTTCAAGATGGTTGAAAATGATGGGGAGAAATCAGCTGGAGGCAGACAGCTCAAGCCCTCCCCTCAGCCCCTGTGTCTGCTCACCACATAGAAAAACTTCTTATTCGAGATATAGAACTCTGTCTCTGTCCACCCCATCTCCTCTCTCTCTCCTCTCTTTCTCTCTCTCTGCATCCCAAACATGCTTAGTGTGGCTCAGGAGTTCTAATTAGCTTGGAGACTCATTTTCCTTGAACAGAGAGGGTCTAGACCTTTGCTCTACCCTTGTTAAGTCCAGTGAGGATGCCCATAGGTTGCCTTCTTGTTCCCTTGGGTGCTGAGCACTGGAACTCTGGTACAAACTGCAAGTCTGGGTCATGAACCAAGAGACATTCCTATGTTAGCATAGCACGCTGCTACCCCAAGATGGGTGCTGGGGCTTGAGACATGAGCCAGTGGGTAAAGTACTTGGGAACCTGCATGGGCATGGGGACCTGAATGCAGTACCCAGCACCTGTAAAAAGCCAGGCATGGAGGCATGCACCTGTAACCCCAGAGATGGCAAGGTGGTGATAAGAAAGTCCCCAGGACTCTCTAGCTGGACAGGGGACCCCAGCCTCAGACACAAAAATAAAGTGGGTGTGGGTGATAGACAAGGCTGTCTCGACATCTACCTCTGGCCTTCACACATCCATACTGCACACACACACACACAAAGAGTGGGGAGGGTGAGGAGACCACAAGGAAAGTGAAGCTCACAGTTGCTGCTTTTCTATTCTGTCTAACCCTTTCAAAAATTTGATAGAGATGAAAGGAAGATGAAACAGTTTGCTCAGTGGGGAGCCTGCTTGCTGGAATTAAATATCACCTGTCATTGCGATAGTAACAAGTGTGGGTTGTGGGATCCAGGCTGGGTTCTGTGATGACTCCTTGTTTAGGCGGCAGATAAATATCTGAGCTGAGAATCTCGCCCTACTGTTTACTCTGACAACTTTTTTCAATGCGCCAGGAAAATGAGTGGTTTGTCGAGGCCCAGCCAGTCTTTCGCCCAGTCAGTTCCCGTGAGGCTCTCCCACTTACAGCTTCTGTTTGTGGATAAGGAGATGCAATGTAGGCTGTTTACTATTGTTGTTCAGCTGTCTAAAAGTAAATAGCAAACACTGTCCTGGGCTGGGATGTAGTCCGGTTGGTAAAGAGCTTGTCTCACAGGTACAAAAGGTCCTGGTGTTGTCCCCAGCACTGGACATTGCACTGCCTGTAATTCCATCAATTGAAGACTTCCCATGGGGGTATGGGGGAGTTCAAGGTCACCCACAGCCATGGCCACCCCAGGTTTCTGAGACCCTGACTCAAAACACTTCATTCCTGTGCGTTTGAACCTGTGTCCCTACCTTCACATTGATTTTTATGAGCCCATTTGAATTTCAGACCTTAGTCACGGTCTCCAAAAACACCCTTTTCCTCCTTTTGGGCTGTACTTCATGAGTCTGATCATCCAACCCAGACTTCATTCCAAGGTCACACATCGTACTCTTTGCCAGGGCCTGTCGTTACTCTAGAATAATCCACTTCCTATTTTTCTTTCATGACTTCGTCAGTTCTGTTTTATTTTTTTTCTGAGCTGTTGAGAAGTTTTTTAAGATCTGAAACTTTGTTCTACTTACACACCACTCCTCAGGCATGTTTTACATGTCAATGTACACTCTTAGGCTTCGTGCATGTGTGGTTAACTGACACTCTGGGGATCGATGGGATGAAGGTCTGATGGGTGAAGGTCCCAGTAACTAACTGTCACTGTCCTTCCCCGTGTATGCACTAGGCCCAGCACGGAGCACCCCATCAGCCCCCACTCCCTCAGTGTGTCACTCTACTTGCATGTCTTCTCTGTGTCCTCACGGCCTTGCCATGAAACCCGCCTTACTCTCATCAACACCGGATGGGCAATCAGAGGCCCTGCCAAATCAATCCAGGCAGACTACACCCAGCTCGCCGGCTCTCAGTTAGCTCACTGTGATCTCACTTTAGACAAGGGATCAGTAAACTGTGAAGAGCCAGCTAGTGCTGGGGAGAAGGGGTGCACCCTCTAGAGAGATTGAAGTGTGTGTGTGTGTGTGTGTGTGTGTGTGTATGTGTGTGTGTGTGTGCTGGGGGGGGCAGCCTGAGCCACATAGACCCTGCTTCAAGAAGCAAACACAAAGCCAGATGTTGTTTCTTGCTTGGCAGGCCCCATGTGATGGCTGTTGCATGGTCTCCTGTTTTTATTACTCTTTTAGAAACATGTACTCATTCTTAACTCACAGATAGGTCATCCATATTTGGAGCTGTAATGTCAGCTCAGTAAGATGGCACCCAAGTGGAAACCCAGTCTTCCCCTCCCAGGCCAGAGGAGCCTCTAGCTATTTACTTCATTTCTTGGGTTTCTGTGAAGGTGTACCTAAGCACATGCGTTTCTCCCTCCCCTCACCAGTTAGCCCTATCTTGCCTCAAAATTAGAGATCTGCCTCTAGAATGGTAGACTTAAAGGCGTGTAGCATCACACTCGGTATCATATACTTTTCTCACACAAATGAGCAGGAGCAGTGAGTTAATTTCAGAGTTTGTTGCTGTTTATAATATAATCAACATATAATATACTCAACATACATTATCGTATAGTCAACAAAGTGCATTAGAGACCAGATCTCGTTGGTACAATTGATCTGACAATTGATTTGTTGTTGTTTTTTTTAAATAATGTTTTATTTATTTTGTTTGTGAGTGCATGTCTGGAGGGTGGGGGTGAATGCCATGGCATGCATGTAATAAAAGGACAACTTGCAGCAATCAGCTGTCTCCTTACACCATGTGGGTGGGTCTCAGGGAATGAACTCTTAGTAGCAGGAGCCTTTATACACTGAGCCATCCCACCGGCCCTTGATTGCTTTCTACATAGAAGCATGGTGCTTTAGAGGGTTAAACAAGGAGGCAATTCTCCTCTTTGGTTCATTTGACTTCAAAGCCCCTCACTATTCAAGGCCGATTACCCATTCAGACCCCAAGTTCACATTTGTCCCCTGGAGGTAAATGAGCTGTCTGCTGCTGCTATAGCTGCATCATTGTTCTATAAGACAAGGGGAATGCTCAGAATTAAATGTGATATTAGCAACAGGAAACCCCAGGGGCCTCTGCATGTACAGGTGCAGCTGAGAAAAGCCCATGTGCACAGCCCTTTGGGATGGGTCTGTAGTCTCTTTCATTGGCTTACTGACTCCATCTCCACTCAAGAAGTGGCTCAGCAGGTAGAAGGTGCTTGCCACCGAGCCTGGTGACCTGAGCTGAATCCCAGAACACACGATAAAGGGAGAGAACTGACTTCCTACTCATTATCCTCTGATCTCCACATGGGTGATAAGTTATTTAAGGAAGTGATAGAAACTTGTTCTAAAGGACAGAAGGAGCTGCCATTATGCACTTGGGAGTCAGAGGCAGGAGGCCCTTCTGTGTTTGAGGCCAGCATCTGCTGCAGAGAGAAAGCTGTTTCAAAGGGGGTAGAAAAGGTGAATAAGTGATTTATTGGATGTGAGTTTTTACTTTGACTTCTTGGTGTTTTTAAAGCTGCCTTACTGTCTGGGTAGCACATGGCACAGCCTGTGATCCCAGAACTAGGGAGGAGGAGACAAGAGAATCAGGAGTTCAAAGGCAGTGTGGGCCACATGAGCTCCTGTCTCCCCTTGCATGTTGAGAATTCCGTCTCAGAGGTGACAGTCCGCCTTTCCTCTCCACTCTCGAGAAGCTCCTGGCAAAAACTTAGAATGAAAACCATGTCTTCAGCACATTCAAGGCTGGTTTGTAGGTGATGTGGTGTGACAGACAGGACCAACATGCCGGCTGTTGGCTGGGATAAGGTATTTTCACAGGCTTTGTCTATGGGGAGCAAGTTCAGGCTCCATCTGTCTTCCTTGAGGTTGTAAGCAGGGCATTCCACACCCAGTGTCAAAGGGAGCAAGTGGATTCACATTCCTGAAGTTGCAAAAGCCACAGGCCAGCTGAGTCCACTCCATCAGTTCTTCATCCTCAGTTCTTTCTTCTTTCCCTTCTCTTACCCTGCCTTCTCTCCCTGCACGTCACATGGGTCCTCCCATCAGGCCCCACCTAGAATCTAGAAGCCTCTTTGGACCTCTATCTAAATCAGCCCCCCTTACCCATGACCCCACCTACTCCTATCACTCACCTTCACATCTTGTCTTCACACAGCAGGGCTGGACATTTTCTGGCCCTGCTTGGTTGTATGTGTTTCTTTCTGGAAAGACATTCAGCGGGGGGAGGGGTAAGGGTGGAGGGGACAAGGACATGACACACACAGATGCTTGACTTGCTTACAGTGCTAAGGATGCCTCCAGCAGTGTGTGCATACAGTAGGCATTCAGTAAATGCCTCCTGGTCATGTGTGAACAGGTAGTTACAGGGAAACAGACACAGCCCTTGCAACACAGCCCTACCACAAAGACAGGAGCACCACTTCCTGGTTCTAGTCGTCAGGTATCTGGGAACAGAGGTCACCCTGGATTCCCAGCTCTCTAGCCCCTCCTTATCACAGCCTCAACACCACTTGACCTGGATTCTTGAGAAGTGGCCCCTCCCCCTATGGTCATGTGACCATTTAGCTCTGAGTTGTTGAAGTCAAGGTCCCTCTGAGGTAACCTGCATCATCTCATGAGGTGAAATGGTCCAGGCACAGACCCAACAAGAAAGCACAATGTCATCCTTTAGCTTTTCACCCAACACTGAAGCTTTGGGCTATAGGAATGGATTGAGCAGTTGGATCAGGACAACAGACAGAATAAATGAACACAACTATTTTAGATAGAGTGAGGTGACCTGGCAGGTGTGATGGACACAAAGAGCCATCGTGGAGATGCAGTGGCAGAAAGAACATTGCAGGCAAAGGAATGGAAAGGCCCTAGTGTGGGGAGTCCCCAGAAAGGCCAGGTTCTCTGAGCAGAGGAAACAAACGAAGAGAGTGTCCAGAAAGGAGGCCAGGAGTGCAGGTTGGTGAAGTAACAGCCTCATCTGCTGTGTCAGGCCTTCAAAATTGCAAAGAAAACTACTCACCTACTTGCAGCGGATGACTCCCGCTGGCTGATGTTTGAAAACATTTCTTGGGTTGCTAGGCAACAGAAACTGAGTGAGATAGGACGGAAGCCTAGCGATGAGCTAGAGGACTCAAGGCCAGGGGTTTCACTTCCATTCTGCATGAAACCTTTCTGTGGCAGGAATTCGTTTTCTCTGAACTCTGGGGGACTGTTTCGAGCATTCAGAAGACAAGTGACCCTTCATTCATTCCGTACATCCACAGTGTGGCCTTTCATTCATTATATACATGTCGGGTGCCTACTGCGTGGCAGGGACTATTCTAAACGCCACAGAGGAACGCATGTCTGCTCTTTCTCACTATGTATTTGTTTATTTGTTCAGGGACAGGGTCTTACTGTGTATCCCTGGCTGGCCCGGAACTCACTACATAGGCCAACCTGGGCTTGAAGCAGGAGATCCTCCAGCATTGGCCTCCTGAGGGCTGGGATTAAAGGTGTGTACCACCAAACCAGCTCTTCCTCATTATTTCACAGCTAGTTAGTATCATTCCTCTGTAAAATCTACTGCACACTCTCACTATCTGTTCTCCTGTTTGATGAGCTTTATCCACTGGACATTTTATTTCCTATAAAAGACATTTTATTTAAAAAAAGGGAAAAAAATGTCACCGCTATCGTGGGCCAGCTCTGGAGAGTTCCAAGGAGAATGACTGCAGGCCAAAGGAATAGGGAAGCAGCTATGGAAATGCAATGTAGTCATTTTGAGCTGTAATGACTAAGGGAGGAAATGACAGAGGCCTAGAGGGGAAATCACTCGGAAAAGGAGGAAGGTGTTGGAGGAGAAGACAGCTCTCCAACGTGAGTTGCAAAAAAGGGGAACTGTATTTTTTTTTTAGGAACCATTTCCAAATGTGTATTGTTCATGAAACATTTACTCAGCCCAGAGCAGTAGAGTGGAAAGGTGAAGCTTAGGTTTGATCTCATGCCTGGACTGCAGCCTTGGCTCCAAGCCGGGGCTGTGAGAGCACATTTTTTTCCATAGGAGCAGAGTGAACCCCAAAGCTGCTCTTGACACTCAGCATTTCTCTACGGGCTTACATGTGGCAGATGTAAACTATTACGTCCTCTACTTTTGCTACATCTTTATTGCAAGAAAAAGAGAATGAGTCACTCCATGGCCTGTGAGACCTCATTTCAGTTCTAAATATAACGACTGGTATGCACCATCTCAACAGGTGTGAGGCTGAGGCAGAGGGATTGCCATCAGAACAAGCACCAGGTTGGGCTGCGCTTCAGTAGCAGGCCAGTCAGGGCTACCCAATAAGACCCGCCTCAAACAACAACAAAATCCTGAGCTAGACCAGGAGCCCAGAGTTACTGGTACTACACTGGTCAAATAAATAGAAGAGTGGGCAATACCCCAGCCCTGCTGAGAACCTAGTAGTCAGGCTTCAGGGAGGAAAACATTTAATTTCTGATGGCTTTGGAATTCTGGTGGCTTTGGAATTTTTCTGTGGCCACAGCTTCTTCCTCAGAGAAGACATTGCCTTCCATGCTTGTAGAAGCCATTGTAAAGGCATGGCTTTTCGGTTTGAGCCAGCAGGAAGAAATGACGGCTAGGCGAGCCAGCACTCATTCCCACCATACAGATGTCAGTTTAAGTCTGGGTTTAGCCATCAGCGAGGGGCGTTTTTAAAGAAACCAGAAAAATAAGGGATCGCTCTCCCCCCCCCCCCCAGGTTTTCCCTTTTCTCATCTATGCTCCCTCCTAGCCGTGCTCACCGGGTTTATTCCCTTCTCTGTCCCTGGTGCCTCTGGACAAGGTAGCCACCATTGTTGCCTGCATCCAGATAGATTGCAGGAAACCCAGAGGAAGGACTGGGGGATCCGTGTGCCCGGCCCCTACCGTGGCTACTGGGTTTTTTTTCCCAGAGAGATAGGCCAGAGCAGGTGCTGGAGAACCCTGTCAGGCGTGTGTCCTCTGCATTGCTGTAGGGACCCTGCAAAGAGCGAGGGATCTTGAGCAGTGATCCCCACTGGTGCTGCCTCATGAGGAGGCTAGGGGATGACTGCTTTTGTGTCCAGAAAGGATCAAGATGAACTTGAGTACCGCTCTAAGCTCTCCTGTCTGACGCCCTTTCCTGCACTGCAGATTGCCACAGGGCCTGTGCAAAGGGTCCTGGGGTAATTTCAGAAGGTTTCCTGAGCCTCCAGGAAGTAGGTGGTCAAAGTTTTTAAAAGAATGATAGCTCAGGAAACGTGTTTGGAGACAAAAGTAGAGAGTCTGTACTTTATTTTAAAGTTACTTTCTGTGTATCTGGGGAAGGGTGTTAATATCTGAAATCTCGGGCTGAAAAAAAAAAAGAGGATTGCTACAAGCTTGAGGCTAGCCTGGGCTACACAGCAAGTACTAGGTCAGCCTAAGCTACCTAACAAAAGCCTAGGGCAAAGATAAAGCAAAATGTGACATATTGCCCAGTTTTTTGAAAACTTGAATGTCACATTGCATAAAAAGCAACCAGAGAGGGAGGGTCCCGGTAGCACCAGCTCACTTTCTACTCATTCTAGAGACAGGTGGGAAATTTCAGCTCAATCCAGAGAGCTGTTCCCCTTCAGCCTCCTGCTACTTTGCACCACTTCCAAAAAGCACTCCAGGGACAGCAACTCCTTCCTGTGTCTACACCTAGGGTGCTTAAAAAAAAAAATCAGTCAGTTGTTACCTCATTTAAACATTCCAAATCCCCTTGCTGAGGGAGTAAAGCTGGCTTGCCTCGAGAAACAAGTGGAGATAGTATGGTTCCGAGGGCAAGTACTGGGCACTGAATAGGAAGGCTTCTTGCTATTTTAAGCGACTCTCTCTCAGTTCCCTATAACTCATGGAATTTTATTTTAGTGTGAATACATCTGTGGAAAGATTCTCAAAAGAAAGTAACAGTTAAGGAGCGGCTTCCTGCTGGGCTGTGGTGCTGCAGGCCTTTAATCCCAGCACTCCCAGGAGAGAGAGGCAGGAGGATCTCTGGCTTTGAAAAGTCCAGCCTGGTCTACAAAAGTTGTTCTAAGACAGCCAGGGACACACAGAAAAACCCTGTCTCATAAAAACAAACAAACAAACACAACATCAACAACAACAAAACAGCAAAGGAAAAAAAGAAGCGGCTTCATGCTAGGCCTGGTAGCACAGGCTTGTAACCCAGTTACTTGGGTGGTCCAGACAGAAGTATCACAAGTTCAAGACCAGCCTGAGCAACCAAAGGAGACTGTCTCAAAAAAAAAAAAAAAAAAAAAGTAGAAAGAGTGCAGCCTGGGGCGCACTGGGTCCCAGGTTAAAGCCTGCAAGTGGAAAAATGAAGACAGAAAGAGGGAGAAAGTTTAGGGAAGAGGGGAGGAGCAAGCTTCTTTCTTATGCCAAAGGGCAATGGTGAGGCAGAAAAGGAGAGGCCAGTGAATGTGAATGGCAGGTGTAGGGGAGAGAGGCAGAAAGAGGGGGGCTGCTGGCTTGGCTCTGCCCTTGCAACTACAGACCTCACAGGATAACACCAAGGTCAAGGAAAGTGGGCACATGGCTTCCTTACAGTGTCATGAGTGTCACTTGTGTCCTGTGGCCACACTATGGCTAACGTGTCCCACTGAGGCAGGCCCTCCTGCCAGCTGAGCTACCTGCCCTGCTTGATCTTTGTGCACAGGACGCAGAGCCGGCCGCGGGGGGTGGGGCATCCAGGTGGGGTGGCCAGCAGCCTCCTTGACTGCTTAGAGACCCATCTATTCTTCCCAGACTTGCCTGAGCTGGGAGTCTCTTCCAGCATAATTGAATATTAATGCATCTGCAGGTATATTCTGCCAACCTTAGTGGGTTGTGTTCGTCTGTCTTCTCCGATGGGCCTGTTGGAAGCAGTCTCAAAATCCAGTAGTTCTCAGGGTGGAGGGGGGAGACTCAGTGGAAATGAGCTCACCAGGCAGAAGAACCCAAGTTCAGATTCCCAGATCCACTAAAAAAACCAGCACATGTCTAGAATCCTAGCCCAAGGGGGGTAGGAGGTGGGCAGAGATGGGAGGATCCTTAGAGCATGGTGGTTGGCCAGGCTAGCTGAGCCAGTGAGCCCCAGATTCTGTGAGAGACCCTGTCTCAAAAAAGTGAGGTGGGGCGCCTCCGGAGACACGGAGGTGGATCTCTGGCCTCCACACACACGTGAGGATTTTCTCCCCCTTTCTGGTAAATTCCAGGCAAGTGATGTTCGGTGACACACACACTCGGTCGTCGGAAGGATGTGGGACCGAGTGAGTCTCACAGGGTCTCTCTGCTACAGCTCAACGGAGCACCTGACCTGCTGTCTCCTAGGTGTCACCTCACATCAGAAGGGACACCCCAACGAAGTGTCAGACAGACACTCTGCTTCTCCCTCTGGGCCCTCCTCCTCCTTCCCTTTTCTCAGAGTGTGGGTGAGAAGCTCAGAGGTGGTGAGGGGGTTTTTGTTGTGCTCTCGGAAACTTTTCTTTCCCTTTCTTTTTTCCTAAACATAATGTAATTTTTTTTTTTTTTTGACGATGGAAAATAAGCATTCTCAGTCCAGAGGATAGGAAGACCCCTCTGCTCTGCTTTGCGTTCCTGTACAAACCGTCCCCAAGGTTAGCTTCCGCATAAGGATATATAGTGAACTCTGTTGGAGACCTCATCCAGGGAACTCCACATTTCCCACACGTCAAGTGACTGGCCACGCACATAGCATATGCATTCGCTTACATTTTTATTCAGTGTTAGGGTTTGTAGTTGATGTTGGGGAAGTGCATCTGTACCATGGTTTGGGGGTAGAGAGCGAATGACACCTTTGTAGAGTGGGTTCTTTCCTTTATGTTGGTTTCAGGGCTCACACTAACACCATCAGCCTTGCACAGGAAACAGCTTCACCCACGGAGCCGTCTCACTGGCCAGAGCAGTCTTATCTTTTTATTTTATTATATTCATGTATATGTGTTTATATGTATATATATATGAGCGCTTTGCTTATGTACATGTATGCACAGCACAAATGAGCCCGGTGCCCATGGAGGTTAAAGGAGAGTCTTGGATCCCCTGGAAATGGAGTCACAAATGTTTGTGAGCCACCGTGTGGGTACTCAGGATTAAACCTGGGTCCTCTGGAAGAGCAGCGATTACCCTTAACTGAAGAACCATCACTCCAGCCCTTTGGTGTTTTGGTTTTTGTTGTTGTTGTTTTAAGTGTAGTTTCTACGCAGCCATCCTTTTGTGGGCCTCAGAAGGGAAGTGTGAGTCGTTCACCTTCCCTAAAAAGTAAGAATTCTTGAAAATAAGCCATGGAATCTGTGAGACAGAAGGCTGAAACGATCATGTTTCAAAACTGTAGTTCAAAAGAGGCCTGTGGTCACCCTGCTGCCTTGGCCCTTCCACACTGCAGGGATTGCCATTGTCCGGGGCACTCTCTCCTTTGCTGTCTCCTGCTATGATCTCACTATGTGTTAGATCCCTCCAGTGCCCCTGGTTTCAGTGGAAGCTGTTGCATGACTTCTCTGTCCCCAGCTTTAAAGTCTTTTATTTTAGAAGCAGAGGAGTCTGGAGACAGGGAAGTTTGTGAAAGATAAAACAAGCAGGAAACAGGAGTGGACACTATCATGCTGGCTGATCCCTGATTTGGAAAGAGGGAAGGAAGAAGAGAAGGGTCTAAAATAGCAGGACACTCTATTAGCAGGGACTTTGGGGGATCCTGACTTGGGCAAAGGAGCTCACACCCAGTGGCTGATGGCCTTCACCTTCCAAGAGAAGCAGGGCAGGCCTTTAAACCAGCTGTGGGCTGGCTGTGCAGCACACCGCTTGCCTTGACCCTTTAGTGATGCTTTTCTTGTTATTTGCTGTTATTACTGTGTGCATGTATGTGTGATGTGTACAATGTTTGTATGTGCGTGTGAAGGTCAGAGAGCTTCTATGAAGTCAGTTCAGTACTCTCCTTCCACTTTTTTGTATGCCTTGGGGATCAAGCTCGGGCCAGCGTCACCGGCTGAGCCATCTCAACGGTCTGCTAGTTCACTTTTTTTCTTTTCTCTGGCTTGGTCCTTTGACAAGCAAAGTGACTCTTCAAAGTTGGCCTGTGCGTGCCACAGTCCCCACCTCACAGCTGCTGCCCTCAAAGAACCATTTCCTGCCTATACCCTACCTGCCCTCTCCATGTTTCAGTGTTGCTTCAGTGCTGGGGTGCAAGCCAGGGCCTTGCAGGTGCCAGGCAGCTCCTACCAGAGAGGCACACTCCCAGACCATGGCCATTCTTAAACCAGCTTGTTGTAGATTTGAACTCATTTAGCAAGTTAGACTTAAGCCGAGGGGGCAGGCTGTGGAGATGTGACAGTGACAGCCTCCAGGGTGACAGGATCTGAACCCCGATGCACTGTCTCTGCTAGGTGGCCTCGGGCACAGAGTCCTCCAAGCTCCGCTGGTGTTAAGTGCCTCAGAACTCTCATAATGAGGGCCCCCTTCCCCAGGTCTGACACTTGACTTTCTGCAGCTTTGTATCTTCCATAAACTGGAAAAATAAAAATCAAAAGCACGGCGGATGGACAGGCGGACTTTCGTCATACAGGGACTGTGCCCACCCAGCCTGCAGAAGAGGTTCAGGCTCCGACACAGGGAAAATGAAGGTGCCAGGACGGAGCTGTGGCTGCAGCTGGTCTTGCTTAGAGCCAGGACAGGACACTACCCCGTTTCCTCCGGCTTCTGCTGAAAGTAGGATGGTGTGGGCCTGTCAACTCTTCCGGCACGAGCCTCCTGCCCCTGCTTGTTATCTTCCCTGCCTTCTTCGAGGCCCTCTGCCAGTGGATCCAGCACTGCCCCCCAGCTTTTCACTGCAGCCAGGGGAAAGCAGACTCAACCCATTTTTTTGGGAGGGGGGCGCATCATTAGCCTATTTGCCTCGAACTCCTTACAGTCCACTTTCCCCCTCGCCACAGAATACAAATAGTAGCCACGGCAGAAATCAAAGTCCTGGTGACTGTGTGTGGCCACCCAGCTGCTTGCTCTCCACTTCTTCTAACTCCTCCACTCACCCACCCTCACACCCTTGCCTGGGGCTTCCCACACTTCTCTTCCTCTGCTGACAGGCCCTCTCAACACTCTATCTGACTAAGTTCTCACCCCCCCCCCCATACCCATTGTTCCAGGAGACTTTCCCTAAGCCCTGTCCTACCACAACTTCCCCATAGAAGGTATGGCTTCTTAAAATTCCCCATATTTTCTTTTCCATCATGCTCAAGAAGCCTCTTGTCTGCGTCTGTGGATGAGACGTTTAGTTCTGTGGAGTCTGAATACAAACCAGCCTTATCCATAAGAAGGTACATTACAAAGATCAGAAACTGTCATGTTTACCATGGTGTCTTCAGAGAGCCCCTGACAGGGGTACATTCATATTTGTATATGTTCTGATGGGTAACTGGATGGATGGATGGATGGATGGATGAATGGATGGATAAACGGACGGACGGATGGATGGACCGACAGATGTCTCCAACTGTAGTGCAGATCAGCCTCCTCCTCCAGCTGAATAGGGTTTACACACTGATTCTTGTGGGTGCACAGGGTCTCCTCTGCAATGAGGTCACCCCTGTTCTTTGTCTTCATGGCCCTAAGCTCCTCCTGCTTTTGCCTTCCAAATGCCTGTTCCTCTCTTTTTGTTTTTCTGACTGTTTCATGGAGTTGAGGATGTGCAAAGGTGGCCATGGAGACTTCTATCTGAGGGTGAGGTCAGACGAAGGGTGGGGAGGAAGCCTGCCAGCAAAGGAAGAGACACGTGTGAGGTTCCAGGGAGGGCTTGAGGATGTGTGAACACGGGAGTTAGAGGAACTGAAAAGTGACCAGTTGTCTGGGTGGCCATACAGTTCTCCCACACTAGGCCTGGTGACATACATCTGTAGCCCCAGAATTTAGGAGGTAGACAAAGGAGGATCAGAAGTTCAGCTATTTAGGGAATCTAAACCAGTGTGGGCCATATAAGATCCTGTCTCAAAACTGTAGGGACTTCTAGAGATGACTTCGAGGTTAAGAGCACTGGTTGTTCTCCAGTAGGACCAGGGTTTAATTCCCAGAACCCAAATAGTAGCTCACAGCTGTCTGTAACTCCAGTTACAGGAAGATACAATGTCCTCCTCTGGTTTCCTAGGGTACCAGGCATGCACACGGTGCAAAGATCTACGTGTAGGTAAAAACACGCATATACATAAAATAAAAACAAAAATGAGAGTAAAGAATAAACCAAGGATTATCTAAAACAAGCAATCAAAACAAACAAACAAACAAACAAAAAAAACCCCAAAAAACATAAAACTCAATCTAGCAAGAAAGGAACAGACATGATATTTGTGTACATATATATAATGATATATTATAATAAATATATGTAATAGAAAAACACCTTTGGGCTAGTGAGAAGACTCAATGGGTAAAAGGTGTTAAGGGGACCTGCTGCCATCCTCTTGACCTGAGTTCTATCTGGAGAACACACTGCAGAAAGAACTAACTCGAGAACATTGTCCTCTGATCTCCACATGCGTGCTCTGGTGCACATGCCACCACACACACGCACATATATGCACACAAAGCAAAACATGTCTATGTTTTAAAGTAAGAACACGTCTCCTGTTGTGCATGAAATCTAGCTGCCTGTGTGCCCGTAAGCAGAGATAGACGTGTGTCATTTAAATGTCCCTGCCAATGTTGCCAAATTAACACGCTATTAAAGAACAGCTTGTGAGCCACCCTCAGTGACCGCTGGACGGCTGTCAGGTTCTGTAGCTGTGCCTGTTGACTGCTTCCATATGCTGGTTTCCAAAGGACTGAGCATGATGGTGCCAGGAGCTGGGTGTACAGAGATGACTTACTGCTGCCATCACACCAGGAGCTGCTGTGGTGTCTCCTCTCCCTACAAGACAACTGGCCATGACTTGCCCCACCGGGTTCTTCCCGAGGGCCTTCATGTGGGATCAACCCTGCATCTAGGGAGGCAGCCTTTGCAGAGGTGACCCTTCAGTTGAACACCAGTCATGCAAATTGGTGGGGAAAGAGTGTTCTGGGTGTATGGAACGGTGAGGGAAAGGTTCCAAGCTTTCAAGAAACAGTATTGTTGGAAGACCATCAATGAGGGCAGGAGCGGTATGCCTGAGGGCTGACCATGGGGGACTCAGAGCCACCCACAGAGCTAAGCTGGTATCCTAGGTGCACTTGTGAGCAATTCGAGTTTTTGGACAGGCTTAGGTGTACGTGTGTGTGTGTGTGTGTGTGTGTGTGTGTGTGTGTGTGTGTAATATTATTTCCCCTGCAGACTAAGAAGGGATTTGTGAGGAGTGGGTCAAAATAGATGGGAAGAGATCCATGGAGCCAGTGATTAGATCTCCCTGCTCCCCATCTCTTGACCTGTACAATGGAGACAAGACAGCCCTTGGGGGCTTGTGATATAAAATGTCTGAGCACCCAACTCAAATAGCGTCTCATTCCACATAATTCAGCCTGTTCCAAGAATTCCCACCTGGGCTTCATTGCTCTTCTGGCACTGTTACTGCTGGCGGCTCATTTTGACCTTTTGAGACAAGGCCAGGACTCCCTTAACCTCCTAGTTCGCCTGCTTCCCCCGCCCAATGCTGGAATTGGTTCCAGGCATGGCCACCTTGCCCAGTGTTTTATTCCTCTTGTGTAACAACTTTCATTATCTCTGCTATTAAAATTTGGTGACCTAGGCCAGGAGATTTTTGTTATGTTTGTTGCTTACCTAGCACGCCTGAAGCTCTGGGTTTCATCTCCAGCACTGCAATTAATTATAATAATTGATTGCTCGAAGTATCCAAAGACACTCTGCGCTATTTATAAAGGGACACGTGCTGTGACAGAGTTAGAGATTACTCTGCTTTTGAAGATGGGGCCAGGCAGCAAGCAGTCAGTTGGAGGAAACCATATCTCAGGAAGGAGGCAGCTGCTAGGGATCCAGCACAGCTGTGGGTTCCTGCTTGGATGAGCCTAAGGACCCATTGTTCTCTGTAAACACCCCTGCCTCCCCGAGTGTCCAGACCCGGAAGAAGCCACTGCTGTCTGGACAGTGTGGCTCAGCTGCTTTCAACAACTGCTCCCTGGCTGCATGGTTCACTGTGGCAGGCCTCCCTTCAAAAATGCTCTAAACAGATTTCACAAGAATGTGAAAGCTGGCTTTTTATTTTCCCAAAATAGATAGTTAAGTTATAATTTTCTGTCCTCTCTCTCTTTTTTTTCCCTCCTCCCATTGAGACAGGGTCTTCATAGCCCATGTCTGAAATTTACATTATAGCCCAAGGTGGCTTTAAATTAACAGTAATCCTTCTGCCTCAGCCCCCTGAGTAATAGGATTACTAATAAGTAGCTTTCAGTGAGGTAAAATTGTGAATCTCCAGCAGATATAAAGTAAGTTGCCAGGCACGGTGGCTTGCTCAGACACACTATCCCTGCACTCGAGGATGGAGACAGGAGGATGGGATGTTTAAGGTCAGCCTGGACTGCAGAGAAGCAATGTTTAAAAAATCAAACAGAAACTAGAAAGTATCTTGTCGATTCACTAAGTCTGAACCTTTGGCCAACACACCAGGAGAGTCTATAATCCTACCATTTAGCATATCAACCCAGCTGGTTCCTGTGAAACCATGATGTCACATTCCAGAGTGGTGTCCCTGTATCTTCTGGTCCCCTCCGAGAGTGAGCATTCTTTCTAAATATTGCTTAAAGTGTCAGCACGGTATCACAGAAAGGCCCCTCATCTCCCACTTTAGACATAACTAGGTGCCCTCCTCTGGCTTTTTTTCCTCCTAAAAACTCATCAGTCCCTACAGCATGTGGTTCTGCCCTGTCCATCACAAAACCAACAAATGGCTAATGTGGACCCTGAGAACACATTAGCTGAGAGGGAGGCGGGTTGTTGTCCTCTGTTACATATGAACATGGACACGGGAAGATCCTAAACGGGCTGGAAGAACCAGTTTGGTTTGCAGAGATTTTTTTTTTTTTCAAGAAATAGCACTCAAGAAGAGTTTAGAAGAATGTATGGTATTTCAGCAGATATAAAATAAGTTGCCAGCCAGTTAAAAGGCTGCTTGAATGTCCGGGGGTAGAAGGAAGAGCATATGGACAGGACTTCAGCACTCAGAGTGATCATGGAAGGCTGGTGAGGAAGTGTGGGAGATAGAAAATTCACAAAGGGCTTGGAAGGTTCTGGACCTTAAGGATACCTAGGCACTGAAGGATAGTTAAGGGGAGTGACACAATCGAAATTGGTGTTTCTAAAAACTCAAGCGCAGGGGTCAGTGGCATATGGCAGCAGTGTTTGATAAATATTTGCCGAACTTGACGAACTTGACGGAAGATGTGTTAACACACGAGGAGAGCAGTCAGAGTCCAGGAGTACTAAGCCAGTTCTCTGCTTTACAACTTAATGTTGGAAAGTCCCTGGGTTTGTGGTTTACCGTGGGGGACAAGGGAAATCTCTGCAGGCATGCTATGACTCCACAAGACTCATTACCTGTCTAGGAGAATAAAATTTGAGGTAGGGTGAGCAGGGAGGTTAGCCACTCCCCTAGATGAATAGAAGCCACCCACTCACTGGGCAGTTTGGAGAGTCTGAGCGTTTCCAAGAATAGGTAAGGAGCGCCTCGAAGGGCTGCAGGGACGGCTCAGCAACGAAGAGAGCTTGCTGCTCTTCCAGAGCGTCTGAGTTTGGTTTCTAGCACCATGTTAGACGCTTACACCTGTCTGCTGCCTCTTTGATCACCCTCAAGCACTTCAAACAACACCCCCATACACACACACACACACACACACACACACACACACACACACACACAAACACACACACGAGAAAAAATTTTTGTAAAGCATTTCAAGTGTTAAACAAGCATGTCCCAGACATAAAAAAAAAAAAAAAAAAAAGGAGTCCTAGGCAGGCTTTCCCAGTGGGAATGATCAAAACCTTGCCACAGTGCTGCCATCTTTCTCACTGTGTGCCAACCACAGGTGAGCAAGCACTCTGCCACTGAGCTACATTCCTAGCTGTTTACTGTTTTTTGAGGCAGGGCTCACTAGGTTGTCCAGGCAGATCTTGAACTCTCAATCCTCCTGCCTCAGCTTGCCAAGTGCTGGAACTGCAGGTGTGAGCCACCAGCTAACAAACATCCCTCAAGCTTCTCCTCTATGTTTGGGCCTGAGGCTGGTTGCTGGGAACAGAGTAATAGAGTAAAAAAAAAAAAAAAAAAAAATCTATTTATCCCATATATGTGTATAGATACATATGCATGCAAAACCATTCAATTCTAGTAATAAACCCATTCATAGGAATTACTATTATTCTCATTTTATCCATAAGGAAACTGAGGTTCAGACAGGGTAAGTATTGTGCTCAAGGGCGCACAGCTAAGAATTTCAAGCCAAAGGTGGTATACATGGGGCTTTGACACAGCTGTGTGTCATCATGCAGCTGGAAAACACATAACTACAAGGGCCATAGCCTTCACAGATTTTTAAAAGGGCTTATTAGGGCTACTTACTTTGCATTTGGAGGTGTAGGCATTGCCTCCCAGAGGATATGGCATCACCAGAACCCTGGAGGATAGGAAGGATAAGTCAGGTAAAGGGCAGATCCAGAGCCTCCAAGGGAGGGGCATAAAGGCAGCTTAGGGGCTTGTGCTGCAGTTTCTTGGTGGCCTGGTGCAGCCACGGGCAACAACTGTAACAGCACATTCTCTCCTCCAGACCCTGTTGGCCAGGGCGCTTTATGACAACCACCCTGATTGCTCCGACGAGCTGGCTTTCTCCAGAGGGGACATCCTGACCATTGTGGATCAAAATGTGCCAGAAAGCGAGGGCTGGTGGAAGTGTCTGCTTCATGGGAGGCAAGGCCTGGCTCCCGCCAACCGCCTCCAAGTCCTCAAAGAGATCCCTGGAGACAGACCCTGTCCTCTGCTCCTGAGAAGCCTGGACACAGATCTCACCAGCTCAGAGGCGTCTTACCCAGTGCCTAACTTGTCCTGCCCCCAGCCCCCGGGTCCTGTGTATGAGCCGATGAAGAGTTGGGTGGAGGGCCTGCCACAGCCGGCTACTGCCCAACTCTATGAATTGCCTGACTCACCTTCCAGTGCCAGGATCATCTGTGAAAAGACTCCGAGCTTCCCCAAACAGGTGAGTGTGTCTCCAGATGAAAGCATGGGTAAAGGGTACGGGAATACCCAGGGGCTTCAAGACACCCCAGTCATTGCCATTTATCAGACCAAATGTACACAACAGGACCCCAGAGCCCTACTGACTAAGGCCTTGCTCCATTTCAGTCACACTCCCAGCAGCCTTGTGACTGCCCAGCTCACCAAGACTGACCAACCCCATGGAGGTGTGTGCAGGAGCGTGTTGGCTATTCATGGGAGCCCACATCACGGAGAGCGTTAGAGACAAGAGAGACAAATGATGGGTTAATTCACACAAGACCTGCATGGGCCTTCACCCAGGCAACTGACCTGTAAAATTGCTGCAGAAACACACAAGAGGACAGATAGACATCAGAGAGGCTGGGGAGTCGCCACGTTGGCGCAAGGGAAAACCCACAAGTCTCCCAAGTGTTCGTGTGGGAGAGTGTTGGTTACAGACACTTTGAAAGGTATTGTCCCCCCCCTCCTTTACTTATTCACTGGGGAGCAGAGCATGCCTGGGCCACTGCACACGTGTGCAAACAGATGGCAGGTTCAGGAGCTGTTTCTTTTCTTCCTTCCACATGCAGGTCCCAGGAACAGGCTTGGTGACAAGTGCATTCATCTGCTGATCTATCCCTACTACACCTCCAAAACCTACCCCAGAAAACCATCTTTTGTTTCTGTCATCTCAGGGCAAACCACTACACAGGGATAAGAAATGGGGTGTTTCTATGTGGTTGGCCTAAAAAGCAAGACAGAATCTTTTAACCAAAGACTAGGGGGAAAAAAACCATCAAAACTCTCTCTCTCTCTCTCTCTCTCTCTCTCTCTCTCTCTCTCTCTCTCTGTGTGTGTGTGTGTGTGTGTGTGTGTGTGTGTGTGTGTGTGTGTGTGTGTGT
>NW_026596234.1:5906920-5914025 GCF_907164565.1 Psammomys obesus | reverse complement strand
TGTGTGTGTGTGTGTGTGTGTGTGTGTGTGTGTGTGTGTGTGTGTGTTCTTGTATGCAGGTAAATGTGTGAGGAGACTAGAACCCACACAGGGTAATTCTCCTCAGGAAGTAGAATTGAGTAAGGAGAAAATTAAACAAGGTAGCGAGCAGGGACTCTTATTTTATTCTGCCCCATGACCCCAGAATCTTGCATGAGGCAGGTCCTCAACAAATAGTTCAAGAATAAACAGACCAGGAAGGTGAAGGATGTCTCGTGGAACTTGTGTGACACCTGTCTATTTTATAAGCAGAAGAAAGGAGGGGTCCGTCTACGTGCAGTCACAACTTTAGGGCCTCAAGTAAGGCAAGAAATTGAAAGGACAAAGGAGAATAGTGATTTGGTATTTGCCCCACAACCCTGGCCTTCCTGGGGCTTTAAAACGTACAGTACAAGCAGCCTGGAGCAGAAGCTCAGTTGGTGGAGTGCTTATCCAACATGCTTGAAGCCCTGGGCTCCATCCCAATCACTGCGTAAACCAGGCCTGCTGGAGCACACACATAATCCCAGCACTCGGAAGATGGAGGCAGGAAGACAGGGAGTTCAGGGCCAGCCTCTGTTATATAGTGAGTTTAAGGCCAGCTTTTGCTATATGAAGTCCTGTCTCACAAACAAACAAACAAACAAACAAAGACCCCACTGGCCTCAGTGTTCAATGACCATAGACATCTTGTAACATCTGACATCTGGCATTCCACTCAAATGGCCATGCAGCCAACAGATGTCTTAGTGGCTGACTCAAGTGGGGCTTTAAGACTAGGTCAAGTGGGGCTGTGACACGGCTTATCTACCAAAGGAAGCCTGACGACCTGAGTTTGATGCCCAGAACTCACATCTTGATGGGAGAAGGTAGGCTCCACAAGCGTCTCTAACCTCCACAAGTGCCCTGTGGCACCCATCTGTGCACTTACCATAGATAAATCAAAATGGGGAAAAGACGTCATGCCAGCCCATTTTCATCTGAATTTCCTTCCAAAACTACTAACAGGGATGGGAAGGGTTAAAGGTCTGTTTTACTATCAGGAGGAAGGCAGACATGATGTCCACCGGTCCTTGGGCATCACTGGTCCACTGGTCTTCCCCAAGTGCCCAGCATAGGGCCAAGCTCCCCTGCTTAATGACAGAGTGATTCAGCCCAAGCTGCCTTGTGACACACAGGCTCCACTGTCCACTGACAGGAGTAAGGGAAACTGAGTTCTCCATTGCAGCTTAAATCGGGAGGACAGGTGCTGTGTGAGCAGTGAGGCCTGCCTTGCTGAAGCCTGTCAGAGAATGCATCCTTCCGGGGGATGGGGGAGACCTGTGGTGAACAAGAGAAACCGCAGTGACTGAAGGGGAACTGACCCTGAGTAGGCTCTCCAGGGACCACAGAAAATACGTGGGGAATGTCCCTGCCTTTTCTCCTTTAGGTTCCCTCTTCGTCTGTCCTAATTATATTCTGGTGTCCTCCTCCTGTCTCTCCTTCTCTCTTCTCTTCCTCCTCTTTTCTCTCCTCTTCCTCCCCCTCTTTGTCTCTCCTCTTCTACCACCGCCTCCTCCTCTCTCTCTCCCTCCTCTTCCTCCTCCTCCTTTCTCTCTTCTTCTTCCTCCTCCTCTTTGTCTCTCCTCTTTTACCACTGCCTCCTCCTCCTCCTCTTCCTCCTCTTTCTCTCTCTTCCCTTTTTTCTCCTCCTCTCTCTTCTTCTTTCATTTAAGGGGCTGGTGTCCTGGCCCCCTTGACTTCAGAGGCAGCTATTAGCATTAGGAACTACTAGCACTAGAAACTACCAGCATTAGGAACTCTCCAGCACCCTCTGTCCCTTTCTTCGTGTGTCAGGAGAGCATTAGACTGGTGACACCTAAGGTGCCCCTAGCTGTACCACTTAGGACATTCTAAGTAATTTCCTCTACCCCAAAAAGCAAGAGCCAGAAGGACAGTCAGCAATCGGCTGTGAACGTGCTGGCTCTCATGAAGGCAGCATGGATGTCTCCCCTGATCAGGCATTCACCACTTATCCCTGAGCTTGAGGCGGCCCAGAGAATGTGTTCCAGTCAGGAGCAGGTGTAGGCAGAATTAGGCAAGTCCAAACCAAGTCCAAACCCAGCCCTTTGAGCTGTTCCCGCTTGCAGTTTGCAGGTTCAAGCCACAGCCACAGCTGGAGCAAGTCAATTTCATGGGTTCCTTTTTATATATAATTTTATTTTATATGCATTATTGGGAAAGTGATGGATCCCTTGGAATTGGCTTTACAGACAGTTGTGAGCTGCCATGTGGGTGCTGGGAATTGAACCCAGGTCCTTTGGAAGAGCAGATCGTGCTCTTAACCACTGAGCCATCGCTCCAGACCCATAGGCTCCAGTCTCCCAAGATTCAGGGTGGCCCAGCCTTAAAACCCAAGATGGCTGGAACTGTCTGCTTTTCTCACGTTGTCCTGAGAGTTCTATGTATGTGTCAGAATCAGGTGTGTCTTCCAGGAGAGGCCTCTGGGGGCCTTTGGATTAGAATAGCCCACCACATCCTATTGATAATGATTCCCAGGAGGCCAAACTGGGCATCCCGGCGAGCCCAATGTGAACCCAGGGCAGTCTGTGTCCATCTGTCTGTCTGACTTACTTGAAAGACAGACTTTTATTCTAAGCGGCTCTGCTCTCTGTGTGGCCTTCTTTACGTGACCCTGGCTGAAGCTACTCTTCTACTTTTTTTTAAGCACATATCTTCAGTTATCTAGGAGAGGTTTTTTTTATTATTACAGCTTATGTTTATGGAGGTCAGAGGACAACTTGTGGACGTTGGTCCTCTTGTTTCACCCAGTGAGTCCTAGGAATTGAACTCAGGTCATCAACCTTGGCAGCAAGCACCTTTACCCAATGAGCCATCTGGCCCTGGAGCTGTCCTCTCCGTTAAATTTTGGTCCGTTTGTCACCTTCAGGCCCTGGTGGCATAGCTCAGCTACAGGAACAAAACAAAACAAAAGCCAGAAAGACAAAACAAACGCAGCTCCCCGAGGCCCATGCTTTCCTCCTGTAGCTTCTTCCCCAGGAAAACCACTCTTCTGACTTTTTGTTTTACTTTCTATTCCAACTTCCCTCATTTAACATGAAAACCTGACTTAAAACACATGCAAAACCACACACAGAACATATTTCCTTTCTGAGAAGGGACAGTCTGGTATTTCAAGTGTAAAGGGATGGATTTCTTGCTGATACTCACTTGGAATTACTTCCTTCTGCCTCTGTAAGGCTTTGGAAACCACAGCTCTCAGGACTGTTCCTTAAGTGATTGCTATCTGGAACTTAACATTTCCCCAAGAAACGGGGCATTTTTGAAGTGGCACACACCGGAAAGTCCCTGGGTGAAATGTAGGTGCTCCCACAGTCACATGTAACCCACAAAATTATCTATTTTCATAAAATGGGCCTGAAGTCCTGAGGGGGCTGGGCAAGAAAGAGCTTGGAAAAGGTCTACAGAGGGAGGGGCAGGGGAAAACTGGGTAGAGATTTAATTCAAAATGCAATCAAACCTTTGATGAGTTTGGTCCTGGGGCCAATCATCCTAGGACCACCAGGGACAAAGCCAGGGTTTGGTTTTTCTGATATGTATATACATGTGTGTTTGTATGTGTGTGCATTTGTATATGTTGGTGTGTACACACACGTGTATGTGTAGATGAGAATGTGTGCCTATTCAAGGAGAGGTCAGAGGTCAACCTCAAGTTGTCCGACTTGTTTTATTTGCCATCTTAAGGTGACATTTAAGCAGAGCATGAGGAATGTGCCATTCATCCAGCACTGAGGAGGTAGATGCAGGTGGATCAGAGAGCATTCAGCTTGGTCTTCATAGCAAGTTCAGGCCAGGGTGGGCTAGAATGAGAGCCTGTCTCAAGAACAAAGAGACAAGCAAACAAAAACCCTCCCCTAGGCTTATTTGGGGCACATGCTTGCCACAGCACACATGTGGAGGTCAGAGTTCAATTCACTAGAGTCGGTGCTCTCCTTCCACTATCTGAGTCCTGGGGATTGAGCTCAAATCACCAAGCTTGATGGTGAGTGCCTTTACCCAGTGAGTGAGCCATCTCACCAGCCCTACCTTGTTGAGGGTTTTTTGGTTTTGTTTTTTGTTTTGTTTTGAGACAAGGTCTCTCCCTTGCTTGGAACTTGCCCAGTTTGCTAAGCTGAATGGCCAAGGATCCCCACCTCCTCAGTGCTAGGGTTGCAAGTGGGTGCAACCATGCCCACCTATGTTTGTTTGTTTGTTTGTTTGTTTGTTTGTTTGTTTGAGACATGGTTTCTCTGTGTAGCCCTAGTTATCCATGAACTCTCTCTGTAGACCAGGCTGGCCTAGAACTCACAGAGATCCACCTGCCTCTGCCTCCCAAGTGCTGGATTTAAAGGTGTCTGCCACCACTTCTCAGCATGCCAGCTATTTTTACATAGGTTCTGGGGACTTCGTGTTTGCAAGACAAGTACTTTACTGACTGAGCCATCTCTGCAGCCAGAGTTTGGAAGATTGCTGAACCCAGGGTGCTGGAGGAATCTCACGGGCAGTTGCAGACGTGTATAATGTGAGGGAAAGGTGGATTTAGGTGAACCACCACAGACCTGTGTTGTGTATCCCAAGGAGTCAGCACAAGCTCGGGCTGCGAGGTCTATTCCTTGACACCACAAAGCAGAGACAGGTGAAATGTAGGGCTAGACCCTCTTTCCAGGCTTGTGAGAAGTCTGTTCCTCCGTGTTGGTGACTTGGGTTTCCAGGTAAGAGTGGGTGTTTCCTTTTTAGGACAGTACTTAAGAAAGTCCTGCTCCTGGGAACCAAGTCCCTCGTGAATTAGAAAGCAGTTGCCATACGGAGAAAGGGGTTGGTTTGACCCTGGACAGCTGCAGTGTGTACTTGGAGAGACACATGTCCTATGGCTTCATAGCAGCTTTATCTAGCAGCAGAGACGGCCAGGAAAGTGTTTGTGTGGAACACTGTCCTGGACTGTGTGCCTTCATTCACCAAATCATCCCAAGGCTGGGACCTAGGGACAGTGATAAATAAAGGGACCCTCGCCTGATCCCCAGAAGCTGCTCCTCAGCCTTGATTGTACCCCCCCACCCCATCTCCTCTCTTGCCTTACTCCCCAGCCTGTGGCCTTGGTTGGACAAGTCCTATTGACTTTTCCTTTGTCCTGGCACCCAGTATCCCTTAGCCTATTAAAACAAAACAGTCCAGGGCAGGAACTGGTAGAGTACCTCCAGTCATGAGACAAGCTTCCAGGGCTCCCTCTGCACTCATTTCACCAGGCATGCACACCAGGCATCCGTGTTCTAACCTACATCCCAGGTGAATCTGATGCAGGCACTATGGCAGGAAGGAAGACATGCCTATCACTGTGGGCCCTACCCATCAGCACCCTACGCTTTCCCAGACCCTAGCAGGTACCTCCAACTTTTGACATTTCAACATGACATTGTCATTTATAAAGTTTATGCTTGAAAACTGTGTAATCAAATTTTTAAAGCTTGCAAAAAAAAAAAAAAAAAAAAAAAGAAGAAGCCCTTATAATATTTTACATAAATACAGGATGGTGTGTTGGCTGCATTCACAGCCATTCTCAGCTTGTGATGGCCTCAGGACGGACCCACCCAATAGTGAAGATAAACACTCAATGGCTGTCTTTGTTGCCTGGAAGGTGACTTTGATCACCATCATGGCTATCTTGACTCCATTCTTTTTCTCTCCTAGACCCTTATTGTGCTTCCCAGACCCACAAGGGCATCGTTGCCGACTCTTCCTTCCCAGGTATATGATGTGCCTGTCCAGAGGCCAGTGTTCTCAACCCTGAAGGTGAGCCTCACTCTGCAACCATTCCACACCTGAAGCTTGGGGCCCAGTCTCCAAGCTTCCTTCCCAGTCTCCAGTTCCCCATCTCATTGGCCTTGGCAGCTTCCTTCATTCTTATGGCTGACTCCCTTAAGATGAACTGCCAGTATTGACTTGGATGACTTCTGGGACATGTCTATGCTTGTACCCCTCCCACCCAACCCCATACCTTCAGCTACAAAAGTGCCTTTTAAAGCATCAACTCCACCATCATAATGAAACTCATTATTGTGTCTGGTTATTATATGGTAATTAGAAACCTTAGGGTTGGAGAAGTGGTACCATAGACAAAGCAAGTGTGTTACAAGTGCAGGAAGACCCGAGTTCAGATCCCTAGAACCCACACAAAGCCAGACACAATGTTGATTTTCTCAGCACAGTGTTTCTATAGTGAGATGGGAAGTGGAGACAAAAGAATTCCCAAGCAGGGCCAAGGAGCCGGGTCAACATAGCAGTGAACAAGAGACCCTGACTCAATCAAGGCAGAAGGTTGTGGTCCCAGTTCCACACATGGGTCATGGTACATATATGTCCATGATTACACACACATACACACACAGAGAGAGAGAGAGAGAGAGAGAGAAACAGACAGAGACAGAGATAGAGTTAATTTTAGTTTAAAAAAGGGAGTTAAAGTTGGTAGTTGAACACATCTCTAATAACATAACAAGTGTACACACACACACACACACACACACACACACACACACAAGAACTTGACTATGAGCACCAAAGTGTTCAGGGATTTGTGTCTTTCATTGGAGAAAACACTGAACTTATGGACTTTGTGTGGAAAACCCTTTGGAAAGAGAAATCAAAGTTGCCCTGCCTTGTTTTCTTTCCCTAAAAGCCAGAGAAGCGGCAGCTCTATGACATACCTACCAGCTCCCAGAAGGCAGTACTCCACTCCTCCACCAACCAGGCAAGTGTGAGTATCAACAGAGCGGAGATGGGGAGCCAGGCAACTGATAATCCTCTGGGAAACTTTGTTAGCTAGGTGGATTGTCACCTTTCTGCTGCTGTGATGAAATTCCTGAGATAAACAACCTATGGAGAAGGGAAGGCTTACTCTGGCTCACTGTTTCAGAGCCCATGATTGGTTGGCTGGTTGCTTTGGAAACTGTGGTGTGGTGCAGTACATCTCAGTGAGAGCCCATGGTGAATGAAGATATAAAGATGCTCACATCTTTTTTTTTTTTTTTTTTTTTTTTTTTTTTTTTTTTTT
>NW_026596234.1:5822608-5906820 GCF_907164565.1 Psammomys obesus | reverse complement strand
AAAAAAAAAAAAACCAAACCCCTATATACATGCAAATAATATTTATTTTTAAGTTCTGGGCACAGGCCAGCAGTTCCAGAGCAGTGGAGATGGAGATGGGAGGATGGCTAGAGCTGGTGGACCAAGAAGTCTAGTGAGTTTTTAGGCTCAGTGAGAGACCCTGACTCAAAAAGCATGGTGAAGAGTGATAGAGCAGGAAGAGGCCCAATGCACATCTGGCCTCTGTTCACACATGCACAAACACACTCACGCGTGCATGCACACCCAGCTATGTGTGGGTTTGGGTGAGTCATTTAACTTCTCCATGCCTCCATTCTTACTACAGATGTTCTGGAAATTTCTGTGAGATAATTTGTATAGCACACAGAGAAAAAGCACAGTAGGTGCTACAGAATGACTTCTTGTGAGAGATCACATAGACATGTATCAAATCATGCTTTCACCTTTACATAGAAGGACACCATTTGAGGCTCCGCATGAGCATTTGTCATTGTGTTCTACCATGTGTGTCCCACAGGCACGCTCCTGTCCAAGGTTATGAGATTAGGGGGATTGTCCAATGTTGATGCCTTTCAGCATATCATGAGTGATGTGTAGAAGTTTGGTAGATGTGAAGGAAAAGGTTAAAGGCCCATTAGAAAGCCTAGGGACAAATTGGGGCAACATGGGGCTAGGGGTGGGTTTTCTAAACTAAGGGGAAGAAAAGCAACTTGGGAAAGTGGATGCTCTGTTAGTTCCTTTTGCTGTAACAAAACATCATGACCAAGGCATCATAAAATAAAGGGGTTCGAGTCCATAAACGCATAATGAAGGCATGGTAGCAGGAAGAGCTGAGAGCTTAAACCATAAGCAGGGGCCAGAGAGAGTGAATACAGGGGATGGTGGGAGAAAGATTTCCCTTGTGACCCAATAAGGCCATATCTAATCATCTCAGACAGTTTGGCCACCTGGGAACCAGGCATTCGAACATGTGAGCCTATGGGGCTATTCTTGTTCAAACCGCCACCATGTACAGACGAAGATGAGTTGTTGAGGAAGTACAGAGAGAGGAGGCTCAAAAAAAAAAAAAAAGGTGAAGCCAGGACTGAGAGACCTTGAGTGACAAGAGCAGTGGGGAGCCACTGAAGGAACCTGAGCAAGAGAGTGGTGCTCAGATGTAAAGAGCCTTTCAAATTCTCTTTTGGTTGCACTGACCTGGGGCAACTTTGTGTGGTTCTTTCTCAGGGACAGGGTGTTATGTTGGCACCAACAATTGCCTTCAGACAAGGCTCTGGCTACAACCCCTTATCCAGCACTCAGAAACCAGAATGGATTCATGATGCTTCAGTGTTGCTGGGGAAGGCAGATATCAGAAATGTACCTCTGACTAGCTTCACCAAAGAATCGGGGTCCAGTGCCATTCCAGGCTCCCCTGTTGTCCACACTGAAGCTGTGACTCTCCCCCCACAGATGGGGAACACTGTGCAGAAGAAAGACAGCCTTCCAGAAGAGCCTTCCTATGCCTTCCCAACACCTAGGGACACCCTTCCTTCCGCTACAGGGAGCAGCTACAAGGTCCCACCCAGGTTTCTCATTCCCAGAGTGGAGCAACAGAACACGAAGCCTAATATTTATGACACCCCTAAATCCATGCAGGGTGTGTCCCATGACACCCCTAAAGCCATGCAGGATGTGTCTCGGGCTGGAAAGGAGCTGGAGAAAGGCAGAGAGGCTCTAGAGAATTCCTGGATCTCCAGACAGACGAATTCTCTGTTTCCCGATTCAGACAGGCTATCTGTGGCCAGCTCAGACAGCAGAGCTAGTGTGGTGTCTTCATGCTCCTCTATATCCACAGACTCCTCCCCGGGCTCCTCCTCAGAGGACTCGGTGAAGGAGCTGTGGATGGACAGGGACTTTGCCAGAGAGACAGCAATGGCCCTGCAGCACAAAGTAGACAGCTCAACAGCGGGCCTGCTGCTCTTTGTAAGCAGCACTTGGAGATTCCGAGACTCCTTGGAGACCAACATCAAGACAATCCGAAGGGCCGCTGACCACGTCGAAGAATCCTTAAGAGAGTTTCTGGATTTTGCCCAAGGTGTTGGTGGGATGGCCTGCAATCTCACCGATAGCCACCTTCAGGCTAGAATTAGAGATCAGCTCCAGACAATCTCCGGCTCCTACCAGACTCTCCTGGATGCCAAAGGAAGTCTGGACCGCTGCAACTGGTCCCTCGAAGTTCTTGTGACGGACAAAGTCCACAACAGCCTGGACGACCTGGAGAGGTTTGTCATGGTGGCACGGCTTGTTCCAGAAGATGTCAAGAGATTTACGTCCATTGTCATTGCCAATGGGAAGCTCCTTTTCAAACAGAACTGTGAGAGAGGAGAGGTGGAGTCCAAGTGTGAAAAATGCACCCAGCGTCCCCAAAAAGAGACTGAGACCTGCCAAAAGAGCAGTCCCTTCAACAAACTGGCAACCGAACACTCCCTTGACCTGGCAAAGAAGAGCAGAGTGAATGTCTGTGGACGGGTGAGCTCAGGGTGACAAACAGTAAACCTGGGGGCTTTGTTTGTCACCTGAAATGGTCCTCACTGAGGGGGAATGCTGGGAATGTGTGTGTGTAGAAATGTGCACATATGTATGGAAGCCAGAGGACATCCGGGGTGTGACTCGTCAGTGTTTCTTACTGGCCTGGAAGTGGCCAACTAGGCTAGGCTGGCTGGATGGCAAGGCCTAGGGATCTGCCTTTCTGTGCCTCCCAGCACTGGAGTGACAGGCTTGTGCTACCACACCTAACCTTCCCCAACCCATTGAGCCAGGTCCTTGTACTTGCAAAGCACTTCCCAGGCCCTCTCTGAGTATGTGTGTATAGGTGTGTGATGTCTGGCTCTGTCTTTCCTATCTTATTTTATTGTTGTTGTTGTTTTGTTTTTGAGAACAGGGTCTCATTATGTAGCCCTGGCCTGGAACTCACTATGTAGACCAGGCTGGCCTGAGATCACAGAGATCCATCTGTCTCTGTCTGTGCCTCCCTCCTGAATGCTGTGTATAAAAGTGTGCGCCACCATGACTGGCACCAGTCTCTTTTCACTCTTTATTTTGAGATAGTATCTTCCTAAGTTGCCCAGAAGGGCTTTGGGTTTGTGTCCCTGACACCTTATCCTTCTATCCTGGTTAGGGTGATGGTGGCTGTGATGAAACACTACCAAAAGCAAGTTGTGGATGAAAGGGTTTATTTGGCTTACATTTCCACATCACTTAAGGAAGTCAGGACAGAAACTCAAGCAGGGCAAGAACCTGGAGGCAGGGGCTGGTGCAGAGGCCATGGAGGGGTGCTGCTTACTGGTTTGTTTCACATGGCTAGCTCAGCCTACTTTCTTATAGAACAAAGCACCATTGGAGGGGGTGGGAGAATCCTCCCACAAGGGGCTGGGCCCTCCCACATCAACCACTAACTAATAAAACACCATACAGGATTGCCTAAAGTCCAATCTTCTTTTTTCTTCTTTGGGTTTTTGAGACAGGGTTTCTCTGTGTAGCCTTCTCTGTGTAGTCCTGGACTCAATTTGTAGACCAGGCTGGCTTTGAACTCCCAGAGATCTGCCTGCCTCTGCCTCCCTGAGTGCTGAGATTACAGGTATGAGCTACCACGGCCAGCTCTAAAGTCCAATCTTACGGGGGCATTTTCTCAGTTGAGGTTCCCTCCTCTCCAATGACTCTAGCTTGTGTCAAGTTGATATAGAAGTAGTCAGCACAGAATCTTCCAAGGTGCTGAAATCAGAGCCCTGAGCTGTTACTGCTGGATTTCTTCACATTTGCAGGTTGAGTCACTGTAGGTGTGTTTCTCAGAGTCAGAGGAGGAGAACATTCTCGCTGCTGTGCTGACCAGCCAGCAGCTCAAGGAACCCCAAGAAGCTCTTCTCCGGCTGGGTACCTCTGTACCCCACAAGGAGACACTTGAGTTCAGGGATTCCCAGACTGCAGAGGCCCAGCAAGTGACTGTTACAAGCAGAGAGGCAGCACTTCCCAGGTTCTTCCGGAAGTGCCTGCTGACACATTCTAGAAAGTTGACTGTTTTTTGTTTGGTTTTTGTTTTGTTTTGTTTGTTTGTTTGTTTTGTATTTCCATTTTGTCAGGCTACATTGACAGGCAACGCTCAGACCTTTGCTACCAAAGCCAAGGCATGCATCAGTAGGCAGAATCATGAGCAAAAGCTCATATTTAAAAGTAAACTTTAAAGCCTGGTGGTGGTAGTGGTGCACACCTTTAATCCCAACACTTGAGAGTCTGAGGCAGGTGAATCTCTGTGAGTTCCAGGCCATCCTGGTCTACAGAGCGAGTTCCAGGACAGCCAGAGCCGTTTACATAGGGAAACCTTGTCTCAAAAATCAACCAACCAAACAAAGAAACAAAATAAACTCTAACTGGCTTGAGAGCGCACGCCTTTGATCCCAGCACTCCAGAAGCTGAGGAAGGGGGTGGGGAATTCCAGGCCAATCTAGGTTACACAGCAAGGTCTTGAGGGTGTGGTGGCGGTGGTGGTGGGGCTCAAAAACCACCAACCATGACAGAGAAACAAACAAACAAAAAAAGTGAACTTAAACCGAAAGCTATTCAAATGAGTACTATGAAGATTTAATTTTATTTTTCAGAAGTCACCTCACCTGCAAGAGAAAGGACGGCCCATCCTGGAAGGAAGGTCAAACGGAAACCAAGATTTTGGTGGCACGGTAAGCCCTCGTGCACCCCAGTGCTCTAAAGAGTGTGATCCTGCCCTGGACAGCTCTCCTGGGCTACAGAAACTCAGTGTTACCGTCTACTCCGTGTTTACGACATCCACGTGCCTTTTGCTTTCTTAGGCAGGGGGAGGAACCCTGGACACTTGGAGTCAAGCATGAACACCTAAGTATCAGGGGAAAACATTTTCAGATGCTCTTTAGGGTTATCATGGGTGACATCCACATGACAGGACATTGTCACGCGTCCTGTGATAATTTTCTCTCTCCCTCTCTCCTTTCTCTGCATTTTATAATTGAATCTAAGGTTCTGTGTAAGTCAGGCAAAGACTGCCACTGAGCTACACCCCAGCCTGGCAACCCTTTCATGCTTCTGATGATGCACACAATAATGCATTTTGGTTCGAGGTTTAGTATCTTCGTGGTATCTTTGACACTTGATCAAAATCTTTTAACCCAAAGATGTTATCACTGTGTGTTTTTATTGGCTGCCCTCTATTTGTGGCAGGAAGAAAATTTCCTTTCACCGACCTTAAATGTTTCCTCTAAATTAAATAATGCACACAGAATGAGTCCAGGGCTAGGGAGATGGCTCGGTGGGTAAGAGTGGCTTGCTATGCAAGCATGCAGACCTGAGTTCGAATCCCCAGCACCCATGTGAAAGAGCCAGTCATGGTGAGCTGCTATGTGACTGAAACCCCAGCATCAGAGGGCGGGTAGAGACAGTCAGCTTCTGGGAGCTCACTAACCAATCAGCCTAGCCAAGATGGGAACCTTCCAGTTCTATGAGAGACCGTAAGTCAAGGCGACAAGATGGGGACAGATTGGAGAAGACACCTGACACCATGTTTTAGTCTCTGAATGTATGTGCACAAGCAATACCTGTGCACCTACATACATGCACCACATAACACAAACACACACACACACACACACACTGAGCCTATTTAAAACCCAAGTAAGAGCCCAGTCGATGTTGAGAGATACAAAGGAGAAGAAGGTTACAGGAACTGTCGAGTTGCAGTAAGCCACACCAACAACTGAGGCACAGGAGAGAGCAAGAGAAAGGTGCCCTTTGCCTTGAACAAGCCAGATCAGGGCAGGTTCCCAAGTTTCAGCTGTCCCCAACCCTTAGTACTTAGCTTTGGCTCTCTCCTGCTGAAGGCCACAGTTTTGTCCCATATGAGGAATGCCTTGACTTCCTACCACTCTGATCTCTTGGATCTGGACAGAGGCTAAACATCCACAGTCCAAGCCCCCAGGTGATGCTGATGGGGCTGGTCCCCCCCAGGCAATGCTGATGGGCCTGGTCCAGGGCCCACATCTGCTTCACACTAATAGGGCTTTCTCATTGGCTCCATGTATGGGATGCACCATTGGCTTCTCAGGACCCACCTCTGCCCACAGCCCACAGCAGTCTCCCATTAAGAGACAATGACAGCTTCCTCCACCTCCGACTCCGTTCTTGACCGGGTAGAGGATAGAACCAGTGAGACATACTGACTGACACTGCCTGGAGAACAGGGCTCACGGCAAAGATCAGGCCCTCCTTGAACTGGCACTCTTCCTCCCGCCTCCAGAGAGTGGGGGTAACACCCAACTCCTCACCCCCGTGAACGTTTGAAAGTTGCAAGTTTATATAATCGGTGTGTCCTTTAGAATGTGTTTCTTATGGTTTACAGAGCTGATGGAGTAAAATTATATGAACAAATGCGTTACAGTCTATAGCCCAAGAATACATACTGTTGCACTTGGGTGGTGGTGGCTGCACGCCTTTAATCCCAGCACTCAGAGAGGCAGAGGCAGGCAGATCTCTGAGTTCTGAGTTCAAGGCCAGCCTGGTCTACAGAGTGAGTTCCAGGACAGCCAGGACTACACAGAGAAACCATGTCGAAAGAAAGAAAGAAAGAAAGAAAGAAAGAAAGAAAGAAAGAAAGAAAGAAAGAAAGAAAGAAAGAAAGAAAGAAATTCATTTGTTAGACTAATGTTACAGCCAGCTATGAATTTCCTTAGCAAATCTGCTTTTTCTCATAAGGGTTCTTGCAAATTGAGCCAAAACAGGAGAGCAAAGAACTGGCGATTCTAGTCCTTATTTTTTTTTCCCTCCTTCCTCTTCTCTAGAGTTCTACGTCTCTTGGCTCTCTCCCTCCCAGTCGGCAGAACCCGGAGAGGAAGATCCACCTGTCCGAGCACTGCAGGCTCTATTTCGGCGCACTCTTCAGAGCCATCGGTGTCTTGGCCAGCAGCCTCAGCAACAGCCAGCCCCCTGAGGTCTTCATTACTCAGAGCAAGCTGGTCATCACCGTCGGGCAGAAGCTGGTGGACACGCTGTGCAATGAGACCCAGGAGAAGGATGAGCGCAATGAGATCCTGCATGGCAGCAGTCACCTGTGTGGGCTGCTCAAGGACCTGGCGCTGGCCACCAAGAATGCGGTGATCAAGTACCCTAGCCCCAGCGCCCTGTACCGCCTCCAGACAGAGGTGGAGAAACTAGAGCACCACTCTCGGAAATTCAGAGACACATTGGAATGAAGCCTTTCCAATGCTCCCACAGAGGTCAACTCCTGGCTAGCTTCATACCCACAGCTGGTGCCACTCTGTTCTGGGGAAAAGCCACAGGGCTCGGGGATGGTATTAGTAAGTGGCTGAGCTCTGAAGGGCAATGGCTGACCACAAAGAGGTCAAGAGAGAGGGACAGGGGACAAGTCAAGACCTTGAGATGTTGACCTCGCCTTGCCAGGTGTGCGGCGCCAACAGTGGAAGCAGCATCGTAGGAGCCACGCGTCGTGTCAGCCAAATGTGTGTGTGGTTTACAGTCTACACTTAATTATTAGGCCGCACCTGCGGTCAAGTTAAAGGGCCTGAAGTGACAGCTGCGTATCAGAGGCTCTGCCCTCACAGACTGGGAGGACAGACCAAGGGGCAAAGAAATGTGAGCAGTGTGCCTGCTGCTAGTGAGAAAAGAAAGTTGGGGGGAATGGAGAATGGAGAAGGAGAAAGGATTACTTTCTGTTGCATTCATTAGAAAACTGCAGGGGTTGGTGTTGCAAGCCTTTAAGTTCAGCCCTGGGGAAGTAGAAGCAAACAGACCTTAACGAGGGCCAGACTAGCCCACAGTGAGTTCCATGCCAAAGAAGGATCTGTAGTGAGAACCTGTCTTTTTTTAAAGCCCCTCCCCCCAAAAGCAACGAGTTTGCCTTTATTATCAGTTGTTTTGCATTAACGCTGTGAGATGTATACGAATTGTACATGAATGTTTGTGCATATGTGTGTGAATGCGTGCAGCTGCTGGAAACTGAATCCAGGGTTTCATGAATACTAAGCATGTAGTACTCTGTCACCAAGATTGGCCCCTTGTTCTCCCCACCACAAAACTTACTTTGGCTGTTACTTCACCCCAAGGGTGATTTGTCTGTCTTCTGTTGAGTCCCCTACTAACTTATTTTGTACATTACAAATCCTGTATCAATCAGTTTCACTGCTCGGTTAGATTGGGTTTGTACGTCACTAGTCTCAAATCTATATTTATCTATAATCACGGATGGATTTAAACACATTCGCAAGGTCCTGAGAGATGGCTCAGGCGTTAAAAGCACCTAACACCAATATTGATTATCTCAGGGACCCACGTGGTAGAAGGAAAACTAACTCCTGATGACTGCCTTTGTACAACCACTCACAGAAAAACCTAAGCTGAAATTAAAAAAATTAAAACATGTAAGCACGCCGGCAGCAGTGCTTTCTTTGGAAGAGTCTTCGAGCCGCACCCCCTGAGTGCTGGTACCAAAGTGAAGCATCTGCTTAAAACGTCTTCGCTCTGAACATGTCTGCAGGGATCTGTGCAAGTCTGTATGTGTCAGTCTGGACTGGAAGCAAAACTGTCATTTGTGTGTTCCCGGAGTGGGGCAGGAAGACGTGGCATGCAGATGACAACCACAAAATGGTCACAGCTATGGAAGTGTTACCAAGCGCCCTCATGCAAACCACTTCCTTTTTCTCCCCTTGCAGCTCAGCTTTTCAACTCCCCTTTTCCTATGGTTACCTAACCTTATCATTCACTTAGTGCAGCTCCTGTTAGTATGATTATCTTTTCATGCCGTGGAAGGGTCCCTGTCTCCCCTGAACCCATGATAACTGCACAGACTAACAAAGCACCCCCAGGCTGTGTCTCCTGCAGAGGTGCCAAGTCCAAGTCTATCTTATCTGCATGTGGTGAGCACTTTTGAAACATTGACTCTGGGGACTGGAGAGATGGCTCAGTGGTTGAGAGCACTTGCTACTCTCACAGAAGACCCTGGTTTGGTTACCAGCATCCATATTGTGGCTCACAACCATTTGTAACTCCAGTTCAAGGGATCTTGCCTCTCTGGCCTCCTTAGACAGCAAGTGTGCATATGTGTGTACATACAAACATACATACATCCATAGTCATAAATGAAAACCCTCATACACACAGAACAAAAATAAATCCTTTTTTTAAAATATTGAATGTAAAAAAATATATATATTGAATGTAGGGGCCAGAGAGCATGCTCTTCTCTTCCAGAGAACCTCATTTCAGATCTTAGCATCTTTATTGTGCAGCTCATAACTGCTTGCAACCACAGCTCCAGAAGATCCAATGTCCTCTAGCCTCTGAGGGTATCTGTACATATGCAGCACACACATATACATAAATAATAGTTTTAAATCATGTTGAGTATAGAGCCAGGTATAGTGGTACACATCTGTAATTCAAACACTTGGTAAGGAGGCAGGAAGATCAGAAGTTCAAATCCAGCCTGGACTATGTGAGATCCTCTCTCAAGAGCACAAAATAGCAGTAACAGAGGGGAGTGAACAGGGTAGCAATTAGAATGGGTGGGAAAGAGAGTAGATGGGGATTCGGTCTCATACAAACAAACCACCATTGCCTCTAGCAGGCTGCTCTCTCAAGACCCTAAAATACAATCCCTTGTGAGGCTTGGATCCAGCCCAGGGGGCTGTGTGTGTGGAGGGGGATGTCATATTCAGAACAGCAGGATCCTGCTGTGAGTGAAGGAAGTTGTGACCGCTCTCTCTGAGCTATGCAGGAAAATGCTGGGCTCTTGAGATAACCTGAAGCCAGCTGGCCACATAGCTGGCCAACTTCAGGGCCTCCAATGTTGTCAAGGTACAGTTTTCAGGTCCCACACTCTGTGAGCTGTTTTAAATGAAGAAACTCCCCAATCATTTAATATTACCAATATAGACTCAGGAGCTCAGAGAGGCAGAGAAAGCAGCCACCTGACCTTCCTACTCAGCTCATGTTCCAGAAGGAAAAGCCAAAAGCTTGTTAGCTCACGGGACAGCCTGGGAAGAGAAAGCCAAAAGCCCCCTTTTCTTCTCCTCCATGCTGTCTTAAATACCCCCTCTCCAAGTCCCTTCTTTCTACTTAATCCCTGTGAGCTGGTTTCTTGCTCTGCCTCTTGACCCAGGGTTAACTTTATTAAGTCCGGTGTACAGAAAACTCTAGGATCTAAGGTGTGTGTTAGGGCTGAGACACACCCTAATCACCTGTTTACAATAAACAGAAAGTTCTTGGATTAAAGGTGTGTGACAGGCTTGAACCACACCAAACAAGAAACAGGTTTTATACTTCATAATCTCATGTGTTCACAATAAAATCAGTGGCAAAGTGGCTTCCTTGGATTATGCCCTCCTTGATTATGTCCAGACGAGGGACTTCTTTTTGTTTATATTACCTTAAATCAGGTGCCTGCCCCTGACAGTGTGAATAACCTATTCACACACATGCAACACACACTCAAAGTGACACAACTACTCATACACCCACACAAACTCACTCATAGACACATACTCATATGCATATACACTCCCACACCCACTTCTATTCTTTCTTTCACACACACCCACTGTTACACACACTCACTGACACTGACACATACTCACACTCCCAGTAACTCTTACCACTGGCTCTGTGTGGTAATGTGATGCATCTAAGGATTCCTTCTGTCGTTTCTATGGATGCAGAAAAAAAGAACAGGGCTTCTGGCAGAAGAGGCTGTGTGGGTGAGGCCTAAGCAACCCTGTGGTGTAATTAGTCAGTAGGGGGACTTACAGTACATCATACTCAGAGATATGCTTCATTTCTTTTTGTTTTGTGTTTTTGAGACAGAGTTTCTCCATGTAGCCTTAGCTGTCAAGGGACTCTCTCTCTCTGTAGACCAGGCCTTGAACTCACAGAGATCCTCCTGCTTCTGCCTCCCAAGTGGTGGGATTACCGGTGTGTGCTACCACTGCCCAGCACTGATTCATTTCTCTGAAAGTAAGAAGACTCCGGGGATTAAATGCTGTGGAACCAGGAACCAGATTTCAAGAGCCAAGACCGTGCTTCATTCTTCCAGCACAATGTGGGGTCACCACCCAAGAGGAACTTTGACTGGCAGCTCACAGCACAGGTGTCCTTTGCCTGGCACATTCCATATATCCAGGCTTCCAGGAGAAAGCAGATCGTTAGCCTGGATCGTGTTGTATGTATAGTTTAGGCTAAGCCATGCTTAGCCATTCTGGGGATGGTGAAAAGCCTTCCAACTTCCACGTTCCTGTATGATGATCGAGGGCCATGCTTCAAGCTGACCCTCCTAAGCACGGCAGCCAGGTGTGTTGCATAGACCTAGGTCTGCAAAGACAAGGATTTGAAGCACCAAAAGCAACTGGCACTCACTTTCATATCGTTGATTGATCTGTGTCCCTTCAGCCTCAAGGGATTATGCAGAGCTGGACTCAGGTGAAGGCTGGACACAACAGGTTTGTATCAGAGCCAGCGAGTTTAGGAACGTGTCATCTTTTATAGTAGACCCTAAGCATAGCCACGGGAGCTGTGTCTGACTGAGACAACATATTTATCTGATTGCTCAGCAGCTGGCTCTTGGGAGACAAAAGCAGGAGGGTTGCTGCAAGTTGAGGCCGACCAGGGCTATGTAGCTAGATTCTGTCTCAGCTTAAAAAAAGATTATACCTATATCTATCTATACAAATTATAGACATCTATAGACACATTTAACTATAGATACACCTGTGGTAGATATTTCTATGAAGTTGAGCTCAGCATGGTATACACAGCAAGTGTAAACATAGCAAGTTATAAGCCAGCAGGGTTATATAGTAAGCCCATCTCAAAAAATAATAGGTATATATATATATATATATATATATATATATATATATATATATGTACATGTATATATATGTATACACTGTTAGCCAAACCAAACCAAACCAAACAACAACAAAAACTTGTCCTTCACTCTGGAGGGAGAAACTATCTTTATCTTCCAAGGTTGTCTGACACAGTATCCATGAGAACAAAATGTCATGTGGTCTCCTCAGACATGCAGAAATGGAAGACAGCCATTGCAAGGCTGGGGAGGCAGCTAGAAGAGCAGGGATGCATGCAGCTGGAAGCAGGAATGGAGGCACCTGGAAACGGAAAGCTACAGGGAATCAAAGGGTAAAATCTTCTTGCTGCAGAAACACTCGTTTGTTTACTTGATGATAGGGCAGCATTTATTTGCGCTGGTTCTTTGGCTCAGCACTGTCCTAATGCCTGGCAAGCTTGAACTCAGCCCCTCCCCAGTGACAGACAGCCTAGTAGCTTGTGACACAGGGCTGGTTTCCATAGTTTTGAATTTTTTGAATTGTGTTCAAACAAACAACTGTTGTCAAGAGATGTGGGTCAGTTGGTAGAGTGTGTGCTTAGCACGCATAAAGGAAGTCCTGAGTTCCATCGCTAGCACCTCATTGATGGGGGTGGGGAAGGTCAGGGTTTCAAGGTCATTTCCAACTACACAGGGAGTTTTGGGGCTAGCCTGCACTATGTGAGAGCCTACAAAGCAAACAAAGAAAATCCTTGTCAACAAAGAGCAAACCCATTGTGTACAAGATCATGAAAAATGCTGCTTCTCGATGCAAATGTTTTCTTCCCTTTTTTCGAAGATAATGGCTATCATGGGGGGGTGAGCCTCCCCAGACTGATTTCAGAGGACTGCCCGGGAGCTTTAGAATCAAGTACACTTTGTCAGCATTGGCAACTTCCTGTTAAGTAAGTTTTTTTTTTTTTTTTTTTTTCTAAAATCCATCATTGTGTACCATTTCCTCCACATAAAGAGAAAGGAAATGGTGGGTGGTGGTGCTAGCAACCTGGCCTCAATTGAGTTCAGTTTGCCGAGAGGATGGAAGTGGTGAGGACCCACCTGAGAGATCTTCCACTGTGACAAGCACTGGGTCATCGTCTATCAGTTTTGGTGCAAATACATTTTTTTTAAGTGAGGGTCTTGCCGTGTGGCCCAGGCTAGCTTCAAAACCACCATTTTCCTCCCCATGTGCTAGGGTTGCAGGCATGTACCACTCCCCAAATGAACGGCATTTATAAAACGCCTTCTTGGCCCAGTGGGTGAGATGGATCTGTGAATAAAGGCGGTTATTGCCAAGTCTGGGATTGATCCGCAGGACTCATATGGTGCGAGAGAACCTCCTCCTGTAAATTGTTCTCTGACCTCCACACATGAGCTGTAGTCCGTACACATACAGCCCGGCAAAACATTCATATATAAAATTTAAAAATTTTTGAAAATTCTAATATATAGTTTTTGAGGCAGGATAGAAAGGAAAATTTAAATGGACATAGGAAGCAGGGGAAACTCTTTCTGCTAGGGTTAGTTTTCACTTTCCACAGACTGAGAGAAACACAACTGACTAAATTGTGACTGCTTGCCAATGGATCTCTGTAAGTTCAAGGCCAGCTAGGACTACACATCAAGCCCCTGGCTCAAGAAGAACAGGAGGAGAAAGAAGAGAAAGAGTAAGATAATGATGATGGTGATGATGATGATTTCCCAGAGTCTACATTCCTTTTTAAAGAGATAATGTTAAATAAGCCAGGCATGGTGGTACATGCCTTAAAGCCCTTGGCTCAGGAGGTTGTTTCCATGAGTTCCAGGGCCAGCATGGTCTACATAGTGAGTTCCAGGCCAGCCAAGGCTGTATAGCATGACCCTGCTTCAAATAAACAAACAAAAAGTGCTAAGGATCTGCTTCATTGGATACAGTGCCTGCCTATCACACACAAAGCCCTGTAATCCCAGCACTAAAGAGATGGAGGCAGGAGCATCAGAGGTTCGAGGTCACCCTTGGCTACACAGAGGGTTTCACTTTCCACAAACTGTCACAATCACCACAGCATGCTTCCTTAAAGACAGAACGCTTATGAGTCTTTGGGTTTCTCTGTATCAGCACACTCCTCTCATCCCCAAACCCAGGCAATGCACCCTTGGCAGGAAACTAAGTGAGCTAGCTCGTAATTTCCTACTTAATCTTTAAACTTTGTTTGAACTCTGCATTTTGTTGCAAGCTGCAGCCTTTGAGCTATGTAACTTCAGAACCCACAACATCAGATGGATAGCTACTGTTACAACACCTAAGGGTAACTCTCCCTCTTGAAAAGGTCATACCCAAGTACAGGGCGTTTAGTATTGTTTCTCTTTTTTTAATGTATACACAGCTGTAGATATGCATTTATAGCATGCTAGAAAAAAACATGATCTGCCACTGAAATGTATCCACATCCCTTAATTTTCTTTCTTTCTTTCTTTCTTTCTTTTTTTTTTTTTTTTTTTTTTTTTGGAAACAAAGTCTTACTCTATAGCCTAGGCTGTCCCTAGTACATGTCATGTAGGCGCAGGCTAGCCTTGAACTTAACGTAATTTGTAAGTTTGTAAGTCTGAAGGCACAGGTATAAGTCATTTTTCTGGGCCCACAACTACCTAGGATCCCAGGCACAGCCAAACCCAGAAGATGGAGTACTCCCCTAAGTGAGGGCGAAAACGCAAAAGAGATAGGCTTCTGAGACTGCCTGGTCACCTCAAGCAGTGGGGACTTCAGACATGCCACCTTTGCAAGACTGGAACTGACAGAGAAATGAAGACCACACCTCACCCTGAACTGCTTACGTATGCATGCCTACTGCTTCTGTTGTTCCTCTAGGCCTACAGCTCATGTCAGTACCCAAAGACAGACTGGAGAGTCCTTGAACCCCTTATTTGTCCTCTTCCCCATATGGTCACACTTTATCACCTTTTTTTCCGCCTTCACCATCCCTCATCTCTTTAACTGGCACAATGGGATGGTGGCTAAGCTTAGCAGGTCAGACACTGGAGCCCCAGCTTCTGCCCTAAAAACGCTGGATACGTGGTGGAGAGATGGCACAGCGGCTAAGAATGCTTGCTGTTCTTTCAGTAGTGACAGGTTTGGTTCCCAGAACCCCTGCAGCTCACAACCATAAACAACCCCTGTCTCAGGATGATCCAAAACCCTCTTCTGGCCTCTGCAGGGGCCTGCATTCACGTTGTGTGCATGCATGCAGGGTCCCCTCTCCTTCCCCTTCTTTCCTTTCTTTTTCTAAGTCTAGCTTTAAAATATATGATAGCATCAATCCTTAGACGTACAGCAAAGCTCGCCCTGGTCTGCAAAATGCTCAGGGTCCAGGCACGCAGACCTCGAGCCACCTGTTCCCTAGTCCTCCCTCAAGTCCCAGTTTCCCTGACACTTAGGTTCCCGAAACCACTGGAGAAGGGAAGCGGACCCTCCATGGTCGGAAGTGGACGCACTCCCAAGAACGCGCTGGCACTTCTCCCTGAAGCCACGCCCAACTCCCGTTACCGTTTTCACGGCAACTGGTGCTGAGCCTTAGCTCGGCTGGCCTCGCGCTGTGGACCCGCCCCATTTGCGGCACGACGGTTGGTGCGTCATCAAGGAGAGCCGGAAGTAGATAGAGTTTCTCTAGAGACCCCGGAAGCGACGGGCTCTGGTTTTTGCTGCAGTTTCTGACTCCGGCCTTGGGATGGGTTGCGACGGAGGAACAATCCCCAAGAGGCATGAGCTGGTGAAGGGGCCGAAGAAGGTCGAGAAGGTCAGCGGGGACTGCGGGCGGCGGGTTTTGGGATGAACAGTGTCCACCGGCGCTTATGGAGGTTTACTGTTTACAGCCACTGGGCAGTACGGGGTATCCTCCCAACAGACGCCGTGTTGAGACGTAAACATTAACGCTCAAAAGGACAGAGACTGAAGAGCTAGTTAGTGGCCTAGTCAGGACTGGGACTGCATCTGCAGTTAGCGACGATTACGCTAATAGATGCTGTTTATGAACTTTGTGTGGTTTGGTTTGGTTTTATGAGACCGAGTCTCATGGCTGACTGGAACTCCTGCCTCTGCCTGTAAAGTACTGGAATTAAAGGCGTGGGCTACCATGCCTAGCACTTTGTGTATTTAAAAAATACTATTATTTTTGTTGTTGTTTTCCTGGGTGTGTATACGTGAGTGCGGTACGCAAGAAAGCCAGAAGACGGCATTGGATCCTCTGGAGCCAGGGTTACAGATTTTTGTGAGCCATAAGACTTGGCGATTAGGAACCAAACTCGGAGCTTTTGGAAGAGCATTACAAAGTCTTAACCACTGAGCCATCTCTCCAGCCTAAACTTTGTGCATTAAAGACATCTCCCCCAACCGGCACCTTATTGTGTGAAGTCAGCCCCTTATTAAACCACTCCAGCACTGAACACACTGACTTAGTGGTTGATCCCAGTTGATCCGCACCTGACTTTGAGCTCCAGATTGTGGAAGCTGTGCACCATTTTTCTTTCAGAACTAGCACAGTTTCTGATACGATGAATATTTTAAATAAGTGAGTGAACAGTCTTCAAATCTTACAAGACGTTGAACACCTGGCATAGCTCCACACTAATGGGAGGGAAGTTGAGTACTTCAGAGTAACATCACTAAATTGAGTACCTCAGTTAACATCACTAAATTCATATGGCCTATAGTTGTGAACCACTATTCCCATCCAGTTATGTGCATTTCAAAGCTAGTGTAGATGATGACGGTGTAATAATACAAGGCGTGGAATGCCCCGATACAGTTCCTAGCACAAGGAGGACAATGTTTCTGACCCAGCAGTCAGAGAACGTTGGGATGGGAGGTAAAACCATCCAGTATTGTACTTAAGACAATGCAGTAGTTTCCTGTCACATTCCTAATAAACTCCACTGGGTCCTGTGTGAACAGCTCCTGCTTGTCTCTCTGCCCTTATCTTCTGCCCCTCTTTAGCTCTTTTCATTTTTGGGGCGGAGGAGGGACCTACTTGAGGCAAGGTTTTGCTGTTAGGTAGCCCAGGCCTGCCCCAGACTTGTGATTCTCCTGCCCCAGCCACCTGAGTGCTGGGATAACCATGTGTGAGGCTCAACTCCTTTTCCTCATTTCTTCATCCAGCCTTCATCACATTGGCTGCAGCTGGGGCTCTTCCATTGCAGTCACTCTGTTGCCCCTGTCCTCCTCTGCTGCTTTACTTTTTTTTTTTTTTTTTTTTTAATAATTCCTGTCACTGTGGTTATTAACTACATCTCTCTCTCCCATGTGGACTGGGGTCCTTGCGTGTCTTATCTCTGTAACCTCTATGATGTTTCCGCCCATAATAGACATTCACTGAGCATGTGTTGAAAGTAGGGATAGAGTGCCCTCAGAATCCGCTAACATGTCACATTCAAGTGTGCATAAAGTTTTCATTTTACTTTTGTTGTCTTGTGCCCAGGGCTGACAGGAGTAGTGTAATAAGAGTTGGCAAAAACAAAACAAAACCTGGTATCAGAAGGGTAAAGAAAAAATTATCAGGAAGTGTAGTTTTTATTAACTCCACTCATACAAGTACTTATTAAATGCTTGTTGTATGTACTGTTTTGGGCCCTAATGACAAACAAAAGAGCAGGATGTTCTATCCCTCCTAGAGCTTCCATATGAAATGCCTGTTATGAAGTAATAATACAGATATAGGATGGGAGATCTGTTCCTGCCTTGACACACAGCTCAAAAGTCTCATGGAAATATCACTTATTCTGAGTGTGGTGACTTTTTTTTTCTTAATTTGAAATAAGCTCTCACTATGTTGTGCTGGCTGGCCTGGAACACTCTATGTAGATCAGGCAGGCCTTAAACTAATAGAGATCCACCTGCCTCTGCTCAAATGCCAGGATTAGAGGTATGTATCCCCACATCCAGCTCATGGTGACTCGATGAAATCTTGGTTGGGGACTGGTTACCAGAAATACAATATCATGATTAGTAGCTTGACACTTTTTTTTTCTTTTTAATATTTATTTATTTCTTTGTTTATTTATTTATTGTGTGTGTGTATGTAAGAGCTTCTGTGTACCATGTGTGTGCAGGAACCCAAGAAGGCCAGTAGAGGGCATTAGAGTTCCCTGAAACTGGAATTGTGAGCCATCTAATGTAGTTATTGGTAACCAAAACTGAGTCCTCTGCTAGAGCAGTAAGTGCTCTCAAGCATTGCACCGTCTATCTAGCCCTGGAACTTGGCACTTTTATCCCCTCCATCTTCCAGGAAGAAGCTATATTCTGTAAGGTGTTAACTTACTGTAAAAATATAGATATCATTGTTGGTAATAGGGCTGGAGATAGCTCAGGTTAGAGGACCTCTTGGTGTGTGCAAAGTGACTCACCCCTGCCCTCTACTCCCCCAACTTCTATGTTTTAGTGTAGCATAGTTTAATGGCATGGTATGAACGTGCTTTGTTGTGTTGGGTCTTTATTTAGCATAATGTTAATTTAAAACTTTAAGTTTTGTATTATGTGCTGCTTATGTGGGGATCAGAGGACAACTTTTGGAAGCTGGTTCTCACAACACTGTGGGTTTCAGGGATCAGATTGAACTTGGATTTGTTTGTTTATTTTCTGTCTTGTTTTTCTCACTTCTGAGCCATCTCACCTGCTTTAATTTCTTAAACCTTTTAAAAGTCCAAATTCGTATGTCACCATTTTATTTATTTATCGTCAACTTACTTTTACATGAGAGCCCCATGTATGCTAGGTAGATGAATGCTGAAGAGCCACATTCTTCACACCCCAGCCATTTACATGTGTCCTCTTATCATTTTAAAAATATGTTGATTTATTTAGTTGGGGTTGTGGCACATGGATGGCACACATGTGAAAGCCAGAGGACAGTTTGCAGTTCTCTCTTTTACCATATGGGTTCCAGGGACAAATTTGAGTCATTAGACATGGAGACAAGTACCGGGACCCCGGAGCTAGCTCCCTGGCTCCATTGTTTTCTTTCAGAAGCAGCACCTTGTTGGGTCATCCAGGCTGGCCTCAAATTTTATCCTCCTGCCTCAGACTCTCGAGTGCTGGGATAGTCACTACTGCTCCTGGGTATGTGCTGTTATATTTGATTTAAAAATTTAAAACATCACAGTGTATGTACTTGTTTTCTTCCTGTTGCTGTGATAAAAATGCCATGACCAAAGCAACTTATTTTGACTTACGCTTCTGGAGGGAGTGTCATGGCAGCAGTGGGCAGAGCAGGCAGCTGACTGATCACAATTTTCTCCACACACAGGAAGGACACAAGAGTGAACAAGAAATAGAGCAAGTTAGAAAGCCCCAGGGCTGTGTTCCCTCCAGCAGGGCTACACCTCCGAGGTTTCATCAACTCCTCACACAGCACCACCCACTGGGGACCATGTGTTCACATCCATGCACTTGTGGAGGACATTTCTCATTCAGACCACCACAGTGTGGGTCAGATACACTCTCCACGTGAGGACTGGAATAACTGAGTGTGTTCTCTCTTAGGTTGACAAAGATGCTGAACTGGTGGCCCAGTGGAACTACTGCACTCTGAGCCAGGAAATCTTGAGGCGCCCAATAGTTGCCTGTGAACTTGGCAGGTGTGGATCCTTTCCTTGATCAAGATGCATTTGTTCTGCTGATTTTTGAAGAGACTATGGAAGTCCTTGATTGGTCAGATACGTGGGGAAGATGACCGTGTGTGGACATAGCTCTGTACCTTCTTACTCAGTTTGTTTTGAACTCAGGAGCCAATAGTAATTGCTACGATACAAATACAAAGCATGAAGCAGCCACACGTACCATAGAGAGCATCGGGGAGTCAGGGAAGTGAGGGCATGACCTGCCTAAAGGAGTAGGGGTGGAGCTGCTACTCAGTTCTAGCCAGTCCTTACAGCTGAAGAATGCGGGCCTGGTGCTTGTAAATCTTCTGGTCTTAATTTCTGAAGGCCAGGGGAAAATAACAACTTCCCATTGGTTTGTCCAAGTCTTGAAGTCCTCTCAGGCGTAGTTGAACTTGGCAGTCTGCCACCTTGGTTAAGTTGCTGCTTATGTGTCTTGGCAGCAGTGGAGGCGGGGTTACACCTGCTGTTAGTACCATAAATCGGGTGACTTTTGAGTCATGTTCAGTTCTTTTCCCCCTGTTTGGTTATCTGAAATCATTGTTGTTTCTTAAACTAACCCTTACTCTTATAGGCTGTATAACAAAGACGCCGTCATCGAGTTTCTATTGGACAAGTCTGCTGAAAAGGCTCTAGGGAAGGCAGCCTCACACATTAGAAGCATCAAGGTAGGATGAAGAATATGGGTAAGCTCCGGGGCCTCTGAGTAACGTTACTTTAATAGGATTTGTTTACACTGGAGACTGAATTCAGCACCAGCAAGATGGCTCGGTGCATGAAACCACTTGCCAGCTGTCTTGTGGTGCAAACCTATAATCTGAGTTCCATCCCTGGGACCCACATGGTGAAAGAGAGAAATAATTCAGTAGGTTGTTTTCTGACCTCCACAGTGTACTGTAATTATTTATGGCATAAACATGCAAAATTCTTTTTTAAAAATAGAATTCAGGGGCTGGGGAGATTGTTGGATAAAAAGCTTGACAGACTAGCTTAGGGACCTGAGTTCAGATCTCTATCACAGGTAAAAGCTACATAAGGTGGCATGTGCCTGGAAGCTCAGTCCTGGGGAGGTGGAGACAGGAGGGTCTCTGGGGCTCATGACAGCCAGTCTTGCTGAGCTCTTGAGCGCGGGGTTCACTTAGACTGTCTCAGAAAATAAGTTGAAGGCTGTGTGGGTCAGCTGCACTGAGCTCACTGAGCTCATTTCACATCCGTGTTATCAACGGTTCTCCACAGAATGTGACAGAGCTCAGGCTTTCTGACAACCCTGCCTGGGAAGGAGATAGAGGAAACACCAAGGGTGACAAGCATGATGACCTCCAGCGAGCACGGTTCATCTGCCCTGTGGTGGGCTTGGAGATGAATGGCCGCCACAGGTGAGTGGTGGCAGAGCAGGTGAAATGGCCTGGTCTCGTGGGATGTCTCTGTATTGTCCTAGACTGTTATAGAGTCTTGTGAGAAGCAGTACCCAGTCATGGTGGCCTTCTTCCCCAGCAGCCATCTGTGCACTCACTGCCCACCTTTCTCAATTTACTCAGAATAGTAGCCCTGCTCTCCCCATGGCCCTGCTCCGTTCTGGCCCTACTCTGCCCCAAGGCCCTGCTCAGCTCTGTGGCCTTGCTTTGCCCAGTGGCCCTGCTCAGCTCTGGAACCCTGCTCTACCCTGTAATCAGGTACTGCATGCACACTGGTCTTAGTGCCAGCCTAAGCTGCTCTCCCTTTGTCCCTTTCCAGGTTTTGCTTCCTTCGATGTTGCGGTTGTGTGTTTTCTGAACGAGCTTTGAAAGAGATAAAAGCTGAAGTTTGCCACACGGTGAGTTTCTGCCACACTCCATTTGTTCCTTTTGGCAGCTGAGGGAATCAGCATCTTTCCCTCTATCATTTAAATCCTAAATTCTTTCTGAAAGCATTTGATAAGTTTGCCTCCTCTTCTGTGGCTCAGACTCAAACACAATCAGGCCGTCCCTGACCACTTTCTACTCGAAACTGGCAGCCTGGAGGGCCTGACTCCTCCTCAGCCTCACTTGCTCTGCAGATCTTTGTCGCCGACCTTCCTTGTCATGGAGTACCTTGTCAGCCCTTTGATGTCATTGTCACAGAATTGTGGATGTGTGTGTCAGTCTCCTCAGTGGACTGTGAGATTGTGACATCAGGGGACAGTGTGTCATCTCTTCATCTCTAAGCCATGCTGTCAGTAAGGGATCACCTGAGGAGTGTTCTTGAGACTATCCTAGCCCACCCGAAAGAAAGAATGATGACTTGGCATTTGCAGGTGGTGCTACCCCAAGCCTTAGCTTCTTTGAGTTTCTCTGGTGCTTATAAGGGTGGCATCTAGTGTAATGTTAAATAGAATTCATGCTTGACTGTATTCAGTGAGTATAGGTGTGGTGGCCAGGCCTGTCATGGATTGTGCCCTCTGCTGGTGGCTTTTAGTGAGCAGTTGTCATGGCAGATCCTGTCCTAGCCCTTTACTGGTGGGATGCCCTAAAGGAAAAGATCCACCACAGTTCTGTTTTCATGGATCTTCCTTCAACTGGGGAGACCCTCACAGAAGTGAGGATCACCTAGATGTGATGTGCTTAGAGGGGAGCTCGCAAGGCTGTGTAGCCTAGGGAGAGCATCAAACTTAACAATGGGCAGCAAAGGCATCTTGAAGCTTTGAGTTCAGAGCTAAAAGGCACAGAGGCGCTAACAAGAGCTTAGGCAGGAGCAGGGTACAGCCATAGATATGACTCAAGAAGCAGCGAGTGTGGCAGGGTAAGGACAGGAGGCACAGGTGTAGTTATAGTTAGTCCCCTCACACACGCAGGCCTGGGGCGGCCACCTTGGTGTTCACGGGTTTTAGTCTAAGCTGATAGGAAGCCAACCTGAAGTGGGTGCAGATGTTCTTCAAACGAAAGTGCACCCTCCGCAAGAATGGCTCCACAAGAGTGGTTCCATTTCTGCAGCATTCAGAAAGCTGATGGGAGATGACGGCAGTAGCCAGTGCTGGGGCTGGGGCTGACTAGTCTTCATGTCAGGCTTTCTTTTTTAAAAAATGATATCTTGGGATCATTAACATGCTTGATGTTACTGGTGGCATGTATGAGCCTGTTGTTGAAGATGGTGACACATCCTGAGGTGTGTCCATGTTGAGAGCCTGGTGTGTATTAGTTTGGCCTGGGAAAGCAGCACCTGTCTGGGCTGCAGAGTTCAATATGTAAAGTGAAGAGATTATAATGATCCTGCAGAGCCCTTCCTTTTAGATCCAGAAATCCAAACAAGAACATGCTTAGGTAGGGAAATAAATAGACTCAGGTGTTATTATCAGGAACCAAACTCCGACTTTAAGTGTAAAGTTTCTGGAGTTTGTCAAATACACTGGTAGAGGGTTGGCTCGCTGCTGGGACTATCCTTTTAGGTACTGCGTGAGGAGCACAGAAGTCCAGCTAGGCTGTTTCTTCCCTCCCTTCTTTCCTTGACCTGACGGGAAGCAGAGAGGACTCTTGGGAAGTTTCTATGGGTCAGAGCTGCAATTGTACCGGGAACATTAGAACCCATTCACATGACCATACCTTACTACTTCAAGGAGCCTGGGAAAGGAGTCTGGCTGAGTGTGTAGGATGAAGCAGCAAGTGCTGGCCCTTTCTGCAAAACTTCGCCCAGTGCAGAGATGGCACAGCAGTTGCATTGACATGTGTCATGATGAGTAAAGGGAGATGAAGCCAGAGGGGCAAGGCCAGAAGATTGCCAGGTTTTAGGCACTGGCTGAGATGTATAAACACTAACAGGAAGAAGAACAGTGACGGGGAGGCTAGGCAGTGGGGCACCCGTGTCTTTAATCCCAATGCTCGGGAGGCAGGGGCAGGCAGAGCACTTTGTGTTCGAGCCCAGTCTTGTCTTCTGTGGCAGGAGGGCAGCTTGATCTCAGCTCATCAGCCTGGGCTGCAGCGAGATCTGTTCGTTTGTTTCCACAAGTGCCTGTGACACACACACACACACAATATACATAAGTAATGATAAAATAATTCAGACTCTCAGGCTCCAGCTGGTTTAGCTCATACTGTGAAATATGGTGTGTGCTTTGCCCTCTGAGAACAGCATCCACAGAGGTACAGGTGCTGTGGTTTGGTTTATACAATAAACAGATCAGTCACTAGCCAGAAAACGAATCGTATTCCTACTGTGTGCTTCGGGTCTTGTAATAAGAAGCACCTTTTTATGCAAGAGATCAGGGGGTAGCTTAACATTTTCAGTGTATCATAAGGAAAATGCTTGCTTAGACAAAGGCTACTTTAATCTTAAATATTTTGCTTAAAGCTGATTTACATATCTGCCTTTAGGATATTTTTGCTCTGTTCAGTTTTTCCAGGCCATGCCAGTACCTCACTGGCTGTGATCTCAGCTCAGTGTGAGAAGCCTCAGTTGACTGAGGTGCTAATATTTGGCCTTTACAAAAGTTTCCTTTCTGGGGCTCCTACTTTAATTAATACATATATATTAATTATGTATGTATTATATAATTAATTATATAATATATTATATATGATTATAAATATATATTTAAATATATAATTATATAATTATAGGTGTTTTATATAATTAATATATTATATGCTATATAATATAGCATGGTATATTTTATCTATTATATTTTTATATTATATATAATTAATATATATTAATTAAAATATATCTATTGCAAAGCTGGAGAGATGGCTTGGTGGTTAAAAGCACTGGATGTTCTTGCAAAAGACCTGAGTTCAATCCCTTCCACCACATGGTGTCTGGCACCCACTTGTAACTCCAGTTTCAAACCTTCTGACTTCCAAGGGCACATGGCACACATACATACATGCAGGCAAAACATTCATATCCATAAAATGGTTGAATATGTCAGTCTTTATGCCACCAAGGCATTGTTAGAGAAAGAGCATATATAAAAGTTTCCCATAACAGCAGCAACAATAGAAGAGTCAGGGACTTAGGAGGGAAGGTTCTGGACCCGTGGCTCAGCATGGCCAAGGCCTTTCATGCCTTCAGCCTGGACACGCAGGGTGATAGCTGTTTGCCACATGGATTACCTGATGTGATAAACCCAGTAAAAGTCAGGAGTTCCCTCCTCCCTCTCTCTCCACATTCTCGTGTGCAAAAGCTCCTGTGGTGGTGGCAGCATGGGCCAGTGTGGTTGTGGCATGAGCTCGTGCAGTCGTGGGCTACCCGACACGGCAGGAAGAACAGTAGATGACAAACCAAGACTGCACAAACTCAGCACTGTTTCCCAGAATTGTATTTTCATCTGTGGGATAACTCATTTACCCACAAAAGGAGCCCCCTAGATTTCTTTCTGGAATTTTCTAGAACAAAGTCGCACTGTTCCTAGTCCACAGAGACAGCTCTGGAGAAGCATGGCTTCCTCGTTGTGTATCAATGTCTCTTAACAGGATCTCCAGGCCCTCAGAATAAGACCTGCTGCTAGTTACTCCAGCGTGAACTGGATTCGGCAGGTGGAGAAATTAGGCAGTTGCTCACTGAAGCCTCCAGCTGTTGATTTGTGCTCCCCAGCCACAGCCTCAGTTACTTCCCTCCTTGATCTCCCCCTGCCTGTGTCAGTGGTGAAGTCTGGCCAGGAGCATGTTTCTGAAATAATTTGAATCCAGGGATTGAAAGAGTGATGCTGACGAGAAGCACCCTCAGTGGTGGGGTTGACTGTTGAAATGGCTTTCCTGGGGAAATAGCCAGTGTGGCTCTGCAGGGACCTCGGCCTGCTGTAAGGCTCTGAGTCTGTGTCGCCTCTCTAGGCATGCCACCACCAGGGGGTCTGTGGAGGGCTCAAACTTGGCAAACAAAGCTGGCGATTGGATGAGCCAAGGCAGATCTCCCAGGCCATACACACAGGTGTCTTGGGCATCGTGGCCTGTAGAAAGAAACAGAAATTTAACTGTCTGTTTCCCCACCAGTTCAATCTCAGTACAGGTAGGTAGTGTGTCAGCTGGGGAGGGGGGGGGTTTACTCTGCAGGAGAATTCAAATTAAGTATTGTCCCGTAACTGTGTTGTCCGTTTCTAAGGTTGGATTCTGAATTTATAGTGAAGGGAATTTTGCCTTTGGGCAAGTAATTGGATAACATTCTAAACAGCATGAGCCACTAAATAGTATTGCTACCCGAGGGGGGTGGGGGTGGCTCATGCCTGTAAATCACAACAATTGGGAGGCTGTTGAGGCAGGAGAAATTGCTGTGAGTATGAGGGCAGAATTAGTACCAGGACAGTCTGGGCCTAATGAGCCTGTGGTCTAATTCCCATTTTAATTTACACTTCCATCAAGCTTTCCTCAGAAGAACCAATAAAGAGCTGCTGACTTTCCACACCAGATCTTTCTGATGAACTACCCACAGGCAAGGAGAAGCCTGAAAGGCCATGGAGTCAGGGTCTGGCAGCTGTGCCAGATGTGGTCACACACACCTCTAATGGCAGCTCTTGGGTGGCTGAGGCAGGAGGGTCCTATGTTTAAGGCTAGCCTAGCTACATAGCAACACCCTGTCTCTAAAGAAAATGGTGAACAAGGTCTGGTGATGTAGCTAAGTAGGTGGAAGGGAGGGTTTTTTGACAGATGCTGTTGTAGCTGTCACTATGCCTTTAATCCCAGGAGGTAGGGACAGGCAGATCTCTGAGCTCCAGGCTACCCCCCCCCCCCCCCCCCCCCCCCCCCCCCCCCCAAAAAAAAAACAAAAAACCAACCCACTGAGCTGCGCAGTTGGCCACCCTCTGACCTGGCACTATTGGAGCAGCTGTGTTTACTCATCTTTTAGCTACTTTGGCTCAGAGTTGACACCCCGCTTGCTACACTGTTTATTTTCAGTCTGCCTTTAACTGGTTGGGAAAGGGGCACCTGGCCCATTGCACATGTCTGCTGTCTCAGTCCAGGGCTGTGCCTCAGCGCAGTTGAATGGGGTGATACCCTTGTGTGGGGGCTGCTGTCGTGCTTAGGAAGCTGCTTGTGGACAAATGGCAGCACCCCAGAGGGGGCCGTCAGCCTGTGTGGCCTGTGACTCGTACCCCAACTTGAGCACACCCCCTTCTGTGGACTCTGTGGAGCGTGGGACATCTGTTCACTCATTAGCGTTGTGCAGTAAAGTAATAGGTCCCACAGAGCTGTCTGCACTCTTCAAACAGCTGTCTCCAAAGTGAGCTTGGGGGTGACAGAGGACTGGACTTTACCCTCCAGAGAACTCATAGCTTCCTGCACCCCAGTGTTTATCCAAAGACTAGCTGACCATCAGGCAGGTCCCATTAGACCTTTCATATCTGAGCCCATGATCTCTCCTTTCCTTTTGGTCCAGCAGAGAAAGGGTGAATTTGTGGTTCCTGAGGGAGAACGTATCAGAGCAAAACAGAAAGACGCTCATGCAGCAAGAACTACCTGAGAGCTGCTTGGGTGCCCCATTCCCCGTGCCCCATGCGAGCTGGACACAGCACCTTGTACAAGCAGGATGTGGTGCTGTATACCTTTAATCCAAGCACTTGGAAGGCGGAGGCAGGCTGCTGCCTGGGGCTTTACCTGTACACCCCTTGTGACCATCTCCCTCCTCTGATCTTCGTTTAGTGGCTCGAATGTTTCCGTCCCAGCCAGCATCTGGTGTGGCCCCTGGAGCATCTGCAGGGGAGACAAAACCAGGGCATGCTGCAGGGTGCAGCTCGGGCTGCTGTAATGCAAGCTCTGCCCTGCCATCGCCTCTCCTGAGATGATGTCACTGTGAGAAAGACCTGTGCAGTGCACATCCATGCATCAGGCTGACCAGGGTCAGTGCCCGCCCTGCCCCGCCCCGCCCCGCACTTTTCACCCCCATCCTGTCTCTCAGAACTCACTGATGCATGCAACGTGCCCCCAGGGCCATTGCGCCCCTACCTGCATTTCCCTCTAATGGCCCTGAGAGATCACAGAATGGTCCAAGACATTTCTGCTGGGTCCTTGTCTGCGAGAGTTATTTATCAGTGGCTGTAGGTGGCCAGCTTGAAGCAGCATTCTGTGAGGGAACCAGTCAGCATTTCCCAAAGATGACTATATTACCCACTTAAAGGGTGCAGTGGAATGCCTCAGAAGTGGGGAGAGCACCACAGACAGCAGTGGATTTCATATTGGGAGGGTTGTTTTTCTATTTTCTAGTCAGTAACTCACACTGTAGCTTAGGCTGTGCTATACAGCTGTCCCCCTGCCTCAGCTTCCCAATAACTGTGATTTATAGGTGTAAGCCCTTAGCACAGTCCTAGGCTGTAGCAATTGTCTGGTAATATTACCAAGTGAAGGAAATAGGCAGATTTTCCTCAAACATTTATGCCCAGGATTCCCAAAAGGCTCTGTTGGAGGAGACACAGAACAAGCCTAAAATATCCATGTTGGATGAACATGACAAGACCGTCTCCCTAACTCCACACTCCTAGAGCCAGAAGCCACTCCATATTCTCTGAGTGGAAGGCCTTGTGAGATGCAGTCCCTGTACAAAGCCACAGCAAGGCAGCTGAGTCAGCCCAGCTTCTTCCCTGAGCGCCACCCACACTGCGAGTTATCCTACCTTTCAGTTGGTTCAGGGTCACCCAGTAGTGTTGCTCTGGGTGGTGGATGTCTTTGGACCACTGCAGCATGTCTTTTGCACGGGGATCAGTCAGGACGAACCCTACAAACTTTCTTGTAAGTGCATAGTAAGCACTTCCAGAGTACACTGTTAGGTTGTGGGGTGGTTTTTGTTTGAACCTTGTGTTTGGAGATGTGTAGGTATTTTCTTCAGGGCTGGGCTTCAAGGGGCTTTGGCCTGCCCTGGGTTTGGTGTTTAGAGGTGGGATCAACACAGGAGTGATGTTTTTCCCCTTCCACTTGGTTCTGATATGGCGGATGATTTCTTTGTTGGTTTTGATTGGGAATTCCTGGCCGCCGAGATTCATGACATAGTGCCATTGAAATGTGGAGTGGATGAGGTCCCTCATGCAGTCAATCTCTGCCTGCAGCCTCCTGAGGCCATCATGAGCCACCTTCTGTGTGCTTGATGAAATAAAGACGTTTTCAAGACAGTCCACGAAGGTTTGCATGGCACTCTTAAACTTCTTTGGGGCCTTCACATCAATGTGGATACAGTAGACATTCTGAGGTGCATAAATCGCTCTGAGAAGCCGAACAGACATGGCTAGCTCCTCATGAGCATGTATAACATATGCCAAAGAGAAGTTTCCCTCTTCTGCAGACAGGGGTCTAGATATGAAATGCAATCCCTGGTTCATTCTGGAACAGTTTCCGGGTGTACGTAAATGAGCAAGTATTTCAGAGTTGTGAGGGGGTTTGCAGAATTGTGCAATTTGGGGGGCTGCCTTTTTCCCTTCAAATAAAGCCGAGCACAGTTCATCTGGATAGAAGCCACATTCCGCTACAGCTGGATAGGTGGGCTCCGCCTCAGCCTCCTCAGGACTTGGGCTCCGAAAGTAAAGTAGGATGAAGGCGCACATCACACCACATGCCACAAGTCCAGCCTTTGTGGTCCGGAGCTGGCTCATGCTTTGCACTACAAGTGTGTTCTCGCCACCATTGCTTGAAAGGTTTCCCTTTCCGTTTCCTAAAAGAACAACAGAGAACAGTAGAGTCCAGTAACCGCAGCACCACCGCTCCTGCCACCCCCAACTCTCCTGAAGCACATTAACTGTATGTTCTTAAGTGTATCAGTTGGGGCCAGGGATGCAGCTCTGTGGAATGCCTGCCTGCCATGCATGAAGTCCTGTGTTCCTGGGAACCAAGAGTGGTGTTGTGTGTCTGTTAGCTCTGCTCTGGGGGTAGAGACAGGAAGAGCAGAAGTTCAAAGTCATCCTTGGCCACACAGTAAGTTCCAGGGATGGATGGATGGACAGATGGGAAAATGCCATTTGAACACAGCTTGCTTTATTGGCTTCTTTCTTTTGAGGGGCTTGTTATGTTGTCCAAGCTAACCTTGAACTTATGGATTTATGCAGTTCTCCTTTCTCAGGCTCCCAAGTCACTGGACTGCCGTCACTCCAGTGTGCAGTGGCACACCTGCGTGTAATTTGACCGTTTTCAAATGTGTGTACACTCTGAAACTATCACCACATCAGGGCAACCTTACCTTGTGTGTCCTTATACCTCTGGGAGCCCATCTGTGTTTCTACCCAACCTTGCAACAGCCATTTATGTGCTCTGTGTCCCTGAAATCATTTGCATATTCTGTGGTGTGCTATAAGTGGAAACATACAGTGAATTCTTGGTAGGGGTGGCTTTTCCTAGTCATGGTAATGATTCTGAGAGTCAACCTCATCACTGCAGTTTTTGTTACTTGTTTTACATTCCTGGGTAATAATACATCTCATGGTTGTGCACAGTTTATTGAGCTGGGAGTCATTTTTAACTTATTACAAAGATTCGGTAAGCACCATGCAGAAGTCTTTATGTAGACAGATAGTTTTATCTCAGGTAAAGGTGGCATAATGAAATGTCTGTCCCCCATGTTGGGTGTATGGCTTCATTCTGGACTTTTCCAGGTCAGTACAGCAGCAGGCAGGAGAGTTCCCTACACTCTTCGAGTTGTCCACACTCCATTTCCACGGTAACCATCCTAATTGGCTTGTAAGGGGCAATTCCCCATGGTGTCACTGTGTGTCCCTGATGACTATCCCTGCTGAGCACACACTCCTGAGTTAGTTATTCCCTGTATTTACGCCTTTCTCTGTTATATTGAGTCAGAGTTTTTCCATAAAGGGCTTGAACAGCAAATTGAGAGCAGTCTGGTGGGTACAAAGATAAACCTGTTGAAATTAGCTGATGAATTGTTTTTAGACATTAAAATCAAGGTGTGTAATGATGTCTCTTGATGCCAAGGTGGTAAACTGTCTAGAGCCGCAGTAGCAACGTGAGCAGGCACGGTTGCAGCAGGCGTGCTCAGAGTGCATTAATAAGATGACTGCTGCACGCCATGATTGTCCTGCATTGAGAGGGAGAGCTGTCCAGGTGACATGTCTTGGTGTTTGTGAATCTTGGTTCTTAGGTGCCATAAAAGTCGTATTGTCATGGCGAATGGGCTTGCAGAGCTCTTTTCCACAGCTGTGGCTTGGGGGCAGGCAGAACTTTGAGTCACTCTCAGGTTTCACAGTCTTTATAGCTCTGTCTGTCGTACATTGATTTTCATTGTAGTTTCTTACCACCTAACATGCTTTGAAATACAAAGCAGCCTCTGGTCACAGATTCAGTCAAAATCTGTAGTTGCTGAGAGCATTGAACCGTAGGGTCTCCTATATGAAAGAGTTTACAGAGCTTGCAAGGACTACCTCCATAAGCACTCTGATACCTCTTTGTTTCTTGTCTGGTCCCTAAAATAAACAGCCCCACCCCCAGTATAGAAATCCCCCAGGAGGGAGGGTCCTTGTTGAAGGAGGCACTTTAGATTCTTTGCTGTTGTCATTTTGGGCTTCACTTATTTTTCAGCTTGGTTTGGTTTTTTGAGACATAGTTGCCCTGACTATCCTTGAACTCACTGTGGAGACCAGGCTGACCTGAAACTCAGAGATCTATGCTGGGATTAAGGGCATATGCTGCCGTGCCCAGCTAAAGCTTAGGAATCCTGAGCAAGGTGCACAGTACCCCATGGCTTGGTGCATCCTTCCTAGTGTTGTAGCTTCTGCCAGGAAGAAGGTTCAGGGGCTTCTTGGTTCTCACACTGACAGAGTGTGCCCCCCGTAAACCTCATGCTGAAGCCATGCCCCAGGGACTGCTGTTTCAGACATTTATATAATTAAATGAAGACAGTCCCGGGGGTAGCCCAGTGTCCTTCAGGGCACTCCCTGGCCTAAGTGGTTCTCTGCCTGTTGTACGTGGTTGAGAGCAAACCAGGTCCTTCTTAGCACCTTCACCTGGTCCACGCCCAGCTGACACTAGGGTCTGGCCTCATCACCCATTCCGACTCTACTGCCCAGCCAGCCACCCTTCAGCACAAACTGCTCCACTGCTTCTAGGTAGTGTTTTGCCACCTGCACTGTCTTGTAACTCCTTTTGAGGATTCTATCATTTGATCAGCAGTGTTCAGAGTTTCCCTGAGCTTTCCTTCCAAAGCCCAAGCTCGTTGCTTCATTTCTCACACTGAGTCTGGCGTTCAACCTGAGGGCTGAGAACCAACCAAGGAGCCAGGCTAGCTGAGTGCCACAAGTCCTCCTCCTCCTCAGTGTCCCTTCTCCTTCTCCTCTGACTGGGGTGGTCACCAGACCTGTGTGTCAGACTTCCCTCAGAGCTACTTTCTGAGCCTGGTGACACAAGTCACTGTGGCCACAGCAGGGCAGGTTCTCTTCTGTCATCTTTGTCATCTCTACGTTCAGGACAGTGTCCATAGAACACTGAAGGTCAGTTTTTATAAATTGCTAGATGCATCATGTTAGTTGGGCTGATTTGAACACCCAGGCCATCCAGTAAGATGGGCGTCTGTTTCTCAGTGGGCTCACGTCTAGGCCTCGTGTACTGGTCCAGTCGTGTGTTTGCAGTCGTGTGCTCCTCTGTTGGGGGCTCCACTTGGAACAAGCACAGCTGCCAGGTCATTTTCAGTACTGCCACCAATAGAAATAGGCTTGGGCTGTGGCCTCCAGGCTGACTTAACTAAGGTTAAGACATAGTGGTTTTGTAATGCCTGAGAAGTGTCATCTGTCCCGTGCTGTGGAAATAGTCCACTATGATTTTCTTCGGCTTAAAATAAAAAGCCATGCGCTGTTTTGAGGGGAAAGTGACGCCTGCCTGTCATACCTCGCTGATACTGTGTTTGCAGTGGCAGACAGCTGAGAAAGGCCCACTTCCTCCAGAGCACACCCCTGCTGCCCACCATCCCCTCCCCACCTTGTTAGTGACACACTCACCAGGTGCAGTTCCTGTTCCTGGCAGGAACGTGGGCAGGTGCTGGCCCGGCCACCTCTCCTCTCCCGGCTCCAATGCTTCCCTTTGCAGCGCCTGCTTCTCAGGCTGGTTTACCTTGTGTCCCTGGAGACTTGTATTCTTGTTGATCCCAACACATTGGTGGAAAAGACAGCTGCTTTATTGGTCCCTGAGAATTTGTCAGGATTGTACACCTGCCAGGAGAGAAGGGGGTGGCACAGAAAACAAAGCAGTAAGAGGTGCTGAGGTACACAGAGCAGCCAGATGAGGGAGGAGTATACAGCCTTCCGCGATGTGAAAGCAGCAGCCCTCTCTGAGCATCACACGCCATGTGGGGCAGGGTGGGGGCTCAACACTGAGACTCAGAAAACCACTGATTGAGCTGATGGTTTCTAAGATCTCAGTCACATTCCTAATGTATTCTTCAAAGCCAGACTCGGTAGCACACCTTTAATTTCACCATTCTGCACCTGAGAGACTGGGGCAGGCGGATCTCTATTAGTTCCCAGTTCACCTGGTCTCCATAGCAAACTCTAGGCTAGACAAGGCAGTATATGTCTCATAAAAACAAATAAAGAAAAAACAACCTATGCACAGTGGCGCATGCCTGTAATCCCAGCACTTGGGAGGCAGAGACAGGCAAATCTCTGAGAGTTCAAGGCCAGCCTGGTCTACAAAATGAGTTCAGAATAGCTAAGGCTACACAGAGAAACCCTGTCTCAAAAACACAAACAACAATAAAAAAACAACAAACAAACAAAAACCCTATTTTCTTTAAAACGGGCCAGTTTTTCCGACATTTTCACGTTCATTCATTCATTCCTTTGTGTGTGTGTGCACCACTGAGCATGAGTGGAGGTTAGGACAACTTGCAGAGGCCAGTTCCCCTTCCACCATGTGAATTCTAGGGTTTATGCTCAGGCCATGAGGCTTGGCAGCAAGTGTCCTTACCTGATGAACCAGCTACTGGCCCAACAGCTCTGTTTTCAGTGGATAAGTGAAGGGGGTTAGGTCATCACACCCCATGGGCTCCTGCGGATGTGGCTCAGTGGTAAAGTGCTAATCTAGCATTCATCAGGCCCTGCTTCCACCCACATGCAGAACAGAACACACAGTAGAGAAGCCAAACCTGAAGATTTGTCCCCTCCTGAATTTCTAGACTCCAAAATTAGATGGCTCAGAGGGTGGGTGGTGTGGATGACCCTGCTGGTGGAATGCCCCTGAGGCATGAGTGTTTTGTGGAACAGCTATCACACTGCTCTAGAAGGAGGTCTTGGTGGGGTAGCTGGCAGTTTCTATGATCTTCAGGCTGGACCTTCATAAAGCTCTTTTCGGGGAGAGCAAGTACAGCTTATGCCTTTGTGGTGTTGGACTCCATCTGTCGAGACTCTGTTCCTATCTGCAAGAATTTTAGAAAAGCAGCCAGTCGTGATACATACAACTTACCGGTAGAGGCAAGCCTGAGCTCCAAGTGAGACCTTGTCTCAAGATTTAAGATGTGAGCATGGTGGTTCTTTCCTATGGCTCCAGCACTTCGAAAGCTGAAGCAGGAGAATTACCATGAGTTCCCAGCCAGCTTAAGTATTTCTCAGCTAACCTGGGCTAGAGTGAGATCCTGTCTCAAAAGAAAAGGAGAAAAAAAGTGTTTCTAACCAAATGTGTCTCCATGAGCCATCCCTGCCTGTGCACCAGCCCTGCCCTTCCTTCCCACCAAAGGTGGCCCTAGATCGTCATATACAGAGAAGAGCTGGCAGCTGGCATATGTAGTTGCTTCCTTCCTTTGTCTCACTTGCCCTTAGGATACATCCATCACCCACATCCCAAGGTTGAATGTAAGGGAACTTTCACAAGGCCAGAACATGTAACATGGCCTGGAGGAGACTGTCTTGAGGGACAGTTCTACTTAGTTTAGGTCCAAGCAACTAATGTCATTGAGTGTTAATGGTCCTTTTGAGGGTTTGTGTGTGTGTGTGTGTGTGTGTGTGTGTGTGTGTGTGTGTGTGTCTGTTGGGGGGGGTTCATTTTTGTTTGTTTTTGCTTCTGAGGCAGGGCGTTGCTGTGTAATCTATGTTGCCCTGAAAAAAATTGCTGTGTAGCCCATGAACTTGTGGTATTCTCCTTAGTACTAGGCTTAAGATAGCCCATTAAAAAAAGAAAAAAAAGGTTTATTACGTGTGTGTATGTGTGCAAAAGTTTATGTGCACCACCTGCGTGCAGGTACCCACAAGGGCAAAAGAGAGTGTCAGATCCCCTGGAATTGCAGATACAGGTAATGATCCACCATATGGGTACTGGGGACTGAACCTGGGTCTTTAGCAAGAGCAGTAGCCGCCCCAACCACTGAGCCATTTCCCCAGCCCCAGACTTCTAGTGGTCAGTGACTTATTTAGCTCTCGACATACACCAGTGCTGGGTATGTGTGTGTACAGTCAGGCCACAGCCATGGCTGCTTCCAAAGAAGGTTGCTGCCAGCACTACAGAGGAAAAGAACAGGGCCACGGGGTGGGTAAGGAAGGTCACCCCAAGTTTCCAGGAGGATAGCCACAAGTTTGAGGCCAAGCCTGGTCTATAGGGAGAGCAAGGCTAGCCAGAGTTACTTAGTGAGACTCTGTTTCAAGAGAGAAACACCAAGGTTCAGCCTCTTTTCAGTTCTGGGCTTTTTCTCTACACCCACCCTGAATGTTTGAGTTCAGAGTAGAAGCTGAGAAAACTCACTTTAGAGACAAAAGCTTAAAATGCATGGTGCAGAAAGAGACAGCCTTTGGACATGTTGCTTCTCACAGCAATAGCAGCCCTAACATACAGTTGTCATGTTCTGTGACTAGGAATCCCATCGTCGCAAAATTCTAGTTCACGGTGGTTTTTGCTTGACATGATTTTGTGCCAAGCTTTTTGATTATAAAATACATTGGTAGCCTCTCCTCTGATGTTAAAAACTAGAAGCAGGACTGTTCAAGAAGCAGAACTGTTCAAGAAGTAGGACCATCCAGAGCCTCTGGACAGAAACTTTAGCTGAGATCCCTACAGAGAGGGTGGCCCTGCACCAAGGGTCTCGCCTTCTGCACTCTGCACCACCCTCAAGAGGCTTATTTACGCCAGAGTGAGCCTCCATGCCCCTTGGGCCTCCCTTCCCACCTCACTCAGTTCCAGAAAAGTCCCTTTTCATTCCCTCTCCAAGGAAAAGACCCCCTCCCTCACAGAGGGATTCTCTACCCAAGTGTCCCCTGGTGCAGGACTTCCCAGGGGAATATCTGCTCAGCGGCTGTTCCTCCCCACCTCCCTGCCTGTGGTATGGTGCCCGAGTCAGCCCTTTACCGCAGTGGGTACCTTCCTTCCTGTGTCACTTCTCTGGAGGCCACCGAGCTCAGGGCTCTGTTAGTCAAAGCAGATGTCTTTAGTTAGCAACACTCCTCAGGGCAGCCCTGCAAAAGGAGCAGATGCTGACCTGAAGGTGGCTTTGGGGTGTGCCACTCGTCATCCCTAGTGGGGTGAGGGAGAGTGAGGCCAGCACACTCACCTCTGTCCTGTGTGCTAGGAGGTCACAGAGACCTTGGGCTGTGTTAAAGGACAGGACCCTGTTTATCAGCTTTCTTATAGGGAACATGGCAGTGACACCTCTTCCCAGATATGATGGCCAGAATCATTGTCCCTAGGGAACAGAGCAGCTGCCTTTGAGGGTCTCTGCACTGGGTTAACCCCCCCCCCCTTATGGCTGAGGAGACTGCCCTGAGACACTGGAGCAAAGACTTCAGTTCCGTGTAGGAGAGCCTTGCCCTCTGTCACTGTCACTCTTCCTGCCGTGTGTTAGGCACTGTGCTCAGTGCCAAGGCCATAGCAATGGGGACAGCATAGGTAATGTGAAAACAGGTCCCAGCCTACTCCTCAGTGCCCAGGGCCTCTCTCTAACAGAGTTGGAAGGGACTTAATGGTGTGGTGACAGGTAGCCTCTCTGAGGTGGTGACTTGCCTGCTTGCAATTCTGTGAACAGGGGCATGTGTGCATGTAGAGCTAAGCATGGACACAAAGAAGTGTCTGTATCTGCCTCTAGGACACTATGGGGATACCTTGGACATGACTCAGTCTTGTTCTGCCAAGATGTGTCTAGTGTCACCCTTATATTTAGAATTTTCTAGAAAGACTGTCAGAAATTAGCAGATATTTGAACTGTCAGCTAAGGCCTATTGCCGCAGTGTGCTGCTGGTACAACAGCGGTGTGTGGTATGGGGAGGATGAGGGAGATCACACAGGGTAGCCACGCCCCCAGCCACACAGTGACACAGCTTCAGGTGGTTCCACTGCTCAAGGCTGGATAGTCAGAGATTACAGACTCCCAGGAGGAAAGCAAATGTCCAGTATGGGCAGTGTGAGCAAAGTCTGGTACCGTGAGCCACCCTGTCAGTTACGCATGTTGGAACCCTCTAGAGAGGGGCTGTCAGGCTGTGTTGGTCTGGGCACATGGACTGCTCAGGCCCAGGCTGGACCTGAAAACAGCTGATCTGAGATGAAGACAAAGCTGTGACAGATGGGAACCAGCAAAGGCTGGAGGCCAGTGCTGAGTGAAGAGCAGGGCCATCGATACCTCCCCTCCTGTGACTGACTCTCCTCTGTTTTGCCCTTCAGTGTGGGGCTGCCTTCCAGGAGGATGACATCATTATACTCAATGGCACCAAAGAGGACGTGGAGCTCCTGAAGAAGAGGATGGAGGAGAGGCGGCTTCGGGCCAAGCTGGAAAAGGTAGTAAGGGGGCCTCACTTCTCCCCCAGAGCCCATTGAAAGCTATTCTGTCACCTTAGCACATGCTGCCGAGAGCGACACGGCTGAGTTTTGTCCACCCAGGACGAGGCCTGGTCTCTAGAAACAGATTTAGGGCATGGCTGCATTAGGCTTCATCACCAGTGGGTGGTTGGCTGCACAGGGTATGATGGTGTAGGGATGCTTTTAAAATGACCCATCAAGCACTTGTACACAGTGTGGCATTGTGAACTCTCGGGAAAAGGCAGCCATATTCCATCTTCATAACTAGGAAAGGTGAGAGCACAAGTCACCGTCGCCCCAGCAAATGTGAAGGGCCCACATCCTCAGCCACCTGCAGTGTGGTCCAGCAGTCCTGGGAGGGGAAGGGGCAGAATCTTTTTTTGTTGTTGTTTTAAGTTGGCACAAAAAGCAGTGGACTTCATTGAGGCTCTATTTGGTCTTTTGTTGTTTGTTTTTGTTGTTTTATAAAAGGTTAAGTTGAAGGTAAACTTGGGCCTCACTTTCGTTTTTACTAAGGTAGAAGTCCAGATGTGGGCCACCTGTAATCCTCTCCTCCTGACATGGAGTCAGGAGATGTAGAGGCCAGTTTGGAGACCCAAGGGCCAAATATGACTCCATTGGAGAGCAGCTGCGTCTCATGCACAGAGTCGTGGCTTTGATCCCAGCACTGGAACAAACAAAAAACACAGGGCAGTGCTGCAAGCGTTGGAGCTAATAGTGAGGACACAATGGCCAGGAGATGGCTGCCATTAAACCCGCCCACATCTGCCTGTGTCATCTGAGGACTTAGGGCTGTAGTGACGAAAGGGGCTTCAGAGCTTTGCATCTTAGTCACAGAAGGAAGAACAGAAATACATCACCCACGGGCGATAGTAGTTCACATTTGTGAGGCTTAGAAAGCTGATGGTAGCTGACAGGTCATGGCCCATGTCTTTAATCTCAGCACTTTGGCGGCAGAGGCCAGCCTGGTCCATAGAGTGAGTTCCAGGACAGCCAAGGATACACAGAGAAACCCTGTGTCAAAAAATAAACAAAAAAGCTTATGCTCAAATCCATTCTCATTTCCTCCTTTATCATTTTAGAAAATAGTGCATGAAGTACATGCAAATGTTCCATAGCACTAGGAATTGTGGACAACTCTGAAATTAAATGCCATGGAAACATTTTGTGGAACTGTTTACAAGATGGTCACAACATTCATGAGAAATACTGAAAGCCACTGGGTCATTTAAGCTGTATATGGAGATTTAAAAGAAAAAAAAAAAATCCAACGTGTGTGTGTGTGTGTTAATTCCAAATTAGTTTTCTAAATTACTCTGCACTTCCCAGCATAAAAGCATAGAAAATCCTGAAGTGTCTTTGACGAGACAGCAGACAAAGTGATCTGCCTGCTGTCCTTAGTCACTGTGTGCTCAAAGCAGCAGCTAGAGAGCTGCAGAACAGAGAGCTGTGTTCTCCTGGAGCGACTGTCCCTTTACAGGATTCCTGCCAAGTCCTGCAGAGCCCAGTGGGATTAGGTCCCCTCTGCAGCCTCCGCAGCAGGGCCTCTGTCAATGCGCTTAGATACTGCTACCAAGATACAAAATATTTCCCAAATACCCTCACCTGCGGATGGGGCCTAGTGTCTCTCTGTGTATACCTCCAGCTTTGAAACAGCCCTGCTGTAAATGGAGGTCTGAGAACAGAGCATTTGAAACAGCCCTGCTGTAAATGGAGGGCTGAGAACGGAGCATTTGAAACAGCTCTGCTGTAAATGGAGGGCTGAGAACAGAGCATTTGTCTTTGGCTGTTTTGTGTGGTTGGGAGTGTGTGAACACTTAGTGTGCTCACACACTTGGAAGGCAGGACAAGATGTCAGGTGACTTCCTCTATCACTCTCTGCTCTGTGACCTCGAGACACTAAGGCTGAAGACCAGCATTTCAGCATGCCTGGCTGACCAGCAGATTCTCAGGGCCCCAGTCTCTTTCCTACCAGGGCTGGGTTACAGATAAGCACAGTCAAGCCTGGCTCTCCGCACCAGGTGATTCTGCTCTGAGACACCTCCTTAGTTCTTAGTCTGTGGGTTTGGTTTTTTGTTTTGTTTCGTTTTGTTTTAGTAGTAGCTTTCACAGATGTGTGTATTTCATGTATGAAACAAACATTTTTTTTTCAAATACTTTAAGTTACATTATGTGTATGTCACATATTGAGGCCACCATATTTGTAAGAAATGAGGGCCTTCCGAAAAAATCATTATTTTGTTTTAGTTATTTTATTATTATTATTATTATTATTTTAGAGAAAGAGTCTCATGAAGCCCAGGCTGGCCTCCAGCTTGCTGGTCTTAAAGTCATGATTCTCTTGTGTTTAGCTCTCAGTGCTGAGCAACAGCTGTGCCGCCTGGCTAGGCTATGTCTCTTTGATACTTCTTGGTTCTTATAGAAATGACATTTTAAAGTAACTTGTGAGCTGTACTTCTGATCAGCTCTGCAGTTGAGTGTAGTTTGGGAAAATGGTCATCTTTCTGGGGCTGACCAGTAACCGTCTTACCAATCCGGCATCTAGAACTCCAACAAGAATAACCTAGACTTTAACTTAGCTAGAGTCCTTAAAAGCCTCCAAGCCCTACAGCTAAGCATCAGCGTTTGATAGCTTTGAAACTGAGAGCCATGGGTGAGTGAGACTTCGTCTATGTTCATGCGTGTAGATTATGTTATTATCTAACTGCTCTTTTGTGTATGACAGTCCCTGGAAATATTGTTTGTACTGTGGCTTTGGGTATCAAACTCATGGCCTCAGGAACACTGGATGAGTGCCCTGCCACTGAGCAACATTCCCAACCTCTAACATTGACTCATCATTGAAACATAGTCTTATTTAAAAGTTTTGAGACTATGAAGCTAACACTGAACATTCGCTCTATGTGGACCTCCTAGCTTTTTTGTGGGACATCACTGCTTGCCCACAGACAGGTCATCCTTAGAGAGATGTGCCAAGCCATCAGAGGGACCCTGGGTCCTAGGCAGGCCCTCTGTATCAGTTACTTTCCTGTCACTGTGCAAAAACACCATGACCAAAGGCAGCCAACTGAAGCAAGTTCTACTTGGGCTCACAGTTCCAGAGGGCTACGAGTCCATCATGGTGGGCAGGCATGTCAGCAAGAGCGAAAAGCTGTGAGCTAACACCTTCATCCACACTCAGGAAGCAAAGAGAACTGGAAACGATGAGATACTATATACCCTCAGCCCTCCCCAGTGCCACACCTCCACTGCTGAAAGTTAGCTCCATAAACTCCCAAACAGCACCACCAATTAGGGACCAAATGTTCAAACACCTGAGCCTCTGGGAGACATTCTCATTCAAGCCACAGTGTCTCCAACAGTGTCTTCCTTCTTACAGAAAGCAAAGAAGCCGAAGGCAGCTGAGTGTGTTTCAAAGCCGGGTATCACAGAAGGTAAGACCTTAAGAACCTGACATGCAGGTCTGTCCTCAGTGCATCAGGGCCTTGCTCTGCTTTGGCTCAAGGTTTATTTTGCTGACTCTGTCTTCTACAGACTCCGCGGGGCCATCAAAAGTGAAGGCTGGCAAGCCCGAGGAGGCAGACTCCGATCCTAGAGAGAAAAAAAGCACCTTGATTCCCAAGGGCACAGGTAGGACTTACTGAGCCAGCAGAGAACTGAGAAAGTTGGAAAGCCAGAGCAAAGGGCTGAGAAAACGTAGGCTTTCCTAGTCATTCACAGGTGGCTCCCTGTGTCTTTTGATTAAAAAGTAGACTCACTTTGATAGATACATTGATTTCTTCCCTTATATGGTTCCCTAGTAAGGGGAACAATGACTGTCTCTGACATGAACTCAGTGGCTGGCTCTCTGATCACCTCCCCCTGAGGGGGGAGCAGCCTTACCAGGCCACAGAGGAAGACAATGCAGCCAATCCTGATGAGACCTGATAGGCTAGGGTCAGAAGGAAGGGGAGGAGGAGCCCCTTATCAGTGGACTTGGGGAGGGGCGTGGGAGGAGATGAGTGAGGGAGGGTAGGATTGGGAGGAAAAAAGGGAGGGTGCTACAGCTGGATACAAAGTGAATAAACTAATTAATATAAAAATAAATTTAAAAAATTATATTAAAAAAGTAGATTCACATTCCTTCCTGGAGCCCTGTTGGCCCAAAAGGTTCTTGGCACAAAGCCCACTTGTTACTGCTGAGTGAGCTATGGTGCCACAGCCCAGCAGCACACAGAGCCACTCAGATGCTTCAGTCACTTGGGCACTGCAGACCCTTCCTATACTGCCCTCAGGGTCCATTCTCTTTGCCTGCCTCATGGTCAAGTGCAAAACTGCTCTTGAAATTCAATGTCTTTACCTCAAAGAAAGAGATTTACGCCGCCTAGTGGCAGAGATAGAGTCAACCATGAGTGCCAAGCCAGCCTGGGTCACATAGTGAACCAGCCTAGACTCTGTACTGAGACTTTCAAAAAGAAAAAAGCTAGGGCAGGAGAGCTGGCTCGGCAGTTACGAGCCAGTTACTGCTCTTGCTGGAGACCCGAGTCCTGTTCCCAGCACTTAGATCTGGCAGTTAACAACCACTTGTAACTCCATCTCCAGGAGATCTGACACCATCTTCTGGCCTCTACAGGCACATTTATGTACATGGCATACGTTCGCACAAACACACACATGCATATAGATAAACAAAGAGAAAAAAAGAAAACCAAAAGAGGAAAATAGATATTTATGCCATGCCTGGTGCCATAGTTCTGCTATCTCAGCTATGTGGGATCTGAAGGATCAAAAGCTTCAGGCCAACCTGGGCAATTTTCAAAATAAAGCATAGAAGAGAGCTGGGGCTGTAGTTCTCAGTGGTAGAGAACTTGTTTATCGTGTGTGAGGTCCTGGGTTCAAGGCTCAGAGCTGCAAAAAGAAAATAAGGTCACAGTTATTTTACAAGAAGAGAAACACAAGAAAGAGAAAGTGAGATTGTGTTATGTCCAGTATAAACAGTGGCCAGCAGCTCCCATCCTGGCTTTACTCAGGATGGTGGGCTGGCTAGGACAGGCCACTGGGATTTCTGTCTCTCTTTGTCCTTGTACAATACCAACCTAAGAAGACTAGGCCCTCAGCCTGACTGCCAAAGAAGCTAGTGACAATCTGGTGCTAGTACACAGTGTTCAGCAAGGCCTTAAGTGTGGGAGCTCTGACTAGCTTTGAGGAGACACTATTGGGAGTCTGTGCTTCAAGCCAGGCATAGTAGCATGTACTTCCTTGGGAGGCAGAGTCAGGAGAGTCACCCAAGTTTAAGACCAGACTGGTCTACATAGTGAGTTCTGGGCCAGCCAGGGCTACATGGTAAGGCTCTGACTCAAATAATTAACTTAATATATTGTGGGTAGAGCACCTGCACAGTATGCAGAGCCCTGGGTTCTGTCCTCGGCACGGTGTGAATTGAGGTGATAGCACACACCCATGATCCCAGCACTCGGGAGGTGGAAGCCAAAGGATCACAAGTCAAGGCCAGCCTTAGCTGTGTAGAGAGTTCAAGGATGGCCTGGGCAGCATGAGACCCGCTCCCTCCGCTTCAGCTTTCTTTCCAAATGGCAACAAGACACAAGGATCTTGGGGAAATGGCATGCATGAGTTGATCCCTTTAAAAATTAGTCATTTGGAGTGACCTTCAGTCCCGGCCTTACAGGTTTTGACTTTGTTTTCTAGCAACTAATGGCAGTGCTTCTGGGAAAGCTGGCAAGCCCCCAGGTGGGACCCTGAAGAGGTCCATCGCAGACAGCGAAGAATCGGAAACCTACAAGTCCATTTTCACAAGCCACAGCTCTGCCAAGCGCTCCAAGGAGGAGTCTGCCCACTGGGTCACCCATACGTCCTACTGCTTCTAAAGCAGGCCTGTACCCCTCCAGGGCTCCTCCCCTGTGGCCTTCTGTGCCACACTTTCCTGCTGTGGCACCACGCTATAAAGTTGTTCTCTCCAATCTTCGACCTGCGTGGTCACTTGCTGTGAGATGTGTGGGTCCTGGGGCAGGTGAGGTGGCTTACAACACAATAGGCTGAACCTCTTGCTTAGCCTGGTGACTCTGCTGCTTACATTAGGTAACAACAAGACTGCAGGTTACTCACAGCCCGTTCATTCTCTAAAGTCACAATGACACTGAGCTCAGGGACAGACTTTAAATAGGACCCTGAGCTTAGGGACAGACTTCTAACAGCCTTAGACCTTGCTCCTCATGGGGTTTTTCTTGCGTGATACAAGGATGGCACAGAGGAAAAGAACACCTGACTGCCTTGTACAAAATAAATCCCTTCTCTCTAATATCTTGGTAAGAAAATGGCAGCCATCAAGATGACAGTAGCAGGGCAGGAAGGCCGTCTTTTCTGTCCCCATAGTTAAAATTGGCACCTCCGTGAGACTGTTCATGGGGGCAGCCTAGAACTGCCTCTATGGGCCAATTCTAACACCTGCTCCTGGGCTGGGCAAATGGCTCGCTCAGTGGTGAAAGCACTTACCACATATGCTCGTGGACCAGAACCTTTTCAAAAGGAAGGTAAGCACAGTAGCAGGCCTGGGACTCCAGCCCTGTAAAGCAGAAGTGGGACCCCCAGGCACAGTGCTGAGCTCAGAGTTTGGGGGAGAGTCTGCCCCAGAAACTAGAGGGGAGTGCAATTGAGAGACGCACAGTGTGAGCCTCTGGCCACCCACATGTCTACGAAGGTGCAAGCGTACACACTGAAGTCCCTGCTCCCAAACCAAACATGGTGACATGTCCCTAGTCCAAGCCCTAAGAAGGCTGAGGTAGGAAGATAACTGAGATGTCAAAGCTGGCCTGGGTTACATAGCAAGATCTTGCCTCAGAAAACACCCCAAAGAAAAGCTGCACCCACTGTGCTCTGGTTTTCTACTTGCAAATGGTGATGCTTGGCCCCAAATACACGTGAGGTTTGTTCTGGGACAGTGTTAGGGTGAGTGTAGAGGTGCGTAAACAGGATAAGATGTGAAATGAGCACCATCCAAGAGAACCTGCCATGTATGACCTTTGTACTTAGAAAATTGGAATAAAAGCTTTTAAAGATATTTGGGGTTTTTTGTTTTTTGTTTGTTTTGTTTTTGAGACAGGCTCTCTGTAAGCATGTCTGGTGTCAAACGCAAGGTCTTCCTGTCTCAGCCTCCCAAGTGCTAGAATAACAGCATATGTATGAGTGTTTCAGTGGAATCGACCGTGGCTGAATATGTGGCTCCTGGCGTAGCAGTCTGCCTGACACATACAGAGCCTTGGGTTCCATCCCTAGCGTTACATGATCCGAATGTGACAGGACCTTGTCACCCTAGCATTTGGGAAGTAAAGGCAGATGGATCAGAAGTTCAAGGCCATCCTTGGCTACATAGCAAGTTTTAGGCAAGCCTGGGATACAAGAGACCCTGTCTAAAAAAAGTAATGGATTTTTATGGCATACTTTTCCAAAACAAAACTGAATTAGCTATTTCTATACCCTCCCCCCTTTTAAATAAAAAGGAAAAATTTCAAGTATCACAGTAAAATTATTTACAATAATGAAGCTATTTCTGCCAAGCCATTTCTTTCCACAGTGTCTGACTTGGTTGTATTTTGCAGCCTTAGGATTAAGTAGTTTTGAGTTCAAGGTTCTGTAAAATGTTCATGTCAGTTTCGTATGTTCTGAGCAGTCTGTAGATTAAGCTGATATTTGAGTGGTGTTTGTCGGCTTAGTGGCAGACCTGGCTAGGTAGAGCGTAGTAATCGACCCAAAGCTGTCCACTGTGCACAGAACGTGGCCGTGCAAGCAGCACGGAGCAGTTTTTCCCACGTGGACTCGTTATTGCAGGGTTCCATCACCCTGGAGATCTCAAAGGTTACTGTTACAAATGGTCATGGTCTATTGTAGAAAAGAACATTTTAAATGCCATATTCAGCAGATATCCAAAAGGTTTGAAGACCACATGCTATTAAGTACATCCAAGGTACACAAACTTTGGTCCTAGTTACCTGCTTCAGACTCAAACCTGAAAACACAAGTTAGTTGAAGCTTATTTCTAGATTTAGTGCTCTGTATGACTGCTAGTATCATGACTATAATCTATAAGATTATTATATATAATATATTATTAATATTAATTTTAATAATGATGTTATCAATATTAATATATTAATATAAACTATAATATATTATATATGTAATAATCACAGGTTTTGAAAAATATTTATACTTTAAGAAAAAAATTAAGAATCAAATGAAAACTGAAAGATTATGAGATTTGTGGCAATAGCTCTTGAGTTATTAATCCATATGTGGGCCATAGCCAGTTAATACCTCCTTGCAATATTTGGAAGTCATTAAGAGTTTGTAATTGATCTCCCCTGATTTGTACTTTCTGTGGCCAAATTTTCTGTAAACCAATCTTATATCCTAGATCACTGATAGAATCTCTTTGTGTTTTTTGTTTTTGTTTTTTTTTTTTTGGGGGGGGGGAGCAATTTGTAATTCCCAACAAGGCAAAATTCTCTTTATCAATCTTTTTTTTTTCTAAGGTATCTGTGTCTGAATCAGCCAGTTATGTATCGTCCATATAATTTTAGATTGTGGAAACTTTACAAATTATTTCTAATATCTATTGTACAAAAGATTGACACAAGGTAGGACTGTTTAACAGTCCTTTTGGTAAGACATTCCAATGATATCTATTTATAGGACCACTATTATAAGTAGGTACTAAGAAAGCAAACCTTCCCCTGTCATGCTCATGCAAAGAGATTCTGAAAAAGCAATCTTTTAAGTCAATTATTCTCATAGACAATGACTTAGGTAATAAATAAGGTGATGGGATTCTAGGCTATAAGCCCATTGGCTGAATCATTTATGGCCCTTAAATGTGCTAATGACCTCCATTTTCCTGATTTCTTTTTTTATAACAAACACAGGGGAATTCTATGAGCTGGAAGTTCTTCAGTGTGTTGAGCATTTAGCTGCTCCTTTGCCAGCTAGTGCCTGTAATTTTTCTTTTGTTATAGGCCACTGATCCACCCATACAGGCTTGTCAGCCATTAAAAGGTAGGGTGGTTGGTACCTTTGAAAGACCAACAGCTGTTGTGTCCTGCTGAGACTGTTTTTGATAATACCTTTTAATATTTTTCTCAGCATCATTATGGTTTGTTTCTGAGATTGCAAGAATGTTAATCTGTTTTCCATTGCTACAACAAATCATGTTCCCATAAATTCATTACTATATGAGTCACATATGGCTTCAATTTTCCTATTTGTCCTTGTTCCCTATACACTTGGCCCATCTTACACTTTGTTTTACCTGAGATATAAGTTCCAATCCCTAGAAACTGAATACGTACCCCGTGAAGAGGTCAATCTGGATGCCATGATTTTGGTGAAATTGTTACATCTGCTTCTATATCTTCTAAACATTCAATTTCAATGCCATTTATTTGTATTTTTAACTTTGGTCTCTGATCATTTATATCAGTTTGCCGAAATTCTTGTTTTCTGGTATCTTCTGAATTTTTTTTTTCAATCTACTAAAGCTGTTCTGTCCTTACTACATCTAGAGCAGTGTTGTTAACAACAGATGTTAAATCTTTTAACTGCTGACAGGGAATGATTGAATCAAATTTGATGTCAGGGCCTGTGGGAGGACACCTGAGGACACCTTGCCTTTCTATTGTTAATCTGCATTCATGAGTCCAATGTTAGCCTTTGCCACACCTTCTGCATACTCCAGAAGGCTAGGGCCTTCCTTTTGGATTATTTCTAGGAAAAAAAAAAAAAAAATTTGTTCTAGGAATGTCTTGCCTACAGTTCCTTTTCAAATGACCTTGCTTACCACAAGAATAAAACATCCGAAAATTCGATTTTTCTTAAAACTTAGAAATTACTTCTATCAGAGTGGCATCATAAACAGGAGATCCAATATCAGCTGTATTTCTAATCCATTAATTTATTGGTACTGATCTTGCCTTTAAAGGTCTAATCACCCTTTTACATCCTAAATCAGCATTTTCAAAAGCCAAAGTTTTGGTTAATATTTGTCTGACTTCAGAATCTGATACCATCCTATTTACAACTAAAGTCAATCTTTGCAAAAAAAATCAGTGAAGACTTCTTTGGGGCCTTATATAATTTTAGTAAATGACTCAGACCTTTTTCCTGAGTGTTCAACCTTGTCTTAAGCATTTGAAGCTGCTAAATGACGTAGAGCCAAGGTGTGATCATTAAATTCAAACTATCTTTGTAACTTAGCATATTGACCTTCACCTAGTAACAGATCCTGGGAAATACCAATACCTGTAGACTTATGTCATGGCTCTGTGGCCCTAGCTTCCTTTTTCTGTCATGTTTTTCATTGTGACTGAGAACTAGCTTCCAGTATTGCTGTTGGCAAATCTTTCTAGTCTTGGGGTATAATTCTGTTCTGAGTTGCCTATGAATTTAATATCTGCTTCACATAGGGTAAATGCATACCATATGAAATGATCTCTTCCTTATATCTCCTCAAATCTAATATTTCTGTAGGATTCCATTTAACTTCTTCATAGCCTTGGGGGTGTTTATCATCTGGTAGTTTTTGTATATTATTTTCGTTTATAGTCTTTCTAAGGCTTGTATCTTATCAAACCACTTTTCATATTTGGCACAAAAACACTATGGCTATTAAGGATAAAATATTAATTACCAGATTGATAGTAATTATAATCAGTATTATGTCAATCTCAGTTAAGGCATTTATCCTTTCATTTTCTGCTTCTATTTTCAAGCCCTCTAAAGTAGCACTATGCAGGGTCCTAACACCCTGTATGATGATGTTTCTCATCCTTAAAGTGAGAAAAGATTTTTCCTTTTAATATTACTTAACTCTTCTTTAGGGCTTCCCAGGTGTCTTGCCAAATATGATGGCTTCTCAGTTTGCCCACAGCTGGTGTGATTTCTCTGTCTGTGTGGTCTCACCACACATGGGAACGCCAAATGTTGTTTTTAACAAAATCTCAATTATTCGATTTTACCAATAAAGACTCAGGAGCCAGATTCTGGGGTGAAAGTCTACTAGCAGGAAGAGCCAGAGAAAGAGCCAGCTGACCTTCCTCCTCAGCTGTTGTCCCTGAAGGAATGCCTCCTGCTCCCACACTGTCTCAAAACAGACCCCTCAAACTGAATGTCTCATCCTTCTGCTTCCTGTGCCTCTCTCTGTCCATCCTCCCGACTTCCTCTTACTTTCTCTCATTTTTTTTTCCTTAATAATCTTATGTTCACTTCCTGTCAACTGGCTGCTTGCTCCACCTCTTCACCTACGGTTGACTTTATTTAATCCTGTTTACAATATTCAAGCAGAAAGCTCTTGGATTAAAGGTGTGTGCTAGGGCTGAGCCACACCACAACTAGAAAGCCCTCCCCCCCAGTAAATAACACAGCCTCAGGTTTCACAGCGTGATCAAATATCCTGCAGCCCTCAGCCTTCTTAAGCTAAAGGCATCACAATGGCCGGGACTGTCGGCTCAGGGCCCTCTGTGACATCACCAGGGCCCAACACTAGGTCCCCAGTCTCTCTGGCACCCCAGCAGACAGACCCATCATGAGCAGCTTCCCGTCCCACCAGTGTTCACCATGCGTACGCTGAGATGGTTTCTGTTCCTGCCTCTGTGCATTTCGTGCACCTGTGCCTTCATGTTTTCTTCTCTGAGGGAGAAAGCCAAAGAAAGCCCGGGGAAGGTGCCTTGCGGAGGGCACTTCCGAATCAGACAGAATCTTCCAGAGCATGCCCAAAACTGGCTTGGGAATAAATGGCTCTGGCTTTTTTTCGTCATTGTGACATACGTGATACTGAAGTTTCGAGGAGAGAGTGAGAAGAATAAGGTAAGGGGTACCTTGGTCACACCACAAGCATTTGGTCTCAGAAATGCAGGTTCTGTTCCTAGAGCCAGGGCTACTAGTGTCTGAAACTTGAACTTTGACCAGAAACCTCCACACGCTAGATGAATTTGCTTCCTCGGTGACAACAGTAGTCCCCACATCTGTAGACGATGGCACAGTTTAAGGTGGGCTGCTAAACAGCTCACATTTTTTTCTGTGAAGTAAGCTTTGTTTTTTTCAAATTGGGAGTAGATTCAAGAGCTCATGGTGTGTGTCGTGTCAAAACAGCTCACAGATCCAGGCTTACACACACTCCAGGCAAGTTTTATTTTCATTGCTTTTGACTCATCACAAATTTCTGAACGAAAGGAAGTATGTTCTCAAGTAGAGGGAGTTCTAGGCCTGTCCTAGGATAAAGAATAGTGACCAATTGTTCCCCACAGTGACTTCAAAGCTCTTCAGGGATCAGAGAGACAGAGGTTCCTTCTTAGACAAACCAAACATTTCAAGACACTGTGGCCAGGGGCTGGGAGATGAGTCAGTCTGAAAAGTGCTTCCTGTGTAACATTGAGAACCTGAGTTCAATCCACGGCAGCCAAAAAGTCAGGCATGGTGGCACACACCTGTAGCCTGAGAGCTGGGGAACAGACAGGAGGACCTTGTTCGACAGCCAGTGTAACAGAATTGTGAAGTTCCAGATTCTGTGAAAGACCTTGTCTTAGAAAATAAGGTGAGGCGGTGGAGGAAGACACCAGCATCTACCGACCTGCACGCACATGGCTGCTATACACAACACATGACATTCTTGCTAGAGCAGAGACTTGCAAGCTGCCTGCAAGGGGTCAGATGGAAATCATTTTCAGCTCTGCAGGACATGTAGTCTTAGTGACAGCTACTTCATCTCTGCCATTTGAGCCTGAGAACAACCACAGCTAATATGCAAATAACTGAGCTTGGCTGTATGCCAATAAAACTTTATTTAAAAAAAAAAAGTGGCGGGCCAATTTGGTCAGTTTGTCAACATCCAGATTAGGTTTATCATTATGTTCCCTCTTAGATGAGCCTAACTTTTAGAACTGTGTCCAAACTAGTGAGGCCACTGGAGTCATTCACCCTGATTATCTTTCTTGACAGGAGCAGAATCCTACTACTAGCCTTCGAGGCTGTCAATTTCGCGCTTCACCAAAGAAAAATCAAAATGTTTGCCCCAGCAAAGACTTCACTTTCAATACTTTAACCCAGCTTGAGATGGAACTGGTGAAATTTGTGTCCAAGGTGCGGAATCTTAAAGTCTCTATGGCAACTGGCAGTAACCCCAGGCTGCATATCCCAGAGATACCCATGGACCCACAGAATAATGTCACAATCTATGAGATATGGGGAGAGGAGGAATCTGAGTGAATGGGCCTACTATATCAAAGTATGAAAGAAGATAAGTCGAGTGTTGACAGACAGTATCTGAACTAATAAAGAGTATTCTGAAGAGTCCTCCGTGTGAGATCTTTCCCCACCCCCACCCCATAACCCCTTTTTTAAAACTGGAGTTTAAAGTGACAAGTCCCAGTAGCCCTGGAAGCCACAACTGTGTTTCCCTTCCCCACAGTTGTGTACCAGGACATTCCTGAACACAGACCACTGGTCCTGGGGGCTCTGCCAGTCTCGCAAGCCTAGAGGAAGGTGCTGACGCCATTCTCCCGGGCACTCTTGGTTTTTATATACTATCTGCAGATATCCATTCAGAATGATTAATTCCATTACAAAGTCTAACTTTTAACTATGGGTTTAAAAATGACAGTGATCCCAGTCAGGAAAGAGTTCTGGAACCATCTGCTTCTCTCACAATCAGGGTATTCTTTTTATTCATTCCATTCCACAGACCTTAGATGTTGCAAGCTTGTTTTGTTTGTTTGTTTGTTTGTTTGTTTTTTCTAGCAAACCAGCAATTGCATGTAGAATGGTAGAATAGAGAAACAGTTGATTGTAACAGCATATATATAGTCCCAGTGCTGGGGAAGGCTAATGCACAGGGTCTCAAGTTCAAGGTCAGCTGCATGGAGTTAGGGAGGGGAGGAGATATCTTCTGTGGCTTAGGTTTAAGATACAGATGAACCAAACAAGGTTCCTCAAATTAGTCTTTGTTTGTTTGTTTGTTTGTTTGTTTGCTTGTTTGTTTCAAATTAGTCTTTTTAAAATGTACTTTCAGGTATGTGTATGTGTCTGCTGTCTGTATGTACACTATGGGCATGCAGGTGCCCTGGGAGGGCAGAAAAGGGCACCAGATCCCCAGGACCTGGGCTTACTGGTGGTTGTGAGCCTCTCTGTGGGTGCTCTTAACAACTGAGCCATATTTAGCTTGCTTTAGTCTTCAGGATGGGAAAAGTGGGAGGAGCTGGTGACGTGTTATTTTTACAGCACACAGCAGAGAATCCAGACGGGCAAATTAGTAATGATAATGTTGAGGACTAATGGTTGTTTCAGTGGTTCAGGATGGGCAGATTTGAGATCTTCCCCAGCCAGCCAGTCTCCGCCCCTGTAGCTGCCAAGGTCCGCAGCTCATTGGCCAAATCTGGCCCACTGTCTGGGTTTGTGTGGCTTTGCAAAATATTCATTGTCTTTCTATTTGTAAGTGGTTAAAAGGGCAAAGCAAATAATCTTTTGTGACATGTCAGTGTCTAAATCTTCCCAGAGTGCAGCCACCTGGTTAACTTAAATGTCATTGGTGACTACTTTGATGCCACCAGGGCAGACAGAACGACAGCAACAGGATGGGACACTGCGCAGAGTTGACTGGTTTAACACAGGAGAAACTCGCTACCCTCCAGTCTGTGCTCCAGAGATGACGGCGAAAAACAGCAGGCTTCACCATGAGTGTGTTAGGGAAGATGCCCTGGTGGAAAGAAAATTAGAATGTTGGGAGCCATGTCAGATGGCAGGTTGGAGATTCCTCTAGGACCCAAGAGGGGGTCTCCAATTAACAGAAAGAAAGTAAGGTTCTCACCTCTCAGCACAGGAGATAGGTCCACCACAGTGAGGACCTGGAAGAAAGAATCGAGCCTTGAGTGACAGCACTGATGTTGGGCTGGTCCCTGCGGCACCCCTGGGAGACCCTTAATAGGAAATGTCTGGTCTGTGGGCAGCCTCTGCCCGCAGGGTGACTGTGTTTTTGAAGCCATGAGGTTCCTGGTAGTTTTCCTACAAAGCAAGAGAAAGCAGGTCCAGTGTGTGGCTGCATGCAACAGGTGAAAGAGTTATTCCACATGCTGCTTCTGACACATCACATGGCACGCCAGACTCTGCCTTTCCCCTGACCTCTGGTCTCTAAGCCCCAGAAACGGTGCCAAAGAAATAAACAGCTGAGGGTCAAGTGGGAGGAACTGTCCTTGAAGCCAAGATCCCATACCAGTTTGCTCGTCATTCTGAAAAATTACAGATCCTGGAGCCGGGGTACAGCTCGCCTCGTGTGTGAGAATGTTGGGTTCAGTCCCCAGTGCTGCATGAAATGGGGTGTGGTGGGGCACGCCTGAGGAGGCAGGAGGATGAAAACTTCATCTGAATAGTAACATCAAGGCCTTTATGAGCATAGGATAGTATGAGCCCCTGTCTAAAAGGAGAAAAAAAATGAAAAATCTTAGAACAGAAATTTACCAGAGCAGAAAGGCCTTCTGTACCCTTCATTTCTCCCTTGGGTGACATAGCTGTAGCTACAGCGTAGCACCACGCCAGGAAACTGACATTAGTCCAATGTCAGTAGAGCCCTGTGCTCCTTCGTACAGTGATCTGTGGTGCCACCTCCACAAGCAGGATGATGATCTGACTGCATTGGCACCAGGCATGGCTTCCTGGCTCACCGAACACACCGACACACCTGGTCCCCAGGGCTAGCCATCACCTGTGGTCTCCAGGCTCCTGTCAGAAGGTTACACAGGGGAATCCTGTAACATAGAACCTTTATGCTGACTTCTTTTGACGTTCTTAGGACCTGCTGTGTTTGACAGTGTCCTCTGATGCCTGGGCTGAAAGCTAACGGCTGTTGTCATCACCATGTGAAGAGGCAGGCCGGTCAAAGTGCCAAGGCCATGGTGAAGAGTGTAAAGTTGCTGAGGTGTGGGCTGTGCCCCTCTTCTCTGTCTCCTTTGCCCCTTTGCCTTCCGGCATGAATAGCTATCACAAAGGCCTCCCTGCATGCCGGACTCCAGATCCTTCCAGCCTCCACTGAAAACCACCGGTTATGCTGACTCAGGGCCTCATGAGAGCTGCAGGAGAGAGTCAGTCTGTGTAGCAGCACCGGGAGAGCAGGCTGAGAGCCCAGCTCCTTGCTTTGTGTGGACTCCCATACATGGAGCGGCTCCCCGGTCACTTCCGGGTGCTGGCTCTTACACAGACAGGTGCCACAGAGGACTGTGCACAGGTTCTGGGCATACACGCGTTCCCAGTCCTTGGCAGAAATGCTCAAGGGCACAGGCTGGCTCGCAGAATTGGAGAATACTTCGGTCCAGTATAATTTCTTCTTTGTTTTGATTTTGAGACAAGATCTCACTATGTAGACGAGGATGGCCTTGAACTCACAGCGATCTGCCCAACTCCCTCCCAAGTGCTGGGATTAAAGATGTACACCTGAGCAATATAATTTTTTTTTTAACTTTGAGTTAGTGGTGAGCTTTTTTGAAGAGATTTCATGTTTTGCTGTAGTTTATTCGCGAGGAGACAGACAATAAAACAAGTAAAATACCTGTAATATACAAATTACAATATGCAAATTTTTATCATGCGGGAGGTTTCCCTTCTGGATTTAGCCCACTCCAGTGCCTGCCATGGGGCTGCGGGGGGCATCTAAACCCATATCCCTACCTTAGAGGCCCTAGTCTCCTGACTAGAAGGGCTCTAGTTTCCTGGCCCTGAGACCAGTCTTCTGGCTATGCTGGCCAGGCTCATCTCTGTCTTAGGACTTTTGATCAGCCTCTCCTCGGAGGCTTCTTCCCGAATGACATGAATGGCCCTGGATGCCATTCTTGTCTCTGCTCAGCGGCCAGGCCCAGTGAAGCCTCCCAGGAGCCCCAGAGAGGAGTCCATTCCATTTTTGGATCTCCTCCTCTACCTGGCTCTGCTGACTGTGTTGAGTCTGTGGGTTACCAGAGCTGCTGACCAAGGCTCCAAGAGTCAAAGCTTTGGAGAAAGGGCCCTGAACAAGTACCTCTCTTTCCTCCTGTGATCCCATCTCTCCTCTCCTCCACCCTCTCTCCCTCCTGCTCTCCCTCCTTCATCTCCTCCCTTCTCTCCCTCTTCCCCTCTCTCCTCCACAGCTTCCCTGGCACAGCCCTGAAGGCATCCCGTCTCTGCAGCTTCCGTTTCGTTTTTCATCCTGTGCCTTTTGCTCTGATCTGTGTGTCTTTCTCACGCCTTCCTTCTTCATGGGAAGGTAAGTGTGCCTACAGAGCGTCTGGGTGCCAGTTTCTTCCCCTTCACAGCTTTCCTAAGAACACATCTCCTTTTCCCCTCTAGCTTCAGGACTGCCAGTGTGTGTGCAGGTGCCTCTGACTACCCCACCACACCCATCTGTGGGGAATCTCAGGGAGTTTCCAATCCTTCGCAATCACAGACACCTTGTACGTGTCCGCAGTGGTTGAGGGTGAACCGCCCAGGCAGCCTCTACTTGCAGGTGCATGCTGAGGGGAGAGGGAAGTCTGACAGGCATTTCCACACTACCTCTAGAGGGAGTGTGCCCATCTTCACTCTCATCAGGAACATCAGAGAACAGTCGTCTGAGGAAGCATGGGGGTGCTTGTCTGAGAACAGGTATGTTTGACACAGCAAAGTCCCAGTATTCCGGAGCTGGTGCACGTGGCTTGCAGTTGTTTGTACAGCCACTAGGTGGCAGACAAAGCACATTGAAACAGTGAGGGTTTGCCAAAGCCAGTGCTGGGACAGTGAGGGCTTTCAATTACAGTCATTTTTTTTTTTTAATCTTAACAATAAATTTAATTCTTCAAAACAAAACAACAAAAAACTCCGACAAAACTGTTTACTCCCTTTAGTTGTGACAATTCTCCTATCTTGATCTTTAATTTTTGTAAATTTTTTTAAATTTATTACAACTTATTCACTTTGTATCCCAGCTGTAGCCCCCTCCCTCAGCCCCTCCCAATCCTGCCCTCCCTCCCTCATCTCCTCCCATGCCCCTTCCCCAGTCCACTGTTAGGGGAGATCCTCTTCCTCTTCCATCTGACCCTAGCTTATCAGGTCTCATCAGGACTGGATGCATTGTCTTCCTCTGTTTCCTGGTAAGGCTGCTCCTCCATCAGGAGGAGGTGATCAGAGACCCAGCCCCTGAGTTCATGTCAGAGACAGTCTCTGATCCCCTTACTGGGGAACCCACTTGGACACTGAGCTGCCATAGGCTACATCTGTGCAGGGGTTCTAGGTTATCTCCATGAATGGTCCTTGGTTGGAATATCTCAGAAAAGACCCCTGGGCCCACATCTTTGGTTCTGTTGCTATCATGGTGGAGCTTCCATTTCCTCCAGGTCTTTCTATCTCCCCCTTCTTTCATAAGATCCCTGCACTCTGCCCAAAGTTTGGCTGAATCTCAGCATCGGCTTTAATAATCATGTGGTATAGTGAAGTTTACGTCAGTTAACCTAGAGATCCGCATTTAATGTGTGTAGCATCTTTGCTTTATTTTGTTTTGAGACAAGGCCTGAAACAAGGCTGGACTGGAATTCAGTTTGTAGCTCAGATGGCCCCTGGACCTGTGATCCTTCTACCTCAGCCTCCTGAATGGTAGGATTATAGGGGGGGGGGGTCACTTGGCTTCCACATTTGTTGGAAGTGGAGGGTCTCAAACTAACTGGCTGTGTCACTGAGGATGGCCTTGAACCCTTGACCTTCCTGCCTCCACCTACCGAGTGCTGGGGCTACAGGCATACCACCAGCCAGGCTTTGATAAGCTAACTAACAACCCGTAGCCGTATAATTTGCTCATTCACTCAACAAATACATGTATATATTTTCTAAATACTGTGAATGAGACAAAAAAGACAAAACGCCATTTTAAAACAAAACAAAACAAAACATCTTGTTTTTGACTGGTGGGAAAGAGAGAACATATAAGCAAGTATGTATGGGCTAGAGTGTCACTCTGTGGCAAGCCCAACACTGGTGAACAGGAGGTCCTGGGTGCCACTGCCTAGGGTAAAAAAAAAAAAAAAAAAAAAAAAATTTTTTTTAAGGAGCAGGTCCAAGCTGAGTGTATAGAGCTTGCCTGGCAGTCCTCAGGCTCTGAGTTCAGTTTTCACACACACACACACACACACACACGTGCGCACACCAAAAAGCAAAAACAAAAATCCCCTGAATTCTCAGCTGACAGTGTAGCTCAGCGGTAGAAGGCTTGTCTAGCATGCTTGAGGTCCTGGGTTCTATCCCCACCAAACACAACAACAAAATCAGCTTAAAAAAAAAAAAAAGCTGAAGTGGTGGGTGTCTGTGAATTTTCACCTGCCTCTGGGCCCACGGCAGCCCCACCTGGACACCTACCTGGTCCAGGTTTACTCCCTGATCTCCTTTGCAATGAATAATGCCCCCCGCCCATCCTACCCCCACCTCTGCTCCTGCAGCAGTGAGCTAGGTGAGTGAGAATGCTAGCTAGGCCCCTTATCTGCGGACAGGCACTGTGGTTCTATCTGCCTTAAAAAAAAAAAAAAAAAAAAAAAAAAAAAAAAAAAAAAAAAAAGCTCCTTTTTCGAGTTTTTCTGGAATGGTTGACAGTATGGAAACACACAAGCATCATATTCCAAGACCCTCACTCACTTCCCTCCCCAGACCCCACCAAGAAAGCCTGAGCAGGGAAGGAATGGTGGCTGGCACTGGGCCAGGCCCTGGGGGCTTTAATTCCCTGGGGTGTCACAGACCAAGTAAAAATTGAGGAGACTCAGCTAGGAGAGTAGCAGGGGGTGAGAGACGTTGGACAGAGGTGGAGGCCGGGACCTCTGGTGCAAACCTGAGCCTGAGCTCCTGGGGCAGGGCCACACCACAGGGCCTGAACAATTAATGGGTCTCAGAGCTGGTTGCCTCAAACGAGGCACTCAAAAGCCTCGTTTCTTCCTATAGGGCCACCTAAGCTTCTTGACCAGGCCCTTACTCTCCCGGGCTCAGAGCTCTTGTGGGGGACTCTCCCACAAAGTCCACACCCAGGGTAGGAGCCTGCCTCTGTGGAGCACACCAGAACTGAGCTTGCAAATCAAGGCAGAGAGGCATTGGGTCTGCAGAAACCTTTAAACTCTGGGAAGCCTGAGGGATTGATGCACCGACTCACAGCCACTCTGGGAATGGGGACCCTAGCCTGGACCCGCTCAGCCCCCTCAGGTGACCTCCTTACTGCAGAGTCACCTGCTCTCATGGGCCTTCTCATTCCCCAATCAGACAGTCCTGCACCCATTTGCTGTTCATGAAGCATTCAAGTCAAGTTTGATGGAACATGCCTGGAAGGTCAACCTGGAGGAGTCCGAGGCATACGTTTGAGGCCAGCCTGAGCTACAAAGCAAGACAAGAATCAGTGATCACCCCAGTGTGTACGCTGAGGGCTGAGCTGAGGAAGCCAGGGGGACAAAAGCAGGGTGTGGGGTGCATCCTGCCTGCTGCAGACAGGACAGATAGGCCGAGGTTCGATTCCCAGCACCCACATGGCAGCTCACAACTGTCTGTAACTCCAGTTCAAAGGAATCCAATACCCTCACACCAACCAAAATTAAATAAATTATTTATTTATTTTTTTAAAAAGCAAGAAACCCTGGTGGCTGTCCCTAGGATCAGAAAACAACTTGACCACCTTGGACTAGCTGGTCCAAAAGCACCACACATGAAGAGAAGGGGGACAACGAGAGAGGTGCAAAGGAGCTTAGGGGGGAGATGGGTAGAAAACTGGAGGAGGCATGGAGGCATTTAATCCCAGCCCCGGGAAGTAAAGGTAGGTGGGCTCAAAAAACGAACAAAACAAAACCAAAAATGTTTTTTTTTTTTTTTTTTCTAGACAGGGTTTTTCTGTGTAGCCCTGGCCGCCCTCATTATTTTTTAATAATAATAAGCATCGGGTTTATTATTATTAACAATAATTATTTTATTACTTTTGAAACAAAGTCCTTCTGTGTGGCCCTGACTGGCCTGGAACTCAGTATATAGATCAGGTTGGCCTCAAACACACAGAGGTTGCCAGGCAGCAGTGGTGTATGTCTTTAATCCCAGCACTCAGAAGGCAGAGGCTGGCAGATCTCTGAGTTTGAGGCCAGCCTGATGTACAGAGCAAGTTCCAAGACAGCCAGGGCTGCACAGAGAGACCCTGTCTCAAAAAAGAAAACAAAAACAAAAAACATCACAGAGGTTACCCTGCCTCTGCCTCCCACGGGCCTGCACCACCATGCCTGGCCTATTTGTGTGTGTGTGTGTGTCTGCCTGTCTGTCTCTGTCTCTATATATGGGTGCCTACACTTCTGAAGAAGACAGAGGAGGTTGTTGGATTCCCTGGACCTAGATTTACATGCTTCTCTTGTGGGAACACTGCTTCTGGTCCTATTTATTTCTTCATTTGTTTGTTTGTTTGTTTAGGTTTTTTGAGGCAGGGTCTCCTGTTTTTACTTTTTCAGACAGACAAACCTGATGATGGAGCCTCTCCCTGCCTAGAAGGGGTGACTGGTGGCTGCCCTGGCCCGACCTCCATTGTGACTGTGGCTGCCCTGGAAAACACTGTATCTTTGCGTTAGCACACTCCTGCCTGCCCACTTGCTCCGTTGCTTGTCTTTGTTTTCCTGACTCCCTTTTCTGACTCACACATGATGTATCCCATGAGATATCATCTGCCTAAGAAGAGACCTTGTGTGGATTCTTAGGAAAAAGAGAAGATACTCTGACCCCTTAGTAGCCCCTCCCCCTGCCTCCCAGCCACTGGCTACTTCCTGTTTGTCAGACCCTCCTCCTGACATTTCACACAAATGGCCTCTCATAGTACATAGCCCTTTATGTCTATAGCATGTTCGTGTTGAGGAGGGTCCTGTTCTTTTCAGGGGTGGATAATATTCCACTGTATGGATAAATTACATTTTAGTTTAGCCATGTGTCCACTGATGGTCATTTGGGTCTTTTGGCAAACACCTTATGTAGCCCAGGATGGCCTCAAATTCATGACCATGTAAACAGAGCCTTCTGAGCTCCAGAATTACAGGCATCTGTGTCCTGTTCAGCTGTTGAACTCACTCCTGACTGACTCACCCTGCTGCCTCCACAGTGGTCATTTGATGACCCTGAGCCTCTCTCCTCCTCCCTGTGCAGTAGGCTCCATGCAGACACCGAAAGCCTGCTTGATCCTCCTGGCCATGTTCCAGCGTAGACTGCATGGAATCCCGCTCCACTAACTCAGGCCCCCTCGAGGGCCTGGTGTGATCCGGCCCCCTTCACCCAAGAAAAACAGACCCACAGTTCAATGTTCCTCTGAGTCTGCAAGAGGAAGTTAGGGAACTGGAATGGCAACGGCTGCACGGGGTGACAATGGCACTTGGAAAGCAGAGGCAGCTGAGCCTCGGAGTTTGAGGCTAGCCCAGTTTACAGAGCAGGTTTCAGGGCAGCCAGGACCACACAGAAAAACCCTGTCTAGAAAAACCATTTTTATTTTTTTCTGAGTCTGTCTGCCTTTACGTCCCAGTGCTGGGATAAAAGGTGTCTGCCACCAAGCTCAGTGTCATCCTATGACCACTGTGGGTGAGTCAGGCAAAAGTGAGGCATTCAGGAGCCCTGCTCAGTCCACTGAGCCCCAGTGCACAGCAGTGCAAAGTTCCCTGTGGTTATGTGAGAAAGTTGAATGCCCGATGATGCTCATTATCTTCATTTTACTTTATTTTCACATTTTGGAAAGCATTTGCCAAGTAGAGTGTTGGGAAATGGTTTTGTGCAGGGTGTATCTTTTTTATTTTTATTTTTTGCTTTTTGAGACAGGGTTTCCTCTGTGTAGCCCTGGCTGTCCTTGATTCACTTTGTAAACCAGGCTGGCCTTGAACTTTCAGTGACCCACCTACTTCTGCCTCCCTGGCGCTGGGATTACAGGTGTGAGTCACTGAGCCTGTACTGTGCGTTCAAATGCTGATCTCTGTATCCAGAGATCTGGTTGCAGTCCAGATGCTGGCATTGTCATTTCTATGAACTGTCTCAATGCTGTGTAAAAGTTATTCCCTATCACCTCTGACTGGTTAATAAAGAGCAGATCAGCCTATAGCTGGGAGGAGTGTTAAGGTGGGACTTGCAATCCCAGGAGGAGGATGTCAGGTGGAGAAGGTCTCCCTGAGTTAGTTTCTATGGGGAAGTTGCCATGAAGATGCCAATGGAGTAGGATCAGCCTGGGTGAGACTGGGTGGCAGGTAATGGGGCACGTAGCTGGGAAGTAGCCAGGCCAGCGTAGTCAGGTTAGAATAGATGAGTATCTGCGCCCAGTGATAGTGCTTGAAGCTTATTAATAAATATAACAGATCTCCATGTCATTACTTGGAAGCTAGAGCAGTTGTAGGAAAAAAAAAAAAACACCTTAATTTTACATAGATCACTGCTACAGTCACCCCCATTATCAGAAAGAGAACCCTTCCCACATACACACATCTCCACCCAGGACGCGAACCTTTCAAGTCTCTTACATAAAATTATTTCATGTTTTACACAGAATACACATACAGTCTCCATAAACTCCGAAACAGGGTCTCTCGTATAGCCTAGGCTAGCCTTGAACTCACTATGTAGCTGAGGATGACCTTGAATTCAGGATCCCCTCCTGTCTCTACCTCCCAAGTGCTGGGATTACAGGGCTGTGCCACCACATCTGGTGTCTGGGGTGCTGAGGGTGGAGCTCAGAATTTAATGTCATGCTAGAGCAGCACCCTAGCAACTGAGCCACATCCCCAGGCGCTGAGGGTTCTAGGATGTTCTCTGCCTTTCTCTTAGTGTCTGGCCATCCTTGGTGTCCTCTGGAAGATAGCCTCCAACCGGCACTGATTTGGTGGCCACATGAGGTGCTCCACAAGCACCCTCCTCGTGGGGCTGATCTGTCTGTGTCTCTTTTCTTATAAGACTGTCATGTTGGACTGTGAGTGCGCCCAGCCTCAGAGCGACACAGAGGAATTGAACTTGGAGTCCTGTGAGCTCTAGGAATGTGCTCTCTACCCCTGAGCTACAGCTACAGCCCCAGCCTATGGTTTGAACCTAGAATGACTCTCTCGTAGGCTCATGTTCTGAGTTCTGAATGCCCCATCTCCAGCTGTTTTGAAAGAGGCAGAGCTTTTAGGAGTTGGGTCCTGACTGTTGGAAGTAGGTTCGAGGGGCAAGCCTTCAAAAGTTATGCCCAGTCTGGTTTCTGTTTCCGGGCTCACGGAGACATGAGGCGCCTTTGCCACTCCCTCTGTCTCTTTGAAACCAGGAGCCAAAATGCATCTCTTTTTCCCTAAGTTGTTTCTGTCATATAGTTTTGCACAGTGACATGGGAAGTTAATATTGGGGGAGGAGGGCACAAAGAGGCAGGAGAGATGGCTCAAGAGTTAAGAACACTGGCTGATCTTGCAGAGGACCTGGCTTCCATTCCCAGCACCCATGTGGGAGCTCACATGGATGTGTAACTCCAGTTCAAAGTGACTGGCTGGGAAGACATGTGTGCGTGTGCGTGCGTGAGTTCTACCTTTATGGAAGTGACATGGAGTGGGCCTAATCCCAAACACTGTCTTAAGGGAACAGAGAGCAAAAGCCTGCGAGGGAAGCAGGACTGGTCCACTCTGAGAGCACAGCACAGCTAGCCCAGCCTGCCTCAGCCCTCAGGAACACACTGACAGGTGGATCGGGTAGGGACCACGAAACCCATGTTCTCTACATACTTGGCCTAAGCCCCAGAACAAGATTGAAGGTCTCGTGGTCCCAAATGTAGCTCTGCCCCCGCCCAGGACCCTTGCCAGGACTCCCTGATGCAGGATCATTTTCACAGAGGAACATGAGTGGCTCAGTCCCTTGGTCCATCTTCAGGGACAATCAATCCCTTCGTCTTGGTGACACTGACAGAACCTAGCTTCTCCTGTGGCTTGGCATCCGCCCAGGGCTTCAGAGTTCCTCACACTTGGTCTCCAATCTGCCAGAAATAGTAAATATTTTAGGCTGCGCGGACCATCTGTTTCTGTCACCCGTTACTCTGCTGTGTAGGCGACAGCAGCCCTCGTTTACATGTTGTTTGTCGCTGCTCTTGAGACCATCTGGGCTGCCAAGCCCAAGTTTGCTGCCTGGCTCTTCACAGAGGCAGTCTGCCAACACTACCATCCACTAAGCACGTCTGTTCTCTCTAGCACCAAGGCTCGAACCCAGGACCCTGAGCACACCAGGCAAGCTCCCTTAGCAGCGAGCCTCAGGCACAGGCCCAAGAACATCTTTCAAATCTGTAAATAGCGCTCCCCCACCACTACACCACTTTTAAGAGCTGTGTTTTGCTCCCCTTCCATGGTACCTCCCCACTCTCTCCAAGCCCTCTGTGAGCTGCCACCAAGCCCAGGCAGCCAAGGAAACAGGTATATCTAAGTCTCCTAAGCCTTGCAAGCTATAAATCAGGCCTTGATGGCACGTCCCCCTGTAGCACCCATGCTGGCCTGCAGGGTGGTCTCCAGTCCCCTGTGACTGGGTCCCCTTGCTTATAAGGCCTGCAGTTCTGAGCAGCTGTGCGCTAAGGGCTCCGTGAAATCACCCCCAACCCTCGCCCCACCCCACCCCCGTAATTATAGTTTACAGTGGTTTACTGAGGGTAAAGAATTTCTGTCTTGCCTGAGGCTATTATAGATCCAGCTGGGCTGGGGGAGGTGATGGAGTTGGGGGGGGGGGGGCAGGTGGCAAGATCCAGGAAGCAGAGCCTGGACCAGTTTTTCTGGTTCCCAGCTCTCAGAGGCTTCCCTTTACCTTTCTTAGCTAGCAGCCCTACAGGGATTAGCTAGGCCCACAGAGAAGTCACTCTTTAGAAAGTATGGCCTCCTAGGCCTTCTTTCCTTCTTTCTTTTCTTTCTTTCTTTCTTTCTTTCTTTCTTTCTTTCTTTCTTTCTTTCTTTCTTCCTTTTTTCCTTTCTTCCTTTCTTATAGAAGAGGAATTAGATGCTTGTGCCGGTCATCTTTGACTTATGCCCAGTTGTCTTAATGCCACTGTCATCAGTGTCTTCTGACCAAGAAGAACCTCTCGTACCAATAATGGGCCTTTCCAGCATAGTTCTGGTCTAATGCAAACTTCACATCCCCACGTGCTTTCGGATACATTGGTGGAGACTGACAGAATGAAGATATGTTTATACCTTCAAGTTTTCCAAATTTGGAAAGGTGCCGGAGTGTGATGTTATTGGAACCCACCAAGCAAGCTTGCCGGGGGTGCCTACTGTGGAATACGGTCAGGGTTGTTCGGGATACCACAGAGACCCCAGAAAAGAGTGTCAGAGCCCCTGGAACTAGAGTTAAGACCATTGTAAGTGGCCATAGGGGTGCTGGGATTCAAACCTGCCTCCTCTGGAAGGGCAGTCAGTGCTCTTAACTGAGGCGCCATCTCTCCAGCCCTTATGCAGAGGCCCTTCACATCTGCATTTTAAGAGCAAAGTTTGGCTACAGGGCTGCTCAACGCAGGGAGTTGCTAACCATTCCGTGCCTAGTTTGAACAGAGCCTTGAACCCTCTCCCTGACATCAGGAGGGGAGAGAGGAGGAGGAAAGGAATGACAAACCAAAAGCACGCAGTCCTCCCAGATGAGGCATACACCTGCAATGCCAGGACTCTGTAGGTGAAGCAGGAGGATCACAAGGCTAGCTTGGGCTACACAGTGAGATGCTGTCTCAAGAAGCCAGAGGTGTGGACATAGTTCAGGGGTAGAGCCCTTGCCTTGTTCAGACGAATCCATGGGTTTGATGACAAGGGAGGAAGGAACAAAGGAAGGAAGAAAGAAAGAAGGCACTCACACATTTTCACATGTGTAACTTCCCTTTAGAACAACCATTCTCCAATTTAGCTCCATAAGCACCTGGGGACAGGCAATGCCCTGCGTGTTACAGGCTATTTTGTAGGCTTCCTGACCCGTTCTCACCAGCTAGCTGCATACTCCCACCCGCAGTGACCCATCCAGATGCGTCCCCGGCATTGCGGAGTATGTTCTGGAAGGGGGGAAAATGTTTCCCAAACCCACGACACTCCAAACATGAAGTAACCACCACAACTTCTGAGGCAGGAGGAGTCGGAGGCAGGGAGAAGCTTATGGTGAGCTCTGTGGTTCTGTGGTTTCTGTCCCACAAGCAGGAGTGACCTACAACACAGAAACATGGAAATAGCTCTGTATGTGAATTCAGACAAGTGTGACTAAACCCAGGACATCCTCAACGCTTCACAGGAGACAGACTCACAGGCATGTGAGACCATGGTGACTGATGATGCTCCAATGGTCAGAGAAAGGCACAGGGGGGCGAAAAACATACCAAACCAGCAGGGGTCACTGAGCTGGCCTCCTCGCTGCCCTGTATAAAGAATGTGAATGCCACAAAGGCTTGTATGCCTACAGGGCAGAACAGTGGCTTTGCCACCTTCTCTGCATTAAAACAAAAAGAGCAAGTGCCTCTGTACAAACCATCTGTCTCCCTCCCTGCATGGCCGGGTTCTAAGAACAAGACAGAGTCCCTCAGTACTTCTATAACATCACCTGGAGATTATCACTTGCTCATTCTAATTTTCTCTAGTGATGGAAGAGGTAAAAAATGTCTTCCACAAGTAGGATGATAGTGCATGTGCCTTTAATCCCAGCACTCAGGAAGCAGAGGCAGGAGGAGCTCTGAGTACGAGGCCAGCCTGGTCTACAGAGTGAGTTAAAGGACAGTTGGGGCTACACAAAGAAACCCTCTCAATAAAGCAAAAACAAACAAACCACACACACACACATACACACACACAAACAACAACAATGAACAAATACATAAATAAATAATATCCTCCATGTTAGCTAGGGTCTTAAGGGCAGTTGGGATTTCACATCAGTACCTTGATATACAAATAAGCCTCACCCTCAGAGGGCATGTAAGGTAAGTGCTATGGATGTGACAATCTTTGGAAAACACAACCCGCCATGTGAGCTTCTCTCCGTGTGTGACTCTGTCTCTGAGCGTGTGGCCATGCTTGCACACACACGTGTGTTCCTGTAAATCAGTAGCACATGTGATGGCCAGAGGATGACCTCTCAGGGCCTGTCCACCTTCATCTGATGCAGGAGCTCTTGCATGCCCGGGACTTACTAATTCAGCTAGGTTGGCTAGCCAGTAAGCCCCCACAGTCCACCTCTCTCTGCTCCCCAAAACACAGGAATCACAGGTGTGTGCCAACATGTCCAACTTTTTCTTTCTTTTTTTTTTTTACATTGTATATTGTATGAAATTTTTTATTTAAATGATGCCAGCTTTTTTTTTTTTTTTTTTTTAAACCTAGGTCCTGATGACTGAAATCAGGTCCTCGTGTTTGCAAAACAAGCACTATACTGACTGAGCCATCTCCCCAGCCCCTGACCTGTCCTTTAAGTAGTCCTGCCTACGGGTTAGGGCTTGGATCCTAAAGGCCACGCTGAAGGTGTTGTCACCAGCTTGCGTTACCACTAGTGTGTAGCGATTAAGAGTTCAGTCTAGTGGGCGAAAGTGGGTCATTATGGATGGGCCCTGAAGGACATATTGGGACTATGGCTCCTTCCTGCCTCTATCTTTTCCTTTCTCTGTCTGATGTTCATGGCCATGTCGCAAAGGCCTCATCACTTGCTCACAGAGAGGACAAGTGACCAGGGGCTGGACATTGAAACCATGAACAAAAGAAAAGTTCCTCCCTTAAGCCATCACCTCAAGTATTTGGCCACAGCAACAGAAAGCCGACAGAGATGCTGGTAGCTAACAGTGTTCACCCTGATTCTTGGAATGGCCAGGGGCCAGGCTGGCACAGTTACAAAGATTTTAATTAAAATAATCCCAGGAAAGAATTCTGATGGGGTTATCTTTTTTTTTTTTAAGATAAAGTTTTTTTTCTTTTTTTTTTAAATTAAGATTTATTTATTTGTTTTGTATATAGTGTTCTTCTGTCTGCATGTGCAGCTACACACCAGAAGAGGGCACCAGACCAGCCTGGACTAATGTACTGGGTTGAATGAGAATGTCCCCCATAGGCTCAGATGTTTGAATACTTGGTTCCCAGTTGGTGGTGCTGTTTAAAAGGTTTTAAAAGTGAAGGCTTGGAGGGGGCAAGTCACTGGTGGTGGTGAGAGTCTCAAGACTGCCGTTTCCAGTTAGTTCTCTCTGCTTTGTGCTTGTAGTACAAGAGGTAAGCTCTCTGCTTCATGTTTCTGCCATCATGCCTAGGGCTTGTTCTGCTTCTCTTCTACCATCATGGACTCCTGCATCTGGAACTGTAAGTCAAAATAAATTCCCTCTCCTTTGAGTTTTTCTTATCAAAGCAACAGTAAAGGAGCTAACACAGAACATTGGTACCAGGAGTGGGGTATTTCTGTGAAGCAGCTACCCATGCTAGTTTGAGACTTTAGAAAAGAGCTGGGTGGTGGTAGTGATGGTGGTGCACCTTTAATACAAGCACTCAGGAGGCAGAGGCAGGCAAATCTCTGAGTTTTAAGACAGCTAGAAATACACATAGAAACTCTGTCAGAGAAAGAGAAAAAGAGACAGACAGACAGAACAGACACAGAGACAGAGGCAGAGAGACAGAGACAGAGAGAGACTGAAACTTTAGACTAGAAGAGTAAAAAGTGGTTGGACTCTGCAAGTAGAGGTTAAAAGGTCATTCTAGTAGTATGGATCCCGGAAGACAGCAGTGCTGAGAGTCGTGTAACCTGTGGAGGCCCAGCTCAGGAGGTTTCAGAGGGGAACAATGTTACGCTAGAGGCCATTCATGGGATCCTTTGGCCAAGAGTCTGGCTGCCTTCTGCCTTTGACCTGGGACTTTGATGTATAGCTAAATTTCAAAGAATGTTATAATGTCACACCCCAGGTATGTGCTGGAACAGAGGCTATAATTGTTAAAAAAGATTAAGGATGTTAATGGTCTGCTTGGATCAAATGAAAGAGTTCTCCCAGGCCAAGGCCCCACACAGCACACCCAATTTGTGAAAGCAAAGGCCTAAGGCATTTTCTGTTTCTAGAAAGAAACTGGAAAAAAAAAAAAAAACAAAAAAAAACTGTTGCTAATCAGCCAACTTCACTGGTGGAGGAAATTTCAAAACATAATATTGAATCTATGGCATGGTTATTATTAACAAGTCTGATTCAGGTCTCAATGAGAAAGTGCAGCTAGGGCAGAAAGAAATACAAAATGTAAGGTTTAGAGAGAAAAGTAGGAGAAGGCTTAAAGTTTCTGCCAAGGCAGACAAGAGGCTATAATTGCTAAGAGAGGTCTTTAAGGGTGCCAGACAGCTAAGTTTACATCCTGTAAAAGGGAAGGCCAAGGCAGTTTCTGTTCCTAGAAAGAAAGTACAAACAACATTTGCTGCCAATATAGTTCAGCCAGGTGAGGGTCCAACCCAAACCGGCCATGTTGTCCATGTGACGCTGACTTTGGAACAAAAAAGATGTAAGAGTAAAGGGGTCATAGATTTTTCTTCTGTGGCTTTAGAGAGCCATTGAAGCAAGGCAGCATGGAGCAAGAGAGTCGCTGTATGAAGGCCCCGAGAAAGTAGAAGGCCATTGTATGATGCTGTGAAAGCCTGGGTGACACTGAAAACCCTAAAATGTTGGAGATGCCAGAACCATGGTATATCTGCAAAGTAGAGCTGTAGACAGGGAGTGGAAACAACCAAAGAAATGTGCTGTAGGCAACAATGCTGGAAATGTAGAGCCGTCTAAGCCGTTCAATATCAGACTTGGAGCTACAGGAACCGGGAGCAGAAGCTGAGGGCTCACATTCTGAACCACAGGAGAGAAACGGAGTAAATTCCTTTGAAATGGCATGGGTCTTTCTTTTTTTTTCTTTTTCTTTTTTTTTTTTTTTAAATTTTATGTGCATGTGTGTATGCCTGAATGTGTATGTGTACCCTGAGCATGTTTGTGCAGTGAGTGTGTGTATGTTCACTGAGTGTATGTATGTGCACTATTTTGGAACCATAATAACTCAGGATTAGTGGGAGAAAGGTTAAGGGTTGAAGAGAGTTTCAAGCCCTCATGAGGACAGCAGGCATTGGCTCCCTCCCCTCTCCCATCCTGGCACCAAGAAGTCTGCTGCCCCACCATCAACCCTGGTAAAAATTTACTTCCCCGACAGTTATCAGGCCTCACTCCCTCACTCCTTGTTTGACCTTATATGGTTTGGATTTTGGTCCCCCCCACCACCACCTCAGATGCCCTAGCCCCTGAGTATGCAGATAGAGCATCTTTAAATACCCCTGTTCTGGCCAATTGTACATGGCCACACAAACCTTGCCCCAGAGGCCCTCCCCACATCCCCAGGGGCATAAAGATCACCCCCCATAAACTGAACCCGTTCTCCAAAGCTGTTCCCATGTGAATGTTCTTTGCCTTCACATTCACAATCCTGCTTACCTCCCTCCGTCAAGCTCAGCTATGCCGAGGGGTAGAGGCAGACACAGGGCAACACACTGTGTGCATGTAGGAACCTAGAAAGGTCAGGGGGGGCATTGGATCCCTGGGAACTGAAGTTATAGGTGTTTGTGAGCTGTCATGTGTGTGCTAGGAATCAAACCTGGGTCCTCTAGAAAAGCAGCCAGTGCTCTAACAGCTGAGCAATCTGGAGTCTTTAAACCTCAAAGCCTGCCCCCAGTGACATATCTCTTCCAACAAGGCCACACCTCCTAACCCTCTCCAAGCAATGCCACCAACTGGAGGCCAAGTATTCAATGCCAAAGCCTATGGAAGACATTCTCATCCAAACCATCATGTGTGTTTATCTGTCTTGTCTTGTGTCTTGGTCCATCTCCTATTGCCTAAAGTCAGGTAACTAACAGAGACTAGAAAAGCATCTAGGTTGTTCTACCTTTCTTTATGTTTTGTTTTTTCTGCTGTGCTGGGAATGTGAGCCGAGGCCTGGGTTGCGGTAAGCATGTGCTCTGCCCCTGAGATCTGGGATGCACATGAGGAAGAGGTTGACCTCTGCTGGTTCATGACCAGGGTCTTCCTGCTAAGTTGTGATAAGGTGGAGGGCACCACGGTGGGCCAGAATGCACATTATGAAGTCACCAATGCCACCTGGGAGCCCCACCCTTTCCTCATGGAAACCCAATTATCTCCCAAAGTCAAAACTGAGAATCTCATTAATGTACAATTTGGGGTTAAGTCTGCAGCACATAGACTTTTGAGGGATACATTCAAACCTAATTCTTGGTGGGATACCGGTGGAGATGGAGTGGGCAGAGCCAACAATTAACAGATTACTTTGGATGTTTTCTGCTAACTGTAGGGTTATGGACTAATTCAACTGCCGAAACAATCCCCAGGGGATTTTCTACTTCTGTTGGTGGCTTTGATGTTCTTCTTGAGACAGACCTCAAACTCAGAGGATGGCCTTAGGTGTCTGATCCTCCTGCCTGCCCTGGCAGAGCGAAGGGATTATGGGCAGGTACCACCATATCCACTCTATATGTTTAGGCCAGGCAAGGAATCCTCCAGCTGAGCCACCTTCCCAGCAGATATTGAGTCCTTTTGTAGCCCCATTTCACAGATGGGGAAAACAGTGGTGTATGGGCCTTGCAAACCTTTTGTGAGATCTCACAACAGTAGATGAGTGGCAGGCTTCCTACACTGGTAGCCAGGCTGCAGAGATATATACTGGTCCCAGGGGCTCTGTTACTCTCGGAGACACAGAGGTGAAAGAGTACGGGCAAACTTGGGCCCTTGCCTTCTGAGAGCTTGGTGGTGTGTGTGTGTGTGTGTGTGTGTGTGTGTGTGTGTGTGTGTGTGTCTATGGAGACCAAAGAGGACCGTTCTGTAGAGTCCTCTCATTGCACCTTTATGTGCATTTCAAGGGTTGAACTCAGTTCACCAAGCCTGAGCCATCATCACCTACCTCACAGACCTGTTGCCTGTTTGACATTCCTGTGGTTGTTCTCTTGGGCTGTCAGCATGTTTAGCACATCCAGAAAGAAAACTGCTGCCACTTCTCACTTCCGTTGACTTGTTCTTGGGTCAGCTGTGCCAGATACCCAAAGCTGCCTCCCCCCTGCTCCCCTCCCCCAGACCTCCATCCTACTGGGTGCCAATGGCAGTTCTGACTGCCTGGAATGGCCTCACTTTGTGTGGTGGTCCAGGCCATCCTCACATCCCACAAAGAGACTGTGACTATCTCCCAGACACCCACCAAGTCAGGTTTCTCACAGCGCAGCCATTGAAAACGTGCTAGAATGGTTAGCTCGGTTCACTCAACCTCCATTCTGCGCTCCAGGTCTCTCAAGACTCCAGGGCCACTCACGCCCCCCAATGCACTCTTGGCCAGGGCTGGCCCCCAGACCCTGACTGCCTAGAATGTGCTGGCTCTTTCTGAACATGCTCTCGACTCTCTACTTCCGGCGAATTCTTTTCTTCCTGGTTTGTCACTTCCTCCAGAACTTTTCTGACACATCTTCTCAAAGCAAAAGCAAGTCAGAGGGAATCACTGAGTCATCCACCCCCTCCCTGGGAAGGATCTGGAAAGCTAGGTTTGCCTAGCAATATCCGGCCTTTGTTTCTGATGAGTAGAAACAGAAAGAACACACACATGTAAATGCTGCTGCTCTCGGGGTGTGTGTGTGTGTGTGTGTGTGTGTGTGTGGTGTGAATCAGAGATCGATCAAATGCGTACTTTGTTCACAAATAAAATCATCTCAGATGGAGGTTAATGGACACTGGGTTTGTCTTTCTTCTCATTGGGTGGTCAGTTTCCCCAGTGGCAGATTGTAGACCCCTGATCTGCCTTTTCTGTAAGCAGTTACCTGCCGTTTCCTGGGGTCTGAGGTACACCCAGGCCTCATCTTGTTTCGTTTGTGTCAACCTTTCTGGTGTTTGAAGCGGCTTAAGGATACTGGTAACGTTAACTTCATATGTCTATTATTATTTATTTATTTTATATGTTTGAATGTTTTGTCTGCCCGTGTATATCTGTACACCGTGTGCGTGCAGAGTTGGAGGAGTCCAGAAAGGGTCTCCGATGCTTTGGAACTGGAGGTACAGAGGTCGTGAGTCACCATGCGGGTGCTGGGAATTGAACCCACCCAGGTCCTCTGGAAGAACAGCCAATAAGCTCAACTGCTGAGCCATCTCTCCAGCCTCTGTGACTTTATATCACAATTAACTGTGTCCCAAGAGTTTAACAAACACTGCGGGAAGGAGTGGGAATTACAGAGAGGTGAATGAAGTAAAGAAACGGTTTTCAACCCAGACTACTAGGAGTTAGTTCTTGATCACCTCCAGTGCTCACCCTCCGGGCCCCATCTCTCCACTCTCTTCTCTTTCTTTCTAAGGTCTTCCTCATCCTGAACACTGCACTGAGCTAGGGCCCCACCCCTATTCTTCACAGCTATTTCATTTCACCACCACCATTTCAAGACCAGACATGTCTCCCGACTGGAATCACAGAACCACAGCTGAGCAGGGCGGGTCTTTGGAGTGCCCACGGCCACCCTTCCTTATCAGCTGGGGCTGTCCAGCCGCTGCTTAGCCACAGCCATCATAGTGTGAAAGTGGGGGGGAGGGAGGATGGGGAAGAGGGACAGGTGCTGCCTGCAGAATGAAACGTGAGCTGGAGGAGGGGTGCCCAGGCCACTTGAAGTCACCTACTTGATAGTCACAAAGTCAGGCCCTGAGATACTTCCCTGCTTCTTTTTGTTTGATTGTGTGAAGATCATTGCAAATGTCTACAAAACCAGATCCAGGCTTAGAGATGGAAAGTAAGATGTGGTCCCAGCCAAGTGGTGCCTGCCTGTAATCTAACACTCACGACAGAGACAGGAGAATCACCACATGCTCAAGGCCAGTCTGGTCCATGTAACAGATCTCTGTGTCAAAAAAAAAAGAAAGAGCCAGGCACGGTGGCACACACTTTTAACCCTAACACTGGGGAGGCAGAGGCAGCCAGATCTCCAGCTTGCTTATGTAACGAGACCCTGTGTCAAAAAGAGAAAGAGAAAACCAGAAAGAGAAGGGGGAAAAAATGGAGGAAGAGAGGGAAGTAGAGGGGATGGGAGGAGGAAGAAGAGAGGACAGGAGAGGAGAGAAGGGGAGAGGAGAGGAGGGGAGAGGAGAAGAGAGTGGAGGAAAGGGAGGGGAGGGGAGGGGAGGGGAAGGAGGAAGAAAGGAGGAGAGGAGAGGGGAGGAGAGGAGAGAAGAAAAGAGAGAAGAGGAGAGGAGAGGGGAGGGAGGAAGAAGGGAAGAGAGGAGATGGGAGGGGAGGGAAGGAGAGGGGAGGGGAGGGAAGGAGAGGGGAGGGGAGGGAAGGAGAGGGGAGGGGAGGGGAGAAGAAAGGAGAGGAGAGAGGAGGAGAGGAGAGGAAAAATTCACCACTCATTTAAGACACCCATCCTTTAAGAGAAATGCCCTACCAGCAAACGCCTAGCATTAGTTCTCCATCTTGTGGTTACACTCTGGTATTGCAATCTTTCCATCCTTAAGGCCCAGGAGCTTGAGGCAGGATTTGGAGTTAGGTTTAGGGCTTTCTCTCCAGAGTCCCTAGTGTAAAGACTGAGATCAATTCCTGCTCCTCACAGACTCAGGCCACAGTTCCAAACTGTGTAACTGAAGACACGTTTCTCAGAGTAAAGACCGGAGGAGGAAAGAGTTGGAAGCATCACTGTATGTGTGTGTGTGTGTGTGTGTGTGTGTGTGTGTGTGTGTGTGAAATATCTTTATCCGTGCATCTATACGTATATATCTGTGCATATCTAATATATATGTATATATGTACATGTGCTGTCTATATGTGTGTCTGTGTAGAGGTGAGTACGTGTCTTTGTGCATGTGTGTATGGTTTGTAGAAATTATTTTTTAGAAAGAAGCTGAGAACATATTTCTTCAATGTTCCTCTCAAAACAAATAAACAAAAAAACAAAACCAAATCTTCAAGGAGTTTTGGCCTCAGACAAGCATGATCCTCCTGCTTCTGCTTCCCGAGGGCTGGGGTTGCTGCCCACCCCCCCCTGGATTTCTTGGCATTTTTTGACGGGGGTGGGGGTGCTGAGACAGAGCCTGTGGCCTAGTGCATACACCCCAAGCCTTGGCCTTACTTCAGAGAAGAAAAAAACAAGAAACAAGCAACCGGCAAGGTTTTTAAATCGACTTTTATTTTATTCAGTTAGTTAGCACACATAATGATGGTTTTCTTTAAAAGAAACGCTGACAGGGTCATAAATCTGCACGTCATCTGTGCGCAGGGTGTGCTAACCATCCTCGTCTTTCCAGTCTGTACATGTGCACACAGTTCTGGGGTCTGATTTTGGAACGCAGAGCCTGGGGCTCCAAGCTCCAGGTGGGGACTGGCCAGGAGAGATAGCAGGCCCGCAGGGAACTCCAGAGTGGGCTCAGGAATGAACTCAGTGAGGACAGAAGTCATCCCTTCCTCCCCCCCACCGGCTCCTTCCTGCTGATGGTGTGCTCAGTGAGGACAGAAGTCATACCCCCACACACACCGGGCTCCTTCCTGCTGATGGTGTGGTCCTGATGAGGAGTGGAGCCTGCGCTCGCAGGCATGTGTCAGGTGCGCAGAATGTGAGGCATCTGGCAGGGGTCTTGCCCAACACTCCCTGGATTTTCAGAAGAGGAAACTGGAAGGCTGAGGGAAGAGGGACCTCGCCTCGGGACATTGCGCTGCTATCAGGAGCTTCGTGCGGCAGCTGCAAACTGTGTGTCTGAGGTCACGGCCCTTCATCCACATTGGACAAACAGCTCATTTTCATGCAAGAGCCTCGAAAATATGTACTTTATAGCCCTGCTATCTCACCTTTCCAGAGGCCTGGCTAATAGCCCTATCGCTACTGTACAGATAGGAAACCAGCCCCAGAGATAGTGTGAAGTGGGGGTATCCAGCTTGTCCCCTGGGACGGCTTTGTGGTCCGACACAAAATCTGAGAACACTGTAAGATTTTATTTTATTTGTAATTCTGTCCAGTTTACAGATGACAATATAGTGTCAGAACGCCACGTAAAATACATGTATATATGTTTTCACAACCCGTGGGCCACAGCTGGACATCCCTGTCAGGCTAAGAAAAGGGGGGAGTTGCTCTGTCACCCCCTGGACTCCAGAGAAGGGAAAGAGCTCGTCACCACAGAAGTGTGAGATCCCCACACAAGAGGCTCTGAGCTCTTCTGCAGAGCCGTGAGTTTTGAGAAAGCGTCAGGGCTGGGTTCCCAGAAGCAGAGTGCTTGCCTACCATGCCCTGGTTCAATCCCCAGAACAGTCTAAACGGGGTGTGGCTATGTGAGGCTCGGGAGTTTAAGAGCATCCTTAGGCCCCTTCTGAGTTTGAGGTCAGGCTGGAATCCATGGGACCCTGTCTCAAGAAAGTGGAGGGGACACTAAGCGTTCCGGGTTCAGGAACAGTGCTCTTGGAAGGCTAGCTTCAGGGCCTATATAATTTTAGGGAAAGGCTGCAAACGGTGGCCTGTGTGTAGTTTCTGTGTTAGCACCGAGCTGCATTCCACAGCTCCTGGGTCCTGAGGACACAGCCCTCAGGATATGGTCCCCACTTGGGCAGCAGCCTTATCATCAAATGCCTGGTCCCAATCCAGTAGCATCAGAAGCCCTGTGGGTGAATGGAGCTGGGCAACCAGGACACAGTAACCATGCAGGAGTCCTTTCGGGCATCAGCATTTGGCAGTCTTTGTCAAGGTTTGGAAGGCAGCCAATTGGGGAAGGTGGGTCAGTTCTCAGCTGGAACAAGGAAGAGCCTTCTTTGGGGCCCAGGGAGAGTTTCAGACCTTCCTTAGGCTGACCTGGCCACTGTTGTTCCTAGACGAGGTCCACAGTCGCCTTCCCGGGGATCCGACTTCGCCCCACATGAGTAAAGCTCAACCTGGTTTTTTCCTGTTTGAAATCTTGGCCTTACTTATTTTTACTTTTCTAGAGGAACTATGTTTAAATTATCTGATAACCATTTCAGTTATTTTTAAAAATTTGAAATTGATTATTGTAGGTATGTGTGTATGGAAGGGTTCATACCACAACATGCCTACGGAGGTCAGAGGTCAACTATTGGGAGTCGGTTCTCTCCTTCCATGGTGAGATCTGGGGATCAAACTCAGGAGGTCGGGTTTGTGCAGCAGGGGGCCTTATCTGCAGACTCATCTCACTGGGCCTCAATTTAAAAATAAATAAATAAATTGTTCTGTGGTGTAAGTGTGTGTGTGTGTGTGTGTGTGTGTGTGTGAGAAAGAGAGAGAAAGTATGTGTGTTTGTGTGTGTGTGTGCGTGTGTGCATGTGAGTGTGTGTGTGTGTGTGTGTGTGTGTCTGTATGTGTTTGTGACATGTTTTTTCGTGAGGAGGCCAGGCAGGATGCCAAATGCCCTCCTCTACAGCTCTGCACTGTATTCCCTTGAGACAGGGTCTCTCACCGAACTGAAAACGTGGTGTGCCAGACATGCAGGCTGGCTTGAGAATGTTCAGGGTCTTCTTGCCTGTGATCCTCAGTATCAGGGCTAGAGACACCCAAAGGCATGCCCAGGTTTTCAGTTGGGTGCACGGGATTTGAACTCCCTTCCTTGTGCTTGTGGGGCCATCTGCCTAGCTATGGTCAGCCATTCGTTCCTCTCACTGACAAGCAAAGTGAGAGCTGCTATCGTATACCAAATAACACTTGCCTATTTAGGAGTCTATTAATTTTTTTTAAATCTTTTTTATTTTGAGCCAGGGTCTTATTCTGTAGGCCAGGTTGGACTGTATTTCATGGTATAGCCTGGGCTGACCTCAAATTCCCAGCAGCTCTGCTGCTTCAGTTATAGGATTACAAGTATGAGTTGCTACTCCTGATATTTTGTTTTTCTTTGAATGAGGACTGGGCAATGTAGTTGTCTTCAGAAAAACCATGTTTCACAACAATGCTCAAAATAAGCAATTCTCCTCCTCCTGTAAGCACCTTGAGGTGACCTGAGAAAACAATCTGCTAATCTTTTGATGCAGAAAGCCCTTCAAATCATGCAAAGGAAGAGGTTCAATTCTTCTGTACTGACTTGAAGGACACTGGGGTGACCCAGGCCTTTGGGGGGAGTGCTTACCTGAAATGCCATCAAACATCTGAAAGATACCACTTTAATGAGGCGATGCCTGCTCTTCTGGTGATGTGACAGAGTCAGCAGACGTGCCCAAGCCAAATAGTAGGGCTGGTTGTAGGATCTGGGACAGGAGAAGGCTGAAGTTTGAGTGCTTAAAAACCCAGGAGGTGCAGCTGAGCCTAAGAGTTTGGATATAGATTCTCCCATCATCAAACATGTCCAGTGTACCCAAGATAGAGTCCATGTGTATCAGTGCTTCCTGCCACAGGGAGGTGACCCTCACTAAAAAGGAACAAAGCCAGAAGAGGAGTCTGCACTGAAGAAAAAGATAGAAAAAAAAAAAATCTTAGTGCACCTGGTGTGATGGTGCACATCTTGAATCACGGTTCTTAGGAGGCAGAGGCAGGGGGAGTCTCTGGTTTGAGGCCAGCCAGTGCTACATAATGGAACCCTGTCAAAAAAATAAAACAAAACAAGCAACAACAACAAAAAAAACACCTTATGACAGAGAAATAATGAGGCATAAAATAACTGCAAATTTAAGATGTTTTTTTGTTTTTTGTTTTTAACATTGAAAGCAGCACACAATGGTACTCTCTCCCTACACAGCTTCAGCTCTGGGAAGCATAGTTCAGGGTTGGTTTTGAAGGAGCCTTCAGAGAGTGAGAACCCATCCATGTGCAACTAGGTCAGAGGCAACAGGCTTGTTTGGAAACCAGCCACAGAAAAGTTGCATGCTATTCTGCAGCTCCCATGCAGTAGGCTGGGAGCCTTTGCCCAACAAGGCAGGAGGGTGCACAGGCCTAAGGCCTTCATGGAAAAACTACAGAAGCATCAGAACTAAGTCCATGAGGACTAGTCTCTCCCAGGTTCTGGTTCCATCCGATGGGAAATAAGGCTCTTTCCCCTGGAGAAAAGTAATGGAACTGCATAACCTCTGCAGGAAACAGGGTCTCAGGTTCCTAAGGCCTTTCACTGGGCTAGAGAGTTAGGATCTTGTCATAGATGAGGTCTTGGAGTGGGCCCTGGTGGCCCTAACAAGCCAGGCTCAGCCAACTGCCCTTAACAGGACCATTAGAGAGACAAATCATAACGAAACACAGAGAAAGGGGATTTAGCTAAGCAGTCCCGACAAGCTGTGTGTCCTGCCTGTCACTGACCCACCCTTGACTGACCTGGTCTCTCCTGCAAGGTGATCTGACAAGCCAGACTGTGGACTCCCTTTCTGGAAGAAAGGCTCATGCTCCAGCTGCACCGGGCTTCACCCTTCCCCTTCCCAGCATGGAACCCAGGGAATTTTTTATTCATTGGGGTCCACTGTTTTAGTACTCACAAAGCCAGAGAAAGGGAAAAAGTGACTTTCTAGAATGTTCTTCCTTGCCAGGGAGGAGACATTCTGGCCGTGTAGGAGTTATTTCCCAGCTTCTTGAGGGACAAGGTGGCACACGTGAGTAATCTCAGCAGAGCTAGGAAGGTGGACTACATGGAATCCTGTCTAAAAACAAACAGAAACCAGAGGGCTCCCTGAAGACAGGGGTATATTGGTGAGAATCCCCTATCTAGAGGACTGGCATGCTTTATGGAAGTCTCTTCTGGGAGGAAATTATGAATCCTTGCCTCCTCAACACCCCATAAACTTTTCTCCAGGTCGGTGCTGCCATCTGGGATGTCATTCCGGTTGTTCTCTGCCTCTGAAATGTTTTGTGCTATGTGTAGAGAGAGCCATTCAAAAGCAGGGAGGCAGGAGGGAGGAAAAGAGGAGGAAGAAGGAAGAAAGGAAAAGGGAGGGGGGAAAGGAAAAGGGAGGAGGGAAGAGAGTTTGAGGAACAGGAAGGGAGGGAATGAAGAAGAGAACAGGAGGAGGACTTAGAGGAGTAGAAGAGGAGGAAGAAGAAGAGAAAGGATGAGGAGGTGGACAGGAAGAAGGGAGAGGGGAGGAAGACAGGAAGGGAAGACAAAGAAGAGAGGCACAAGAAGGGAGAGGGAAGAAAGTGGGGAGGAAGAAGAGAGTAATGAGGAAGGAGGAAAGGGCTGAGAGGGGAGAAGGGGAGACACGAGGAAGAAGGGATGAGAAGGGAGAATAGAAAGGAGACACACTTCCCCAAACTGATCCTATGCCCGTGCCTTCAGCACCTTGCTCCATGTTTCCATGAAATATGGATGCCCTTCCTCACCTACTTAGAGACAGTATGATTCTGGCAATTTGTAGTTGTAGAAGTCCTTGAGTTAGATCCTCAGAAAGGTGTGTGAGGATTTAGGTACCCAGTGACAGACTATTTGGTCACGCCAACAGCTGTCTTTACTTCCAGTGACTAGAATTGTATGTTCCTTCACTTGGTGGCCTTTTGATTGTGTGAGGCCAATATACTTCCTTGTCAGACTTTGATTTCCACCCTCTCTGTGTTTATTTTTTGTCAACTTGACACTAGCTAGAGTTACCTGAGAAAAGGAACCTCAACTAAGGAATTACCTCCATCAGATTAGCCTGTGGGTGTATCTGTGGGACATTTGATTGACAACTGATGTGGGAGGACCCAGCTCACCTAGGTGGTATAAGAAAGCAAACAGAGCAAGCCATGGAGAGAAAAGCCAGTGAGCAGCCCTCCTCCACTGCCTCTGCATCCAAGGCCTCCAGATTCCTACTTGATTTCCTGCCCAGACTTCCCTCGGGGTTGGACCAGCCGGATGGACCCTGACAGGGATGTGTAAGCCAAATAAATCCTTCCCTCCCCAAGTTGCTTTAGGTGGGACTGGTTTACCATAGCAATAGAGAACAACTTAGGATACCCTGTCTTCTGTGTGTCAGAAGACTTCTGTCTATCCAGTCTTCCAGGGCGCGACATCCCACCTTCCCATTCCTCAATTGCATCATCGGGGTCTGCAATGTATTCTTAGGGTGCCCAAGGATGCTGAGGTTCAGATGTGAGCAGTGTGTGTGTGTGTGTGTGTGACTATTTGCACCTACCAAGTTTGGCTTTTTCTGTTGTGTAGAATAAACACACGCACAAAACCACTTCCAACGCTTTCAAGGGCCTTAACTCCTTTGGCGTAAGTCCACCAGAAAAACCTGTTAATCGGGCAAAACTGGGTTTATGACCCCTCTCAGCTCAGGACAGATCCTTGTGGGTGGAGGTTCCAACTGGAGAAATTAGGGGCTGGTTGTCGCTTAGTGGCAGGGCCCCGGCCCCCTGGGTTTAAATTACTACATTATGAAAGTCTCGCACTTTGTGCTCTCTCCTACAGGCCAGGCCACCTGGGCATAGTTTTGGCAATGACAACCACACTGAAGGTTGGCTGTTTCAACTTTACCTCCAGACAACACAGTAATCTCTCTCTCTCAGCCCAGCAAGAAAGATTCTAGCAATACAGAGAAACCCTGTCTCCAAACACAAGCAAAAAGCTGGGTGTGGTGGCGCACACCTATAATCCGAGCACTCGAGGAGGCAGAGGCGGGCAGATCTCTGTGAGTTCAAGTCCAGCCTGGTCTACAAAGTGAGTCCAGGACAGCCAGGGCTCCACAGAGAAACCCTGTCTTGAAAACAAGAAACAAATCCTAGCTCCTGTTGCTGGAGAAAAGGCTGGATGGTTAAGAGCACACAGTGCTCTTACAAAGGACCCAGGTTCGGTTCCCAGCTTCTCCATGGCAGCTCACAACCATTTTTAACTCTAGTTCCAGACGATCGGATGCCCTCTTCTGCCCTCTAGGAGCTCGTGCACATACCAGTGCACATAAGCTCACACCAGTGCATGTGTACTCTCCCACGAACACGTGTGCATGTGCCCACATACGTAAAATAATAAATAACTCTTCAAGAAATAAAGTTGACAGGTGGTGGTGGCACACGCCTTTAATCCCAGCACTTGGGAGGCAGAGGCAAGTGGACTTCTGTGAGTTCAAGTCCAACCTGGTCTACAGCATGAGTTCCAGGACAGCCAAGGCAACACACAGAGAAACACTGTCTTAAAAAAAAAAAAATTCAGAGTTGAGGGGAATGCAGAGACGGCTTAGTGGTTAAGAGCACTGCTGCTTTTCCAGAAGACATTGGTCTGATTTCCAGCACCCACATGACAGTCCATAACTGTCTCTAACAGGGGATCTGATGTTCTCTTCTCGACTCTGTTGGGCACCAGACATGCACGTGGCGCACAGACACACATGTAGAAAAAATACTCATAAATATAAAAACAAATATAAACAAACAAACAAACAAACAAACAAATAAATGCCTTTAGAAAATAGAGTTGAATAGAGGTTTCCAGGAACTGGGGCTTGGAGTTAGGGGATGAGAGAGGAAGATGGCTAGTTTCAGGTGTTAGGAAATCAACATATTGTGTTCTGTAACCTAACGTGGCTGACAATTAGTTACCTATTTCAAAATAACTAGGAGAGAAGTTTTGGAAAGTTCCCAACAAAGAAATGACGGATGTTGGCGGTGCGAGGTATGCTAAGGACCCTGCCAGGACACAGCATCAACAGGCATCAGAGCACAGCGCTGCATAGCTGGGCGTGGTTAAGTGGTAGTGTGCTTGCCTACAAAATGGAGGACTTGTGTTCAATCCCCAGCATAGGAAGGAAGGGAGAAAGGAAGGGAGGAAGAGAGGGAGGAAGAGAGGGAGGAAGAGAGGGAGAATTACACTATGCTTTATAAAAATAAATATAGGAAATTATCATATGTCTTTTTTTTTTAATTCTGTGGGGCAGGGCTGGAGAGACAGCTCATCCATTGCTAGCTTTTGATGGGCCATCATGAGGACTAGAGTTTGGATTCCAAAACACATACAACAAGGCAGGTGTCCCATGCATCCTGCAACACCAGCTCTGAACAACCCAGAGGCAAGAGATTTGTGGGACTTGTTGGCATGTAGTCTAGCTAAGAAAGTTTGAGCCCAGGGTTCAGAGACCACTCCAGCCTCAAAGGAATAGGTAGAGAGTAGAGTTAGTATTTAAAAATGATGCCACACTCCTGAAGATACCTGATAAGCTAGAGTCAGATGGAAGGGGAGGAGGATCTCCCCTATCAGTGGACCCAGAAGGGGGCAGGGAGGAGATGAGGAAGGGAGGGTGGGATTGGGAGTGAAAGAGGGAGGGGGCTATGGCTGGGATACAAGTGAATGACCTGTGATTAGAATATAAATAAATAAATAAATGAATAAATAAATAAATAAATAAATAAATAAATAAGATGCCACACACTTAAAACTCTTATATGAAAGAGTTTATTCATTGGAAGGGAAGCAAAAGAATTAGAATTAGGGCCTAGTGGACCATGAGGGCAGAGAGACAGAAAGAGAAAGAGAGAGAGGAGGGGTTGTCCCAAGAGAGATAGAGGAGAGAGCAAAAGAGGAGCAAGAGAGAGAAGAGGCAGAGATCCATTTATAGCTTGTGCTCAGCATCTGCTACACACCTGGCAGGCGACACATGATGACATCATAGGTTACTAGGCAACCCAGAAGCAGGCTGCCTATATGCTAACAAGTAGTAGAGGAGGACACATGATATCCTCTTCTAGACTCTGCACACATGGGTGCTCACACTTACACACTTGTACACATACTCATATACATACACACATTGAAAACAAATCTCTTTAAAAAAATCTACAAGACAGGCAAGTGCCACTCTTGCCTGAAACAGACCCCTGAACCCTAATATAGTGACAGATTTTATAAATGACTTTCAAGTTAACAGCCCAAATCTGGTGGGCCTGATCTACGTCTAGTTCCCAATTCGTGGGGCAATGAAGACATGTGGCGTGTCCTCAGCCCTGGCTTAGAGCTAACCTAGAAATGTCCACTTCCACAAGTGCTTCTGCCATCCTGAGACACATCTCTGGGCCTGATCGTTCCAGTAATCAGCTCACCCCACGACAGAAAAGATCTGGTCCCACTCTGTCTTCTTGGCCATCATCACTGTCACCATTACCACCGTCACTCTCATTACCATCATCATCAACGAGAGTCACTGTTGGTGACTCTCATCACCAAGAGTCACCACCATGACTGCCACTATTAAAGCCATCACCATCACCATCATCACCATCATCGCTCTCATAACCATAGCCATCACCATCACCATCATCACTCTCATAACCATAGCCATCACCATAGCCATCATCACTCCCATGACCATAACCATCCCCATGACCACCATCACTCTAACCAGCTGAGCTAACCAGCAACTACAGACCACCATCATTCTCATAACCATAGCCATCACCGTGACCATCACCTCTCCCATGACCTTAGCTAACTAATCCTACACTGGCTGTCACTGTGTGTGAGAACCACCCTCCTTTCTGGGCCGAGTACCATCCAGCAGTGAGAACACTGCCCTCTATATGGATTGGAGACTGACTCCAAAAGTTCTGGAAAACTGAGTTGTGAGGGGCTCCTCCCCACACCCGCCTCATAATCATCATACTTTGTGCCCACAAATTTATTGCTATGGGATGGACAGGGCTACATGGCCTATAATGTTGCCTCTTCTTAGCAGATAATGTTAAGAGCGTGTGCCTTGGGCATCCCTTCAGGGGCCTCGTTTGGAGCAGGAAATTATCCCTCCTTCATGGTTGTATCTAGGTGCATGGAATACAGGGGTCCGGTGGCAATATGAAGACCCTTTCTAGGAGTGCTTTGACAAGTTGTGCAATCTTTGCAGACCCCCTTCCCCGATGACTCAGCAGTTGTGGTCCCTGGAGCTTCATTGGCAATACAGGACTGAGCAGGTGTGCTGGGACAGGTGTGGACATGGCAGGAGGACAATTTTATCTCCCTGCCTAAAAGCAGAAAAACTGGAACAGCTGGGGGCCCATTAAGGGAGAGGTCACCAGTCCATCAGGGAATGAGCACACAAAGGGTAATTCTGGGCTGGGAAGGAGAGAAGGGGAAGAGCGGCTAGAAAACAAAGCTTCCGTGGCCAGGAGATTGGGAATAAAAGCCCCCGGTCCTTGAAATGCTAAATGTTTCTGTCTGTCACCCCGCTGGGTGTCAAAGAAAAAACAGCGGTTACGTGTGGCTGGCTCACTTTAGAAAACACTGGAAGCATTAAAGCAAACAAAGGGGAGCTCAAAAGGAGCATCCTGCAGGGGGTTCGAAGCCCCTGCTCGCATTGTAAAGAAATGTCAGTGTTAACAGCTCAAGTGTGTCCTTGGATTGCTCTGTCGACGAGATTGACTGGGAAAAGCTTTACTTTAGGGGCGGAGAAATAGCCCTGGGGATGGCTCCAGGGCCTCTGAGGGCACCAGGTACATACATGGTGTACAGACTTACATAAATGCAGGCAAAACACACATACACATAAAAAATTGTAAAAAAAAAAAAAAAAAAAAATGTTTATCTTGGCATCCATTTCCCCAAAGTCTCAAAATTCAACCCTACTTTCCTTCTCATCAAGGTCAATGGGATCGGTAAGTCAAAATCTCCCAGTCGGGGTCCAGCTTACTTTTGAAGATGATCTGTCTTGTGACAGCCTTCCTGGCGACAAAACCTGTCTCCAGCCTAGAGGTGTAGCCAGTGAATGACAATGACACAGACACACACACACACACACACACACACACACAGTGCTCAACTGATAAAGTCCTTGCCTGCTCTCCCAGAAACCCCAGCCTCGACACCCAGCTCTGTCTAACTGCAGCCTCTGACCATAGCTCTCAGGAGGAAGGAGGAGCATCAGGTGTTCAAGGGCACCCTTGGCCACTTCGTGAGTTTGAAACCAACTGGGCTACAGGAGACACTGGCCAGGCAAGGGGTGGGGATAGGATGGTCATAGTGCCACACTCTTCAATTCCAGCCCTCGGGAGGCCAAGGAATGTTGTTCTCTAAGTTTGAGGCCAGCCTGGTCTACACAGCCAGTTCTCTCCCAACCAAGGCTACATAGTGAGACCTTGACAAAAAGAAAGAAAGGAAGAGAGAGAGAGAGAGAGAGAGAAGGAAGGAAGGAAGGAAGGAAGGAAGGAAGGAAGGAAGGAAGGAA